>NW_012105076.1:1241712-1244938 GCF_000951045.1 Mandrillus leucophaeus | reverse complement strand
GAAAGAAAGAAAGAAAGAGAAAGAAAGCAAGCAGAAAAGTCATACAGGCAGGAAGAGGACAAAGGCACCCAGCTGCCACTGGGGAATTGGGTTTTCTTTGTGAGAAAAGCAAAGGACTTCACCATTAGCTTCCTTTTTGGTCACAGGTCCTGAGCAATATGTCAGCAATATATCACACAATATGTGTGATATCAGCTGCAATCATATCCAACACATGTTCTCACCATTCAGGCAGGAAGGACTCATCTTCTTCCTTGTCATTGTTTCTACGGATGCCCTTTGACTTACTGATGCCTTTCAAAACATTACCAATAGTATCATGAACACAGTACCATAAATGTTCCCTGAGCACCTTCTGTGTCTTCAGCACTGTTCTTGGCACTAGGGAAATGGCAGAGAATGAAGTATAAAAATTCCTGCCCTCACTGAACTTACATCCTGTGTGAAGAACTGACAAAGAACAAGATAAATATCTTCAGCAAAATTGACTGTTAGTCAGTAATAAGATCTAAGGAGGGTAGTGGATGCCAAGGTTTAATTGGGTAGCCAGTGTCCTAAGCCGAACACATTTGAGTAAAGACAGAAGCCGGTGAAGGGGCAGCCACATAGATGTTATGACCACGAGCCCGCCTTGATTAATTCCTGCTCTCTTTTCTAATTCACTTGGACCAGTGGCTGTGTGGCACATTTTGAAAATTACTAAAATGTCCTAAAATTCTGTATAGTGTATGCACATGGACCAAGTCACCTCCCGTAGCCTGTCTGTAACTCCTGTCACCTGTCCCTCGCAGGCTAAAGTGACACTACCCAGCAGGGATCTGGTGGAAGCATTCCCAGGTGTCGTTTTCTCTTGAACACACAGGTGTCCAGCAGGGGTCTCTGCACTGGCCACAAACACACCTGTTCCTTTCATAGATGGGAATTTTCATTTTTAGAGTCAAATCAATGAAAAATTTCTCATCAAGCAGTCGCTGGTAGTCAAAGAAGTAATTAGGAGGAAAACAGCACAAAGTTCAAGGGTAGAGGAGCTGGGTTCAGTTCTGGTTCCCATCGCTGACCAGTGTTTGACCTTGAGCAAATATTAGGTCGGCACAGAAGTAATTGCGCTTTTTGCCATTAATCATGATGTTGCCCAGGCTGGTCTTGAATTCATGGCCTCAAATGATCCTCCTGCTTCAGTCTCCCAGAGCATTGAGATTCCAGGTATGAGCCACCTTGCCCGGCCACAGGTTCTCTCTCTAGGTGAGTGACACCAAGATCCATGTCACCCAAGAAGAAAACCAGTACTTGATCTGCTTGAAATATATTTTAAAATTTCACTGCTTAAAGCTCTTCAGTGGCTCCCCACTGATGGTGCCAAACAGAGCTTGCCCGGCCCTACAAGCCCTGGACTCCGCTTGCCTCTTGGGCTTCACCCTTCGCTCCCCCCAACCCTGTAATGGCACTGACCTTCTTGCACAGCCTCTGATCTCTGCTGCCTCTGAGACCTGCCGCAGCCCTTTCCTCTCTCTGACTGGCTCCCAGGGATTTCTGTCTCCTTTGCCCAAGACTGGGTTGGGTGTCCTCCTCTTGCGGTGCTCATTATAACAAGAAGCATGTGCACTGTCAGAGCAATGCCTGCCCTGCCCAGCCTCTCTGTCCTGCCACCCGCAGTCCAAGACCATGTGAGGCTCTAGTCCTCCTCCCTGGCCAAGATCTGCCTTTGCATTCACTTTCCCTCAGCTGGAAGTCAGCTCCACTTCATCAAGAGTAGAGAGAATATGCTGGGAAGACATGGGGCACGTCTCAGTCACCCACGGATCCTGAATCTTTTTCACTCAGTTGTGAAACAGAGATAATCAAAGCTCTTACTTCTCAGGGTTATAAGAGAATGAAATGAACTGACAAGTGTAAACTGCCCGGCGCAGCAGAAACATCCGAGAAATAGTAGGAAGAATTCGGTTTGCTTTGCTGCTTCTTTCTTTTTTTTTTTCTGAGACGGAGTCTCACTCTGTCGCCCAGGCTGGAGTGCAGTGGCACGATCTTGGCTCACTGCAACCTCCGCCTCCCGGGTTCAAGCAATTCTACTGCCTCAACGTCCCAAGTAACTGGGACTACAGGCGCACGCCACCACGCCTAGCTATTTTTTTATTTTTAGTAGCGATAGGGTTTCACTATGTTGGTCAGGATGGTCTCGATCTCTTGACCTCGTGATCCGCCCACCTTGGCCTCCCAAAGTGCTGGGATTACAGGCGTGAGCCACTACACCCGGCTTTCTTCTTGTCTTTCATACTTCTTTCACATGGTCCATTTTTTGCATACAGGGCTGGCCTTTTTTAGCATGTCCAACAAACTGGAGTGGTTCTTTCTCTTTGCTCAGTGAATAAAGCAGTCACAACACACCAGAAGCTATTTCTCATGTCTCGAGCCTTTCCTGACGCGACGTTCCCTGGGATGGGATGTTCACCGTCAACCATTCTGTCCAGACCTCTCTGTGTCCACAGCCCTTTCCAAAGCCTAGGGCTCCCGATGGCCAGACATTTGTCCAAATCTTCATTGTCAGCAAGAGTTTGTTGCACTATTTCTCTGCTGGAACAGATTCCATGACCCGCTGAGGCCTTCCAAGAGCACAGCTCCCCAGCGATCAGTAGCAGCACCCCTGAATGGAGGGGGCTTGTCCCATGAGCGCTGACACCCACAGGCAATGCACTGCCAGCTGGAGTTCACCTGTGCTTTGCAACCAGCGTTTCACAAATGGCAGCGCTGCATGTTTGCAGGGAGATCCTCTCTGCTTGGAAGCAGTGCAGGCTTTGCTTTTGCAAAATTTTAAATTATGTGTTTTTTTCTCTTTGCTGTATATACCATTAAAGAAGTTAATCTTTTTAAATTGACACATGATAATTGTACATAGTTATGGGTACCATGTGATGTTCCGATACATGTATAGCCCGTGTAATGATCAAACTGGGATAATTAGCATATCCATCATCTCAAATAGTTATCATTTCTTTGTGACAGGAACATTTGAAATCCTCTTCTCTAGCTATTTGGAAATATAGAACACATTATTGCTAACTATGTCACCCCACTATGCGAGAGCACACCGGGACTTATTAAGAAAGCTTTCTTCTGACATTCTTTTTTTCTAAGTAGTAAAAGTAGACGGAGGAGGCTGGGCCCGGTGGCTCACACCTGTAATCCCAGCACTTTGGGAGGCCGAGGCAGGCAGATCACCTGAGGTCAGGAG
>NW_012105076.1:1241026-1241662 GCF_000951045.1 Mandrillus leucophaeus | reverse complement strand
CAGTAGCTCACACCTGTAATCCCAGCACTTTGGGAGGCCGAGGCAGGCAGATCACCTGAGGTCAGGAGTTCAAGACCAGCCTGGCCAACATGGTGAAACCCCGACTCTATGAAAAATATGAAAATTAGCTGGGCATGGTGGTGCCCGCCTGTAATCCCAGCTACTTGGGAGGCTGAGGCAGGAGAATCGTCTGAACCTGGGAGGTGGAGGTTGCAGTGAGCCAACATCATGCCACTGCACTCCAGCCTGGGTGACAGAGTGAGAGTCCGTCTCAAAAAAAAATGTAGATGATTGTTTTCTTTCCCTTCTGGATAACAGACAGGCAGCTTAGGGACCCTGGGTAGGACCTCCTGCCTCAACACACCTATGCCTCTTGTCTAACATCAAATATTAAATTCTTGAGGTCCTCTGTCTTTTAAGGGTGATAAAAACGAAAATCTCTCTGGGAGAGGCAACTCACTATGTCTTATCAGTCATCTTCACTATAGTGTGAGTTAGAAACACCGCTGCTGGAAGCAGGCCTTTCTGTGAAGGTAAGGGCCTGGGATGGCGAAGGGAGCCAATGGGATGTCACGGATACTTCCCCATGCTGCAGAGCTCCAGCATCACACAGAGCAAGGCCAAATTCAGGATTAG
>NW_012105076.1:1227424-1240881 GCF_000951045.1 Mandrillus leucophaeus | reverse complement strand
AGGAAAGAGAAAGAAAGAGGAAGGAAGGGAGGGAGGGAGGGAGGGAGGAAGGAAGGAAGGAAGGGAGGGAGGGAGGGAGGAAGGGAAGGAAAGAAACAGGGAGGGAGGAAGGGAGAAAAGAAGAGAGGAAGGAAGAGAAGAGAGGAAGGGAGGGGAGGGAACAGAGATACAGGCAGTTGTCATCATGGTGACTTCCGCATCAGATGAATGAGTCTTGTTAAGAGAGAGGATCTAGTCCACGTTTTCCCTCTATGCGTTCTCTTTGTTCTGTGCCATGAAATATTAGAAGAGGGAATGAAGGAATTCAATCTATTTTAAAATTCACAACTGTTAGATGCCAACCCTCCAAACATTCACAGCCACTTTTAGGACGAGGTTTGTTCCAAATGCGGATATATTCAGAAGGGCCAGACAGTGGTGTCTTGAAACAGAGGCGACAGCTAATTTATCTCTGAACTAATGTCCCACCCTGTGGGACAATTGTTTTTGTTTTGTTTTGTTTTTTGGAGACAGGGTCTTTCTCTGCTGCCTATCATCACTAAGGCTGGAGTGAAGTAGCCCAGTCACAGCTCACCGCAGCCTCAAGCTCCTGAGCTGAAGCAATCTGCCTGCCTTAGCCTAAGTAGCTGGGACCACAGGCACACACACCACCATGCCTTGCTAATTCACTTATTTTTGTAGAATAGGGGTCTCACTATGTTACCCAGGCTGGTCATGAACTCCTGGCCTCAAGCGATCCTCCTTCCTTGGCCTCCCAGAGTGTTGGGATTACAGGTGTGAGCCACTGCGCCCAGCTGCACCAGCAATTTGAAAGAGAGGTGATATCGGGAGGTCTTTTTAATTCAAATTTTCTCTCAAGGAACACAAATGAAAGGAAGGTAGGGAACATTCCATTTTGTTTACTGCAATGCAGTGGCTACGGCCTGGATCTCCACAGAAGCCAGCAATGCAATTGCCAAGCTCTATTTCCACATGAAAGCAAAGACAAACAACAAAGCAGGAAAATTAAGTATGAGAAAATTAAGTATGAGTAAAATGGACAAGAGCTTCAAATCAAGTGGGTGAAAGGGCCGATTCGGATCTGGTGGCACCACTGTCGTAAGGATCACTTTTATACCCACGAGTGTGATTTGGTTCCCCTGAGAGCCACCAACCCTGGTGGGTGCACATGCACTTCACTTCTGTATTTGATGGGTCAAGGCCACCCATCCAGTGAGGAGAGAAACTGGGCCTGATATGGACTGTCCCCACCCCATATGCCACAGAAGTGTTGACCTCAGCCTAAAGAGGACCCATTCTGTGAGGCAGCTACAGGAGAAAACGGAAGGAGCCTTTTGCTTTTGCTTTTTTGTTGTTCTGTTTTTCACTTCCCTAAAGGAGGGAATGAGAGTTTATTATTGAGTGTTTCTGAAAAGGAACGAGCGTGTCCTTCAACACACCGAGCATCTGCAGTGTGCCTGACAACATGTCGGGACTGCGAACAGGTGAGTAAGACGTAGGCTTTCCCCTGTAGGAGAGGGAGGCAGGTGAGTGTACTTCCAACAGCAAGTATGGTGACCAGCTTCCCAGCTCCCCAGAGGCGGAAGGCATGGCCGCATAACAATCATGAATAGTAAGGTCTATAATAGAGTATGAAGAGAGCAAGAAGGAGACACCTGGGGTTGTTTTCCATCTTGAAGCATTAGCACTTAGCCTTACAAAGGTTGAGGGAGCTGCTTAGTCATCCCTGCTAGTCCAAGTGTCTACATGCCCCCACCCTAGAGTCTGCCGGAACCCACGGAACTGGAAATCTAGTGGAAACTCGTTGTTAATGTTACAGAAGACATGGGAGTAGAGATCGCCTTTGGGGTTCCAGTTAGGCTTGTCCCACAGTGGCCACCGCATTGTCTACCCATTCTCCAAGCAAGTGGTGAGCTATGAGTGCACTCACACTATGAAGAATAGTATTTGCATCTCACACACATGGCTGTGGGTGAGGTAAGTTAGAGAGAAGAAAATAAGTCTCTGTGAGATTTCACAACTGCCTAACACCGTGCAGGCTGTGGATGACAAGGCTGGGATTCTATACCAATTGATTTGACTCCGAAGTCCATAGTCTTTCCACTTGACACAAAGATGGAAGTCACTGGGAGACTCAGGGAGAGCTTCATGGAGAAGTTCTCCTTGTCAGGAAAGACTAGAAGAGACGTATCTTTGAGAAGTTGCTTCTCCTTTCTGGAACAAGCTAAGATCTACAGCAGGTGTGCTGGCAAGCAACTTCAATCTTTCTTGGAAAGAGCTGGCATAAGAAAACTCAACGGATGATTAAAGGCAACACAGAGCCCTTCTTGTTAGCTCAGTTTGGGTTTATGGAAAGGCTCTGTTAGGGTAATCCATTCTAATCCCAACACTACTTCCAGGCAATTTCCTTGGGAAATGGGACTGAATTTTAAAAGATTAAATGTGTGTATTTAAAGCAGATATATAAATGATTTTCCCAAGGGGTGGCTCCTCTCTCATCCTAAGTGGGGCTTTGCTGGCTTAACTGTAATGGGTGTGAATCACCCAGAACACTAATCCTTTTCCTTTTTCAAGACGTATTCTTCATAACATGAGTGCACTCATAGCTCACTACTTGACTGAAGAATGGTAGAAAGTGGGGTGGCAGCTGCGGTATAAGCCTAACTGGAACCCCAAAGGAGACCTCTAGACCCGTGTCTTCTGTAATGTTAACAATGAGTCTCCACTAGATTTCCAATTCTGTGGGTTCTGGCGGACCCAAGGAGGGGGCTCATGTATACACTTGAACATGTTAGGGATGACTAAGCAGCTACCTCAAGCTTTGTAGGGCTAAGCACCAATACTTCAAGATGGAAAACAGCCAACAAGAGCTTAATGATTTATTGGATTCAAAAATGGAGAGGCAAACATTTAAGGAAAATACAACATGACACATATCTTTTGATCTTTTAATATCTGTATGTGTGTTTTGTATTTCAACCCTATTTGAGATTCTTAAGACCAATGTCAAATCTGTTAAAGTGTTTTCCTGTCACTTAGGTTAATGCCCAACGATAGTGTACTTAAGAGATCTATGTTGATAAAAATGACCTTGCAAATATCTGTGTCGAATTTTTCTTTTTAATTTAAAACAGTAGATATAGATGTTATTTCCTGATTGGCTGGTTTTATGTATTTTGAAGTTTTGTTGTCAGATGCGTACATATTAAGATTTGCATGTCTTCTTGGTGAATTGACCTTTTTATCATTATAAAATGTCCCTCTTCATTTCTAGTAATATTTCTTATCCTGAAGAATATTTTTCTGATGTCAATGTAGTGATTCTACTCATTATATTTGTTTTCTTTTAAACTCTTTACCATATTTAGAATAACTGGTCTAAAGTTCCTCATCTGGTCTAAAGTTCCTCATCTGTAAATTCCATCATCTGGATCTATTTCTGAATCTATTTATACTGATTGATTTCTTTCCTTATTATGAGTCACATTTTCTTGTTTCTTTATCTGTCTAGTTATTTTTATTGGATGCTGGACATTATATGTGTTATGTTGTTGAATGTCTTGATTTTATCTTCCTTTAAACAGTGTTAAATTTTGGTTTGGCAGGCAGTTAAGTTGTTTGTGTATTAGCTTGGTCTTTCTGAGGCTAATTTTAAGCTTTGTTAAAATGGGTCTAACTTAGCCCTACTACCAGGATTTTATATTTCTTGAGTCTTGACTGAATTTCTCAGGTGTTTAAGGAGATCTCCCAACTGTAGCTGGTCAGAACTTAAATGTCTCCTTGCCCTGTGTGAGACTTAGAATTGTTCAGCTTAAAGCTTCCACCCAAAGCTGTTCACTTCAAGTTCCATGCTTTGCATGCACAGTTTAATATTCAGCCCAAGACTCAAGAGGACTTCGATGTAGATTTCTGGAGTTCTGCATAGCTTCCTCCTCTCTGGGTCTCGCCCTACATACCTCAACTGTGCCAGCCTCCCTAATCTCTGATCTCTGGCTTCTCAACTCAGTGAGACCTCTATGCCCTACCTGGACGCCTCCTGTGTGCCATTCAAAAAGTGCCTCCAGGTAAAAGCTCAAACTCTCATAGGACTTACTTCATTTCTTTCCATTCTGTCTGAGAGCATGATCCTTTGCTGCCTGTTTTCAATAGCTAAACATTATTGCTTCCCATATTTTGTCTAGTTTTTTAAGTTATTTATAATGGGAGGTCTACTCCAGTACTATTTATTCTATCTTGGCCATGAGCAGAAACCTCTGCCTGATCATCTGCATCAACCTCGATCCCAATTTACCTTTACCCTGGGGATGCAGAGATAGAGTAAAATACTTCCTCCCATGAATCTGTAATCTGTCTTTTCTATATGAAGATATGTACTCGCCTTTCTGCAAGCAACCTGAAATAACATATTCTAGCCAGGCCATGAAAATGATAAAGTCAGCCTGGGCATGATCATGTATGGGGCAGACCGTGTAGCCTTAGGAAAGAAACAAAAATGAAACGAGAAAGGAAGAGCTGGAAAACCAAGGAGAAGAGAAGGAAGAAGAAAAAAAAAATCGCAAAAAGAATAATGCCATGGTCTGAATGTTTATGTGCTCCCCTAATCCATATGCTGAAATCCTAACCCCCAAGGTGATGTGATATGAGGAGGTGGGGTCTTTGGGAGGTGATCCGGTCATGAGGGTGGGGCACTTATGAATGGGATTGGTGCCCTTATCAAAGAAGCTCTGGAGAGCTGCCCTGCCTCTTCTACCACGTGAGGACACAGCAAGGAGGTGCTGGTCTAGGAACCATGAAGCACCCTCTCCAGACACTGAATCTGCTGATGCCTTGACCTTGGACTTCCCAGCCTCCAGAACTGTAAGAAGTAAATTTCTGTTGCTTATAAATCACCCAGTTTATGGTATTTATTTAATAGCAGCCTGAATGAACTAAGGCAAAGAACAGACATGGAAAATGAACTAGAATTGTAACTCTCCATGACTGAAGTTTTACAAAAGAATAAGACTCTGCTTCCAGCCCTGTGGCTCTCCAGAAATGCTGTGAGCATTGAGACATGGATTAGAAAAAGAAACCAAAATATTTCTGTTTTCATTCATTGCGTTTTCTCCCATTTGCAAGGAAAAGGATGCTTATGATAAGAAATTTTTATACTAGTAAGAGTAAAATATTGTTTTTCTCAGTGACAAAGGTTGTTTTGTTCTATTATTTTTTAACCTTGCATGCCATACTGTTTATTACCTCCCACTTTTCAATTATTATTATTGTTATTTTGTTTGGCATGATCTTGCTCTGTCACTCAGGCTGGAGTGCCATGGCACAATCATGGCTCACTGCAGCCCCAATCTCTTGGGCTCAAGCAATCCACTTGTCTCAGCCTCCTGAGTAGCTGGGACCACAGGCACGTGCCACTATGCCTGGCTAATTTTTAAAATATTTGTAGAAATGGGGTCTTGCTATGTTGCCCAGGCTGGTCTCAAACTCCTGGACTCAAGAAATCCTCCTGCCTCAGCCTCCCAAAGTGCTGGGATTACAGGCGTGAGCTACCACATCCAGCCTGCTTTCTATTTTTCAATAAATAAACTATAAACTTGGGGCTCTCAACCTTTGCAGGTGAGGAAATGTCTTGGTAATTCAACACCTAATTCTCCCCCATGCCTGAAATTCCTCTCACAATGCAGGCATTACAGCCCTGTTTCTGTGAGAGACGTCATGAGGCATAGAGGATAACACCCCTCGCCACATCTTCTGTAATGAGGGTAACGTGTTGTCCATTTCTTTATAAAGAATCCCCTCTCTTCCTTTCAGGTTGCAAATCAAAACTTGATGGCCTCCTGTGATTGTGAAAATATTTTAACTTAACAACTAAAACAAATATAAAGTTCCCAAAGGAAGCAGTGAATTTTGGCACTAGAGTGAAAGTAGGTGTAGAGTGCTGGAGAGTCCAAAGGGTTGAGCCTGTTTCTAAAGCTGGGCTGGGTGCAGTGGCTCACACCTGTAATGCCAACACTTTGGGAGGCTGAGGTTGGAGGATCACTTGAGCCCAGGAGTTTGACAGCAGCCTGTGCAACATGGCAAAACTCCGCCTCTATGAAAAATACAAATAAAAAAAATTAGCCAGTGTGATGGTGCATGCTTGTCATCCCAGCTACTAAGGAGGCTGAGGTGGGAGGATCACTTGAGCCCAGGAAGTCGAGGCTGCAGTGAGCCATGATCATGCCATTGCATTCCAGCCTGGGTGACAGAGCAAGGCTCTGTCTTAAACAACAAACAAACAAAACCAAAAACAAAAAAACAGCAACAATAATAAAAAGTATTCGAGCTGAGCTGACTAGCACAGCTACTGCACTGTAGCTCCATTAGCTTCTGCAGCAAAATGCCTTCCTCTGTGCAATTTATGACATCAATAAATAATTGATCCTAAAAGCAACAGGTGTGGAGTTCTTACTTCTATTTCTGACTTCTTACTTAGCTGTTAAAAACCAAAACCCATGCTGTTGCCAGAGTGATCAAAAACAGAAGGTCTTTTTCTGACAAAAGACAGATGGGTTGAAATTAAATGTGCCTTTGTTTATGTCGTTTTGGTTTTGGCTCAAGTTTGTTGTTGTGGTTGTTTTTTAAGCCCTTATTTAATAAAAGCCTTAGCAATGAACTGAAACAGGATGGAAATTGCAGGGCACTTCTACCATTTCTCAGGAACAACCAAACTCTAAAAGCAGTTGCCTCTGTTTCTCTCTCTCTTCTGTTAAATTGGATACTGAGGCAGACCAGGAGCTGGATATCCAAAGTTCTCTCAGAGTACAGCTCTTTCAATATGGCCATTGGGAGCCATTATTTAAGGGAGCAAGGACAGGATATGCATGAGCTTCTGACAGTAACTACACAGATGTGCTTCCCCTCTTTGGAGCTGAGAAGAGAAAAGGACAATTTCGGGCAAGAATTCCTTTCAGTCCCTACAGGAGGTCATTTTCTGTTCCTAAGCTTATAGCTCCATCCACCATTTCCCTTAGTGTAAGTGGGGGCAGCTCAGAAGGCATTAACGGCAACTTGGGAAGCTGAAGTAGGAAGATTGCTTGAGCCCAGAGTTCAAGACCAGCCTGGGCAACATAGCAAGACCTCCATCTCTACAAAAAATAGAAAAACAAGTTAGCCAGGCGTGGTAGTACATGCCTGTAGTCCTAGCTACTCAGGAGGCTGAGGCAGAGGATTGCTTGAGCTCAGGGGTTCAAGGCTGCAGTGAGCTATGACCATGCCACTGCACTCCAGTCTGGGCAACAGAGGGAGACCTCATCTCTTAGGAAAAAAAAATGTGGTAACACTCACCGATTCTGAACTAGGATGGAGCTGGTAGCAGATACAGGAGCCAGTCGAGACCTGTGGGGTGGGGTGTATTTCCCCATCCACACATTCACATTGAGGATGTGCCCAGAGCCAGGGTTGGCCTGGGCCTCCCGTCGGGTGGAGCCCTAACTAAGAATGGTCCTGTGACCTCAAGGAGCCCTGCATGCAGGGCTGCACTGTGCTGGGCCCCATCTTCCTTCATGCAAGCCTTGCCTTCTTTCTGTTCGCTGACCGCCACTCTGAAGTGCAAGCTAGAGATGGGGACAGCTCAGATTACCTTAGCTATAACACCAGCAACTGACAGATGGAGAGGGAGGGGTGTTCTCTTCAGATGGAGAGGTACATGCAGAAAGAAAATCACAAGGCTGGCTGGGTGCAGTGGCTCACGCCTGTAATCTCAGCACTTTGGGAGGCCAACGCAGGTGGATCACCTGAGGTCAGGAGTTCCAGACCAGCCTGGCCAACATGGTGAAACCCCGTCTCTACTAAAAATACAAAAATTAGTTGGGCCTGGTGGTGGGCACCTGTAATCCCAGCTACTCGGGAGGCTGAGGCGGGAGAATTGCTTGAACCTGGGAGGCAGAGGTTGCAGTGAGCCTAGATCATGCCACTGCACTCCAGCCTGGGCAACAGAGTGAGACTCCATCTCCAAAAAAAAGAAACAGAAAACCACATGGCCACAGCCACCTAAGTATTTGTAGTCTCAGGGGAGAGAGAGAGAGAGAGAGACAGAGAGCACTCAGACGGTACTGGTTGATTCAGAGAGGACTTCGGAAATCACCAGCTCGACTCTGTCAGACATCAAGAGCAAAAATGAAGCTGAGAAAAGTGCTGTGGGCTGAACACGTCCCCCCCAACATCCATCTGTTAACATCCTAACCCCCAGTACCTCAGAACGTGCCTGTATTTGGAGACAGGCCCTTTCAAGAGGTAATGAAGCTAAAATGGGCCCATTAGGGTGAGCCCTAATACAATCTGACTGGTGTCCTAAGAAGAAGAGATTAGGACCAGAGAGAGACACCAGGGAGGCACGCGCACAAGGAAGATGCTGCGGGCACCGGGTGAAGCTGCCATCTGCAAGCCAAGGAGAGAGGCCTCGGGAGGGACCAACGGCACCCACACCTTTGTCTCGGCTTTCTGGCCTCCAGGACAGTGAGAGGGTGTTTCTGCTGCAGAAATCGCCCAGTCTCTGAGGTATTCTTTTTTTAATTTATTTATTATTATTATTATACTTTAAGTTCTAGGGTACATGTGCATAACGTGCAGGTTTGTTACATATGTATACTTGTGCCATGTTGCTGTGCTGCACCCATCAACTCGTCAGCACCCATCAACTCGTCATTTACATCAGGTATAACTCCCAATGCAATCCCTCCCCCCTCCCCCCTCCCCATGATAGACCCCGGTGTGTGATGTTCCCCTTCCCAAGTCCAAGTGATCTCATTGTTCAGTTCCCACCTATGAGTGAGAACAACATGCACACGTATGTTTATTGCGGCACTATTCACAATAGCAAAGACTTGGAATCAACCCAAATGTCCATCAGTAACAGACTGGATTAAGAAAATGTGGCACATATACACCATGGAATACTATGCAGCTATAAAAAAGGATGAGTTTGTGTCCTTTGGAGGGACATGGATGCAGCTGGAAACCATCATTCTTAGCAAACTATCGCAAGAACAGAAAACCAAACACCGCATGTTCTCTGAGGTATTTTGTTCTTGCAGCCCTAGCAGAAAGTGAGGGAATTTGCCCAAGATCACAGAAGAATCTAGACTCAGAGCCGCCTCTTCCAGTGCTGTGGTCTTTCTGTTTACCCCACAGCTGACCCCCCCCCCCCACACACACACACGTAGGTACACGCAGGAGGCTCACACTTGCAGAAGGTGTTTTCTCTATAGTCCTCTTAAGGCACAGGGGCCTCTGAGGGGGGTAATTGTGTGCAATTCAAGCAATACTTACTGTGGCCACAAGAAACCTGACCCTGGACACTCAGAAGTAGAACGGGTGGTACAGCGAACACCCTAATTCTGATCTCTTGGGGTACAGGCATTTTACATACAGGTGTGTCGGGGTGTGTGTGACAGAGAAAGAGAAAGAGGGAGAGGTAGGGAAGGAGGGAAAGCAAGCACACACTGCGGGGGAGCCTGAACCCACGGAGGCTGGGGTAAGCTACAGGCTGTCTCTTCTCTGCCAGCTGTTTCTAGGCGGTTCTAGAGGGCAGGTGCCTTTGCTGTCACCACCAAACACGCCCAGGCTGAGAGCAAATGCTTGTGTGTTCCTGTGGTGCCTGAGAGCTTAGATCAAATATATTTTTGAAGGACTTTGCACAATGGAAGAAGAAATAACTCCAGCTTACCTCCAAGCTACTTGGATGCCAACTCCCTAAGTTTTTGGGTGTTCCTCCAATGCAGAACTTCTGTGGGGCGCTCCCACCCGTCGCATTCAGTCTGAGTTCTCCACACTTCACCCTTCCCTCTGGGCTCTTCACGCAGCATCAGGTCCCAGCTCAGCCTGCCTTGGAGCATTTCCAGCCCAGTTTCATGGGACAGTCATTTCCCTTAAAGTCGGGTTGGCTAATGTATTTCCACTTCTATAGCTTTTCTCCATACAGTGCCTCCCCTGACTTCATAATATCACTCACTTGGCTATTTACAGAGTGTGTTTTCCACTCGCGAAGACCCACCTGTTTTCCCAAGGGGCAGGGGTGGGTGCTGGGCAGTTCCTGCAGACCACCTTCTGCTCAGCCACTTCCAATCTCTTGTGGCCATTTACTCTTGAGGAAGAGTCAAAATGCAACCTTTGTGAGGTGAGATGCCTTCACAGCACGTCTGCAACCAGTGCGTGTGATATATGTTTGAGTGTTCACATTTTATTTAGTTGCTAGTTTTAATTCAGTGAGTGGCACATGTGGGCATCGTGCTTGGCACTAGGGATACTACGGGACCCAGTCTCTGCCCAGGGGGTCTTCATGTGGAATGGGATACAGGAAGGTACCTGCAGGACAGCAGCACAGCAGGGCGCAGTGTTGCGGTTAGGGCTGCTTCTAAAGGAGAGGTGTGGCGGGCTCCGAAGGGACTCAAGGGTTGCCAGGCCATGATGGGCAGTAAGCAGCATATGCAACACCCCAGAGCTGGGAGTGAACCTGCAGGGTACCGGGCGCTGTCTGAAATGCAGGACAAAAAAGCCCGGGTGGGAACAAGGTGAGGGTGGAAGCAGGGCCCTGTTTGGTCCTGGGACAGCGTGGGTTCTACCCGATCGACAATGGAAAGTCACTGCAGGTCTGCGCTGGAGGTGACACAATCGGATCTGCACTTGAGGAAGACGGCATCACCTGCTGTGAAGAGAAGGAGTGAGAAGGCGGCAGCAGTGGAGACGAGTGCTCACCAGGCTGCCCGGGATGGAACCCAGGGGTTGTGAGGAGGCCAAGTCCAGAGCGATGAGTGTGCATGAGGGTGGAGAGAACCTAAGGAGAGGAAGCCTCCTGGCCCAGGTACCCAGGCAGATGGGGTCCCTCATTAAGAAGCGACAGGTGTGGAACACAGGGCCGGGGAGAGGGAGGAAGGTGGCCTCCGTCAAGTAGAGGTGTCTGTGACAGCAGGATGTGAGGACAGCTTGAGCTGGTGACAAAGCCCTGGAAATACTCAAGTAGATGAACTGCTGTTTAATGACCTGCCCATTGGAGGCATTTCATGGTTCTTCAACAGTAAGCTTCCGTCTTTATCACTTGTATCACAGGCTCTCACCAAACGCAACTTCCCTTCTTGCAGATGCAGTGGGACCTTGATTTCGGCACGAGGCATCAGCTTTTTTGTGAAAGGTCTTGTTGAAGTGGAGATATCCACTAACCTGACCCACCATAACATATCTTTTCCACACCTTCGATTTTTGCCTCCCACCTTCTCCCCTCATTCCTCTTTCATCCTTTTCTCTCCAAATGCAGCTGCCCTGTTTGCACCCTCAGCTATCAGTTCAAGTCTTTCCAAACAAGCAAGAGGTTATGCTCCTCAGGCAGCAAGACGGTTGCTGCCTCAGCTGTTTTTATAACCCTCTTTCTGCCATAGGAAGCTGGAGCAATCCAGTCTTCGGGCCTGGGCCCTCCTGGGGTTTGGTGAAGAGCCATGCTCTGTGGGTGGCAATTGGTTTGCCTGGATTGGCTTCCTCCAAGAAAAGACAGAGGGCTGGAATCATTCAGACCTCCTGAATCCACAGTGAGTTGACTCTCACAAATGAGTGAGCTCTTGTAAAGCACCCTCATCTGTGATGTTCTACCATCTCCCCCAGTCGCCAAGGACCGCGGGTCCTGAGCACCCTGCCTGGGGCTTGGGCTCTAAAACAATAAACTGCAATGCTGGAAAGTCGTGCGCTGTGCCCAGTTGGCTCCGGTTATTTCAGGACATTTTCCTGCTTACAGGTCTGATTGCCAGAACGTTACCATAGGGGCACCCGGTTGTCCGTCAACTCGTTTACTTTGACGAGTTTCATGTGCAGGCAGAATGTGGTTGGGAAAGACATCATGTCATTGAATACCGAAACTCTTCTTATTTTTGTAACAGATTACACAGAGAACAAGATGCATAAGTATATGAAAATATTATTCACAAAATCAAAGATATTTCAACAGCTAGAGGCATTCAGATTTCCCCAGGATTTGGTTCAAAGAGATTGATCATTGACACTCAGGGGAAGCTGCATAAAGGCCATCCCTGTTCGGGGAAAGTAGCAGAATGAGGTTGATGTTGCACTGAGTTAGGCTGATTGGATACCATGGATGTATTTTTCCCATAGGTCAAATCTGTATTCTCTGTAAAGTAAAAAGAACAGTCCTGGGGAAATGAAAATAGCGTGGGGAGGATTTACAGCCTGTCTTACCTTGTTCACATTAAATGTTTTTATTGTAGCAGAGTCCTTGGAGCTTATATTTGTGACACAATTACAGCATTACAAAAGTTTCAGGGAGGAATACGTCAAGCAGTTTGCAAAAGGAAAGGTCCTGTAGTGGAGATAATAAAATACAGGACTTCAGTATACTTTCTTGTGAGCAATCTCTGCTGCTGACTAGTGAGTGAAAAGACAAAATGTTGTAATTGGACCTGAAAACCTCAAGCACCGGCTAGGCACGGTGGCTCATGTCTGTGGGAGGCCAAGATGGGAGGATCGCTTAAGCTTAGGAATTGGAGACCAGCGACCAACATAGCAAGATCCTGTCTCTACTAACATTCAAACAAATTAACCAGGCGTGGTGGTACATGCCCGTAGTCCCAGCTACTTGCAGGGCTGAGAAGGGCGGATCGCTCAAATCTGGAAAGTCGAGGCTGCAGTGAGCCTTGCACTCCAGCCTGGGTGACAGAGAGAGCCCCTGTCTCAAAAAACAAAGATGACCAAAAAAAACAAAAAAAAAAACAAAAAAAACCCTCGAGCACCCATGAATGTACAATTTCATGTGCAAAATGCCTTGTCCAGTACCAGCTGGTGGGCCTTTCAAAGTCCCCATTTATTGGAGCATGAAGTTAAGAATGAAGAAGGCACTGTGGATGAACAAACCGGACACCTAATGGGGCAATGGATGGGAAAATATTTTAATGGGTGTTTAGTACTAGGTTCTCTAATAAATAGTCCAGTGGCTAGTGAGAAAATCCTTTTATATGTCCTCAATTCCTTTCAAGCAATGAATTTGCACTCACAAGACTTTTTTGAAGCAGTATTTTCCTTTTTCTTTTTTTTTTTTTTCAGACAGAGTCTCACTCTGTCACCCAGGCTAGAGTGCAGTGGCGTGATCTCAGCTCACTGCAACCTCCGCCTCCCAGGTTCAAGTCATTCTCCTGCCTCAGCCTACCTGGTAGCTGGGCTTACTGGTGACCACCACCGCCCCCCACTAATTTTTGTGTTTTTAGTAGAGACGGGGTTTCACCATGTTGGCCAGGCTGGTCTCAAACTCCTGACTTCAGGTGATCCACCTGCCTGTAAAGCAATATTTTCTTGATTCATCTCTGTCATCAATAAATAAGTCATTAAAATTTCTAGGGAAGCAAAATTAACAGATAGAATCTGAGAAACTAAGAAATCACACGGAGTTTGTTCTTTCTCCCATATACTTTTTTTTTTTTTTTTTTTTT
>NW_012105076.1:1165387-1227374 GCF_000951045.1 Mandrillus leucophaeus | reverse complement strand
TTTTTAGACAGAGTCTTGCTCTGTCGCCCAGGCTGGAGTGCAGTGGCATGATCTCGGCTCACTGCAAGCTCCACTTCCTGGGTTCACACCATTCTCTTGCCTCAGCCTCCCGAGTAGCTGGGACTACAGGCGCCCGCCATCAAGCCCGACTAATTTTTTGTATTTTTAGTAGAGACAGGGTTTCACCGTGTTAGCCGGGATGGTCTTGATCTCCTAACCTCGTGATCCGCCTGCCTTGGCCTCCCAAAGTGCTGGGACTACAAGCATGAACCACCACGCCCTGCCCCCCAGACTTCTTTTTAGCAATGGACGATCTTGTTTCACTTCAATGGGAGGTGATAGGGTAGCGTGATTGTGAGCGTGACTTCAGAATCAGACCAGCATGGGTTCTAATCCTGGCTCTGCCACCCTCAAGTTACCTTCTCTTCCCCTAAGTCCTTTCAGCTGAAAAGTGGTAAATGCAGACGCCCACTGCACAGAATAACGGGAGGAATTTTTAAATAATGTAATGAGTGGTTCTTGCACTTGCGTCTTAGAACCGTAAAGTCTGGTCAGGGTGTGTCAGGGGTTGCCATGTGCCTGGAACTGGCTCTCCACAGTTTCTTCCACTGACACAGATCTGCGTGCCTCTGATCTGTATATACTGGGGTTCCACAGAGGAGCTCATTGTATGACAGGCTTGTGCTAAAGCAAGCGGACAACAATAACCGCTGGTTAACCTATGAGAAGGTGGCCCCTGGCTGTTTCTAACTCTGCACGACTATAACTCTTAAAGGGTCTTCCTTATACCGAGCGGAAATCCATGTCTCAGAAACTTTTGCTGATTCCTGGCTCCAGTTCTGCCCTCTGCAATAACAGAGTAACATCCGTCTTTCACCTTTGCTCAGTCCTTCCTTCCAAGTTAAGGTCTCACAGCTCCATCCACCACAGGAGAAGCTGGGGCCAGTCCTTCATTAGTTTTTTGTTTGTTTGTTTGTTTTGAGAAGGAGTCTCGCTCTGTCTCCCAGGCTGGAATACAATGGCTCAATCTCAGCTCACTGCAACCTCTGCCTCCCTGGTTCAAGCCATTCTCCTGCCTCAGCCTCCCAACTAGTTGGGACTACAGGTGCCCACCACCACACCCAGCTAATTTTTGTATTTTTAGGAAAGACAGGGTTTCACTATGTTGGCCAGGCTGGCCTCAAACTCCTGACCTCAAGTGATCCGCCCACCTTGGCCTCCCAAAGTGTTGGGATTACAGGCGTGAGCCACTGCGCCCAGCCCATTGGGTTGTTTTATTCACTCACCCAGTGTGGGCATTTTTCTACGCTCTGGTATGCAGAGATGAGCAAGACAGAAGATCCTTGATTTCACAGAGCGTATGAGCTCTTACTGAGCTCCGGGGATATGAAGTTTCTATCCTCCTAGGGAGGGCTAGTTGTTATTTGGCCATAGAAACAAGTGACCATCAGAACCAATTTAAAACCCATTCTCCTTGATCAACAAGGATTTCACATCAGTAGCCAAGGCCAGGCAATCCGCAAGTCTTGCTCAAGTAACCACGCTGACAGAGGCAAATGCCCACCAATCCCTAAATGCTCCGGGCACTGATATCCCTGAACTTCATGCTTTCCAAGGCCCTGTGTGAGATCAGCTCTTCCCTTTGCTCAGAGACTGTCCCCTGCTTAGCAAGCAAGGAAGTCAGCGTTCTGTTCCAGATGGGGAAGGGTAGGCTCTGCCTTTGATGGGAGGCACACAACTTAGATTGTAAGGAATAAGCAGGGTACCACCAGATAAATGACATGCTGCCAAAGAAATCGAATCAGGAGGGCTAACAGTGAGCAATGGGGTGAGACAGAGGGACTGGTGCTACTTTAGATGAGCTGCACAGAAAAGGCCAATGAAGACACAACTTTTGAGATAAGACGTGAACAATAAGGAAATTCCTACTGAGGCATTCAATGAAAGTCATGGGCTGGGCGGGTTTTGAGCTGGAAAAACACCTCAAACCTCAAAATGAGAAACTGCAAGCTCAGAAAAATAAAACTCCAGTCCAGCAGAACCATACCTGCTAAAGTAGGGGCCACAGCCTCAGAGAGGGGACAGGTGGTGACTACGCATGAAATCCCTGAGTTTCCAGATTCTCTGAAGCTCTTAAACTGAGACCTGGTGGGGAGGGGATGTCACTTGGGGGCCAGGCAGCAATTCTGAAATAGTAACTCGTAGATTTCTGCAAAATGCCATTAATAAGCCAGACTTACCATCTGTGTGGGCTCTATATCCAGCAACAATAAAAATAACAGGATCCCCAGACACCATTCTTGCTTGTAGGTGCATTATTTGCTAAGTACTTTTTAAAGCTAAAATGTTGCAGCTGTCTTTTCTCCAAAGACAACGTGCATGGAGATTCATGTGACAGGTGTGGCCTGCCACGCTCTGTGGTTTAGGGGCAGCTGTAGATTAACTGCAAGTCATGTTTGGTTGCTGATGACATGACCTTTGCCACGTCACTTAGCCTTTCTGCACTTCAGCGCTATCTGAAAAGCGATGGGGATAGAACATCTGTTCTACCTACATCAGGGAGTCGCAGAGGAAATGAAGAAGAAAGCTTTGAAAATTGGAAGTACTTCAAAATATGAGATCAATACTGCGTTTCTGGAAAAAAATGTTATGTTTAAGGCACATATTTGTAGACTGAATGACACTGTTCACACTTCCTCAGTTGACGGCCAGAGTCCCCTGTATTTGTGACACGCTTCTCTTCTGAGACTGCTCTTTCCCTAACACTGTCCTCAGCAATGCTGAGCGGGTGGGCTCCGGACTCTTGGTTCATGCGCTTCCTGCTGGAATTCCTTTCCTTTCTACATATCCAGATTCTACAACACACCCGCTTCAAGCTCTGCCTCTTTCCTGAAGCTGCCTCATAGCTCTACTTTTTATTTTTAATTGACAAACAACTGTATATATTTATGGGGTACAATATGTTCTGATACATGTTTTACATTGTGGAATGATTAAATCAAACTATTGAACAAGTCCATCACTTCACATAGTTATTTGTGTGTGTGGTGAAAACAACTGAAATCTACAACTTTGGAATACACAATGCATTTATTATGGTAGCTGTTTGCGCAATAGATCACTAGAGCTTACTCCTGCTAACTGAAATTTTGTACCCATTGGTGAAGCTCTCCCCTTTGTTCATCCTCCTCCTTTCCCATCCTCTGGTAATCATCACTCTACTCTTCTACTTCTGAGTGCGGCTTTTTTTAGATTCTACATGTAAGTGAAATGATTCGATATTTGTTTCTGTGCCTGGCTTATTTCACATAGTGATGGACACCTACGTTGCCTCCCTGTCTGGGCTACTGTGAACAGTGCTTTAATGGGAGTGCAGCTGTCTCTCCAGCACACTGATTTCGATTCTTCTGGATATACAGCCAGAAGTGGGATTGCTGGATCACATGGTAGTTCTCTTTTTAGTCTTTTTAGGAGCCTCCATGTTGTCTTCTAGAATGGCTGTAATAATTTGCCTTCGCAACAGCAGTGCGAAGGGACGTCCTTTTCTCCATACCATTCTCACAGGTGTGATGAATTCTGATAGTTTTCCAGTTGTTTCTCCTAGGTTTTCTTGGCAGCAATCACGTGAGCTTCAAGGTACTAAAAAAATACTGAACACGAGATAAATGACTGTGGAACCCATGAGTGCCTGCAGGAAGAAATGATGTTCAAGAACCACTTTATCTCCATTTCTATACCTCCAGCTTTGCTCCTTTTGCTCAAGATTTGACTATGCCTTGACTCCTGTCCTGATCTTCTGGACCTGTGCCTCACCCCATCCACTCACTCGCTGGACAGGGCCTGGCATGTATTGGGTCCTGGGGTTCAGTGGGGAATGGGTCAGCATTCTAGGTGCAGGAGGGCTTGCCATGCTCTGTGGTTCTAGGGGCAGCTGTAGATTAACTGCAAGATGTTTGCTTGCGGATGACGCGACCTTGACAAGTCACCTAGCCTATCTGCACTTCAGCTCTACTGAAAAGTGATGGGGATAGAACCAGCCATTCTACCTATATCAGGGAGTTGCAGAAGAAAGCTTTGACAATTGGAAGTATCTCCAAATATGAGATCAGTGCTTTGTTTCTGGGAAAATGCCACACGAGACAATAATCAAGTGAACAAGAAAAACAGCAGATAGTGGGGAGAGCCGGGCAAGGCTTATGGTTGCGCAACACAAGAGCAACAAGGAGGGCCCCTTCCCCAGGCGGAGGGCGGTGGTCAGAGGAGGCCTGTGAGGACATGGCATTGAAGCAGACGTCTGTTCTACCTACATCAGGGAGCTGCAGAGGAGATGAGGAAGAAAGCTTTGAAAACTGGAAGTACCTCAAAATATGAGATCAGTACTGTGTTTCCGGAAATATGTTACGTTTAAGGCATATATTTGTAGACTGAGACTGTTCACACTTCCTCAGTTGACGGCCAGAGTCCCCCGTATTTGTGAGACGCTTCTCTACTGAGACTGCTCTTTCCCTAACACTGCCCTCGGCTCGACTGAAAAGCGATAGGGATGGAACAGCTGTTCTACCTACATCAGGGAGTTGCAGAAGAAAGCTTTGACAATTGGAAGTACCTCCAAATATGAGATCAGTGCTTTGTTTCTGGAAAAATGCCACACCAGACAAAAATCAAGTGAACAAGAAAAACAGCAGATAGTGAGAAGAGTGAGCATTGCAGGTATTGGGGGGAAGCATGCCAGACAGAAACAACAACGCAGAAAAAGTTCCTGAATCGGAACAGAACTTGGTATACTTAGAGAACACACTGGACAAAAGGGGGAGTGGGAACAAGAGATGTGACATTTGTCGGGTCCTATGACTTCCCACTCAGGAACATGGCATGTCTCTTTCATTCAGGTTTTTCGTGATGACTGCCAGCAAAGTCTGGCTTTTTTTTTTTTTTTTTTTTCAGCTGGAGTCTTTCTTGGTGGCCAGGCTGGAATACAGTGGTGTGATCTCGGCTCACTGCAACCTCTGCCTTCCGGGTCCCAGTGATTCTCCTCCCTCAGCCTCCCGAGGGATTACAAGCACGCACCACCATGCCCAGCTAACTTTTTGTATTTGTAGTAGAGACGGGGTTTCACCATGTTGGCCAGACTGGTCTCGAACTCCTGACCTCAAGTAATCTGCCCGCCTTGGCCTCCCAAAGTGCTGGGATTACAGGCATGAGCCACTGCGCCCGGCCGGCATTTTCTCGATTTAGGAATTGCACCTGTGTCGGTTTCCTAGGGCTGCCATAACAAATATCTACACACTGGATGGCTCACAACAACAGAAATTTATTTTGTC
This sequence comes from Mandrillus leucophaeus, assembly GCF_000951045.1. Taxonomy (NCBI): domain Eukaryota; kingdom Metazoa; phylum Chordata; class Mammalia; order Primates; family Cercopithecidae; genus Mandrillus; species Mandrillus leucophaeus. Next base: position 1,222,053 of record NW_012105076.1, on the reverse strand, counting down.
ACTATTTAGGGGGCTGGAAGTCTGAAATCAAGGTGCCAGCAGGGCCATATGCTCTGGAAACTCCAGGGAAGGATTCTTCCTTGTCTCTTCCAGCTTTTGCTGGCCCTGGCCAACCTTGGCATTCCTTGGCTTACGGCTGCATCATTCCAACCTCTGCCTTCACCTCCAGTGTGTTGGCCCTGTGTCTGCCGACCCCCCTCTCCTTACAGGAATTTAGGCCACCCTAGTCCAATATGACCTCATCTTAACTAATTACATCTGCAAAGACCTTATTTCCAAAAAAGGTCACATCTGTACATTTCAGGTTGGCATGAATTTTTAGAGGGCACTACTCAATCCAGCATAGCATGTTTCTAGATGGGTTTCTCCCTAATCAGTGGCAGTGAAAGACCAAGTAGCAGAGTGATGAGAAAAAAGCTCCGGATTGGGCCAAGTGCAGTGACTCATGCCTGTAATCCCAGCCTTCTGGGAGGCCAAGGCAGGAGGATCACTTGAGTCCAGTTCAAGACCAGCCTGGGCAACACAGTGAGATCCTGCCTCTAAAAAAAAACCTCTGGAATCAGGTTTTCTGGCTCTACCACTTACTGACCAGGGTTTTCACCTCTCCAAGCCTAATAAGCACCTTCATCTGGGAATAACAGCAGCTACCTCATGAAATTGTTATGGGGATTAAATGAATTAACAAATGCTGAGTGCTTAAACTGTGCAGGGCACACTATAAGCATTTAATAAATGTTTTTGTTCTTCGATACAATTTGTTGCCATTTTGTTGTCTGGGTTTTTTCCTTAAGAGACAAGGTCTTGCTCTGTCACCCAGGCTGGAGTGCAGTGACGCCATCACAGCTCTTTGCAGTCTCGAACTCCTGGGCTCAAGTGATCCTCCTGCCTCAGCCTCCTGAGTAGCTGAGACTATAGGCATGTGCAGCAAAATAGCAACAATTTGTTGCTGTTTTGAATGCCATCTCCATTATATTCTCTAATTGGTTACTGCTGGCAAATTGGATAACTCAATTTTTGTGTATTAATCTTGTAACTATAATCTTACTGAATTCTTATAATTTTCCAATTGTTTCTCCTAGATTTTCTTGGTAGAAATCACATTAGCTTCAAGGTACTAAAAAAAAAAATACTGAACACAAGATAAATGACTATATAACCCATGAGTGTCTGCAGGAAGAAATCATGTTCAAGAACCGCTTTGTCTATATTTTTATTAGGAAAGACAGGTTCAGAGATTCCACCTCATGTCCATGCTAGGATGAAGATGTGTTTATGATGAAAACGTGTCTGTTTTCATTGATCCAGCCCAAACACAGCTTTTGAGAGAAGGGGCCCGGGTTTTTCATCTTGACACAGTCCCATCATGTATGTTGCATGGTAGATTATGGGTACTCAGGATTTGGACTAACCTCAGGAACACATTATCTGTTACAACTTACTGATGGTTCATCCCAGAAGTGTGACAAGAACTGGTCTTTCTTTTCCTATGTGTAACCTCTGAAGTGCATGTGGCCCTTCTCTCCAGCTTGTGGCCATCCAGGTGGGAACCGTGCTGCCTGTCACACCCACTCCTTGAGCACCAGAACTGTACCTGGCATGGTGCAGTCTAACTAAATTCTACCGTAGTTTCCCATCGGTCTTCAAATCTGTGTTCCTCGGCAATGCCTGTGAGGCCTGGGCTGATCAGCTCTTCTCCAACCACATCCCCATCTCCAATCCTCTTTCCTTCTCCCCATCTCTTCCACGGAGATGTCCACTCAAAAGATCATGTTCACCAAGCTGCCACCTCCTAGTTACTATCATAACCACTCAATTTCCCTCCTGACACTTACCACAATCCTTTTTACATGCTAACTTGTTTGACCAGCTGCTCCACTAGAACATCCCCAAAGAAAGCCAAGACCTCATCTATTTCTGCCACATCCATCCCCAACATGAATTAGACGGTGTCCAGCTCAATATTTGTTGAAGGAATTACATCAGTATAAAACAAGTACACGTTTTCTAGATAATATTGTAGAACAGGAATTTTGTTTTGAGTTTTGCTTACACATGAGGGGCCGCAGCTCAACACAAGATGCTGCATAAACTAGGGAAGGAGCTACCCAGCATTTGGGGGTCTGGGTGCCTCACTCTCGGTTTTTCCACATCCTGTATTTGTTTTTCAAAGATTGCAGGGGTGACTAAACCTCTCATTAGTCTCGAGGTTGCTCCTGCAAAACCCAGCATAACCATAATGGGATATTAGGGGAAAGGCTCTGGAAGTCACACATTTCTTTGTTTTAAAGATGAAGTGACTCAGGATGGATCACAGCCATGAGACCCGCCAGACCACATACCCACTACATTGCACCAAGGCCTGGTCCTGGGGGATCCTGCCCCTGCAGAGTCATCATTACCACGCACTGCCCCCACCCAATGCTGGTGTCTGTACGGGAGGAGGTGCAAAATCCTTATCTTCCAAGACTGGCTTCCTGAGCTTTGGTTGGTGGGTTTAAGGAAGCATTGCTGGAGCTCACAGAAATGACACAGCATCCTCTTCAGGACAGAGGCACTTGGCAGTGGATTCACACACCCACCTCCATTGTTTCGAGATTTCCAGGATCCACCAATGTGGACAAGAACTCACAAAACAGGTCCAGGAACGGCCAACTAGAGGCCACGCTGGGCATTCATTCAGCTGTACTGGGGAGAGCTGGGGAAGGAGGGACAGCAGCGGAAAACTGGGTACCCAGGTCCTGTAAGACCTGCTGCTTCTACCCATGGCCACCCTTCTTTAGGAGAGGGCCTGCAGAACACAACCGACTTCCCCTCGTCCTGCGTTTTCTGTCACCGGTAGGCTTGCATTTGGCTTTTACTATGTCCAGTCTTGCTACATTTAGAGGAGCGTCCAACAATTGTGACTGAATGGCTGAGAAAAGCGTGTTCAGAAACAGACTAAGACAGGTGATGAAAACAAGAGTCTCCCTCACAGCCAAGGTCATTGAGAGGTCCAGAGAGGTCAAGTAATTTGTCCAAGGTCACAGAGCAAGTTAATCTTTTGGACTGAGACTAAAACCCAAGGTTCCATGACAATACAAATCAATGCCAATGTTAACATCTTAGGCATAAATTTTCACTACATTTAATACTTCTATCCCAAACTACATTTTGTAATGCCATTCTTTTATCCCTTATTTGAAATAACTTATTTATATAAACAAAAATTCTTAAAAGGAAAGCCCCTCAGTGAAACCAAGTCCCTTAAAGGACACAGGGAAGTTTATTGAGACCTGTAGAATCTGAACATCATTAAGTCAGACATCACGTTTGAGTTCACTTCTCACTGTAACAGGTTCTGCAGAACTCTTTTCACAAAAACCTACGAAGGACAGACATAGCTGCCAGGACAAGTCCTCACCCGGGTGCTGTGCCCAGCTCAGACCTGCCGCAGTGCACACAGACAGCAGCTGCCAGATTAAGAAGCTCATTTTGAGGCTGATCACTGATGAGGAGAGTGACAGACAGGACCTTTAGCCCCTTCACATATGCAAACTTAGTAAGAAAATCTAACAGGAAAACAGGCAGGGAGCCCGCCGACTTGGAGGTATAAACCCCAGCCCCACCACTGTAAGTACTCCTGGGCATCTCCCTAGCCCTGTTTGGGTGCAACAGCTCTAACAAGGCGCTGCATTCAATAACAGCAAGTCAGCACCTTAACCAAGCTGTTTGCAGGCCTTGCCTTGAAATCCATGCAGCTTAAGACGTAACACCCTGGGAGGGTGAGGCAGGAAGAGCGCTTGAAGCCAGGAATTTAAGACCGGCATGGGCAACAAAGCAAGACTCCCTTTGTATAGAAAATTTAAAAATAAATTAGCCTGGCTAGGTGTGGTGGCTCACACCTGTAATCCCAGCACTTTGGGAGGCAGAGGTGGCAGGATCACTTGTGGTCAGGAGTTCGAGGCCAGTCTGGCAAACACAGTGAAACCCCATCTCTACGAAAAATGCAAAAATTAGATGGGTTTGGTGGTGTTTGCCTGCAGTCCCAGATACTTGGGAGGCTGAGATGAGAGAGGGACAATCAGTTGAACCTGGGAGGCAGAGGTTGCAGTGAGCTGAGATCGTGCCACTGCACTCCAGCCTGGGTGACAGTGCGAGACTCCATTTCAAAAAATAAAAAATAAAAAGTAAATTAGGTGGGCATGGTGGCACACACCCTTCATCCCAGGGAGGCTGAGACTAGGGAGGCCGAGGCAGGAGGATTACTTGAGCCTAGGAGTTTCAGGCTACAGTGAGCTATGATTGTGCCACTGCACACCAGGCAGGGTGACAAAGTGAGACTCTGTTTCAAAAAAAAAAAGATATATAAACTGAAGTATCCTTTTCCCATATCAGTGCGAGAGCATGTTTCTTGTTTCCTTCTCTTTTTCAACAAGGGTAGGACCTCATTATGGCTGACTTTTCAGAAGATAATGTCTTTAAGACCCACCCAAGACACTGACTCCAATGACATCAAGGGAGATAAAGTGATTTCAGACAAAATGGGGTATCAATATGAAGGCGACATGTTCTATTAGGTCTCTATTGTGCCACTTCTCAATTGCTGGAGTAGCTCTCATACCTGTGTGAGTCGCTCAAGAACACAGGGCCAATACCACTTTCTACCACTGCTCTTGCAAAGAACTGGTTCACTGAGCATCCATAAAACCTACTGAATTTTATCTCAACATACCAACAAAAAACACAGCAGGAAGATAGGCACTACTTTGTTCTATGTATGTATTTATTTAACATTTATTAGATACCTACAATAACCAGGAATCGTGTTTTATTTTTTAAAAATTTCAAATCTTGGCCAGGCCCGGTAGCTCACGCCTGTAATTCCAGCACTTCGGGAGGCTGAGGCGGATGGATCACTTGAGGTCAGGAGTTCGAGATCAGCCTGGCCAACATGGTGAAACCCTGTCTCTACTAAAACTACAAAAATCATCTGGGCATGGTGTGCTCGCCTGTAATCCCAGCTACTCGGAAGGCTGAGGCAGGAGAAATGTTTGAACCCGGGAGGTGGGGGCTGCAGTGAGCCCAGATCATGCCACTGCACACCACCCTGGGTGACAAGAGCGAGGCTCCATCTCAAAAAAAAAAAAAAAAAAAAAACAAACCACAATCAAATCTCTAAGATATGGCCCCAGGTGAGAAGTTACCAAAAGTAGCAGGAAAAGTTTAAATCATTCACTCCCCAAATTCTGCTTTGCAGCTTAGCTTAAAGGAAACCCCAGAATGGAGATGGCTCTGCCCAAGCCCGAGAGAAGGCAGGCAGGAGAGCCAGATCAGAAGAGGAGGCAAGTATGGGTGCCCCCACCTCTGGGCTCAACTCGTGCATGAGGGCACATCCCGGTTTTGGCAGGATTTCTCATCCGCCCTCCCATTTGGTTTTAAACTCCTGACTTCTTCTTTCCCTTTTTCTAGTTAAAAAAAAAAAAAAAAGAATGAAAATGTAAAACAAATAATAAAAAAGATTCATCGGGATATATATTTATTGTCCCAATGACTTTATTTGTTGTTTAAATCAAATCTAAAATTAAAGTAACAAATTGTGTCGTTTCCTTCATCCTTCATTAATGATAAAAACTTTCCATTCAAAAACTACACTAAGACAATGTGTTCCTCAACAGTAATCCAGCTTTAATTGTAGAGCATTAATTTGCCTTACAAACAAATTACAGTCAACTACGATTTATCAATAAGTACTGTACTGGTTGTGTGTTTTCTTTTGGCAAACTTTGAACAAATCAGAGAAGAAAACATAACTATTCATCATCATGTAGAAAAAGAAAAGAAAATGAACCTCAAGTATCTACTATCTGTCAAGTGATTCATCCTGCCAGTAAAACTAAAATCTACACTTACAGCAGTTTTAAACATCCTTAGTGCAAGAAACATAACCAATTAATACAGATCAATACTAATTAATGAATATGGAAAATTTTCCTATACAGAGGTAGAGTCGAGGGCACAGGCTAAAACAGTATTCAGTAGTCTAAACAAGACTGAGTCCGGTTTTATGGAATCCACTTTAAATTTTAGGTATCAGACTGTATGTACATATATACAATAAATAGACTATACAATTTTTTAAAGTAGTTTAATAAACTCCACAAAATAATAGCAGATGCATTGAAATATTTACATAATTCAATTTTCAAATCTCTCATTCAAATAAAAGGGATAAAAATAAAATTCTGCTATTAAGGCAGCAGAACCTCTTTCCTGAAATGGATTGGTAAAATAAGATACTTCACTGGAGAGGAACTAATTTATGTTTAAGAGGTATTCATATTCAGCTAAGAAAATACATCCCTTTTTCAGCTATATAGATTAGGGAATATAAAATGCTATTTTCTACATTTTTAGACCTGCATTTAAAGTTCTAAATTCAACTCTGACTTGAAGAGAGAAGCTGATTTTGGTACCCATACAGAGTAGATCATCACAATTACAATGGAAAGATAATTAATGTTTTATATTCTGTTTATTTGCTTTTGAAAGTTTGGGCCAGAAAGGCTGTGATAATAATTCTGGCCCAAACAGGTATGCTTATACTTGACACAAATTTCACTAAAACCTAACACTTTTGGCTTGGAGTTCTTGGGATTCTGACTTTCTGAGTCCCTTCCATTTCCAAAGCATGTTTCATTGAGAGCAGGCAATGTTTGGGGATCAGGTACATGATTCAATACTAATTAAAATGCCAAAGTTTTCCAAGCTCACATGGGAAGAAGGTGAAACACAGACCTGCTGCTGCCACTGGCCTCCCAGAGACTTGAAAAAGGAAACAACTCAGAAACCTGTCACTGTGACCTAAGAAAATATGCAAAAACCCAAAGTATTACATATGCAAGTGACTCACATTCTTAGATTTCATATCAAATTCACTATTTGATATTCTATCATTAACTCTTTTATTTTACTTGGTATAAAAGATTCTTATTGAGCCCATAAGGAAATCAGGGATCGTCAGAAAATGAAAAAGTATGGTCATAATTAATGAAGCATAAACCTTCACAGTTTGAATTTTGTAGAACTTCTCTAAGCACCCACAATGAAATTGCAAGTTGAGTTTTTTTAAATTCAGTCATTCTGTGAAAAATACCTCAGTAAATAGTAACATTTTTCCCTTCAATGATCTTCCCACTGGAATACCCAACCCACCCTTGTTTTTTTTTCTTTTTATTTTAGATTTTTAGAAAATTTTATACAAATAGACTAACTTTGATTTAAAGTGAACATATAAAAATTGAGAAGAATATTGCTTGCAACAATGGACTTGGAAGGAGAGGAATGGATTAGGCAGGGGTACAAAGAAATGGCTCCTACTCGGTAGCTTCGGGTGCACGCCCAGCACTCTGCAGAACTCTCACGGGGACACCCTCCGCTGCACAGTGTCCTTCAGCCCACGAAGTCTGACTGATTTTGTAACAACAACTTCAGGTCAGGAAAAAAACAAATGCAAGAAAATCGGAAGGCACAAGCACCCATGTGATCTAGAATGCTCTTGGGGTGAGGAATAAGGAGGGAAAGGGATACTTTTGGTTCAGCACTACAGTCAATTTCACCATTGTTGAAGAAAAACGGTATAAAATAAGGGTGTACAGAAATGGAACGAGCACAGCCCACTGGTGAGGAAGAAAGCTCAGAAGACAGCGCGCAGAAATAGTGCGGAGAGAAATGACCAGTACTATTTATTTGGAAGTCTGCGCCATGGTGGGTACAAACTACATCCCCTGCTCTGTGGGACCAAAATCAAAACAGGGCAAAAACAAACGAACAAAAATCCCCCCCTTCCCAAAAAAGCAGCAGAAGGAATGCAAGAAGTCTTACAGGACACACCGGTCCAGCCCTGGGTGCAGCCAGCTCTGCATCCACCGCTGCGCTCACCAACTTCAGCTACCGCCCCCACGGGGACTCCAGAGGGCCGGGCCGCTTAATCATTTTCCCTGCCTCTCCACGACTTCCCTTTCCCTTTATTTCCTCCTGCAGGATTCGAGTCTGCTTCCTCCACAAAGGAAGTGCTGTTGCTGACAGTGGTGAGAGCGAGCTGGGACCTCCAGGGTACTGACGCTTCCTCCAAGCCTTGCTGCGTGGGCGCTCATCCAGGCAGCCTGACGGAACTATGCGTTAAAAAAGAAAAGGAAAGAAAAAACAAAAACAAACCCACCCCAAGTCTGTCTTTTCTCAAACTAAAGGAGAAACTAAGGGATGGTGTGGCCTCCGGCGGGCCTCCGCAGTTAGGAAATGATGGCCGGGGACCACCGGGGCAGAGTCAGGTTGTCTGCACTGGCTGAGCGCTTCCTCGCAGATCTTCTCAGGTCCTTGTACTTGTCCTCGCAGAGGCGAGAGATGGCCTGAGGGGCAAGAGAGACAGTGTGGGTCAGGGCGGGCCATATCTGCGCCCATTGCTCACTCGTCCTGGGCGCCGAGGGTGCTGCATGATGGACAGGCAGAGCCCCTGCCCCTCTGGAGCTCCAGCCCGCGGCCCAGCTCTCTGCTGGCCGCAGGGAGATATGAAGGGAGTGTAGACTCAGCTCTTGTTTCCCAAGAGCTCACGGTCTGAGAAAAGACTCTCAGGTTGTGAAATAACAGGATAGTGTCACCTTGCAATTGGCCCAACCAGGGTCAATGCTGGCTCCCCACCCTAGGGGTGTGGGACGGCCCTGCCCCCACGGGTGCTGTTTCGAATCCTTAGCGTCCTCATCTGCAAGCGGGGCAAGAACAGCACCATCCTGGCAGGGCTGGCGTCAAGCACAGGCTTGCAGCTGAGCCTCACAGGGAGGAGAGCTCGGCCACCGTCGGCAAGGAGAGCTGCAGCCAGACCACCAGCTAGGGACTCCGCAGAAAAGGATGGAGGACTTAAGTCACCTCTAGAGGGTTGCTGAAAGAGGGACCTAGGAGGATCACAAAAACATTAAGATGTGCAGATAATTAACACTTTGGTGATGAGGACAGGGGCCGTGCTACCCTGGGAACAACTCTCCCAGGGCTGCCACTGGGTGTGGCTAGAACTGGCTGATGACAAAAGCTGAGCCCGCTGTCCCAGGAGGGGATGGTCTGAGTCGTGGGAAGGCTTTGATTATTTGGAGAAGAGAAAGAGTAGCCTTGTCAGGACAGACTGGCCTTCTCTTCTGGCCCGGTGAAACCCTAGGGCCCGTGGCACAGCAGCCCCAGAAGCAGGTGAGCTCTCCCTTCTCCGTACTCGCAGAAACTTAACAGAGGGAACGGCAGGTACCAACTCCACCAACCTGGGCCTGTGCTCTCAGGGTGGCTGACCCAGAGCCCCATATATTCTTCAGCAGAGAACACAGACTCGCTTCCCTGCAGAGCTGTGTAGCTGCCAGGAGCTCCGGCTTGTCTCATCAGCACTGAAGCAGCCACTGGAGTCATGGCTGGTGATGAGGGGGACCAGGGACCGCAGCACAGGCTGAGAGGGGGCTCACGCTCTCAGGGAAAGCCAGATTCTACCTCACATCTGTGCTTGCGAAGGCTTCACAACATTTGCCTTGCAGGAAATCCTGCAGAGGGAGGGTTTTCCATTTTTCCTCGAATAGATGGTAACTGGGAGACTGGGTGGGCTTTCCATTCCAAAGGCCGGCACACAATCACAGGGGCATGGTTGAGTTCTGAAATGCTCACTGGATTTTTATTTCTAACCAGTGCTATGCATCCAGTCTTTTCTATGGTTTACTTCTTGGAATTAACATATTACTTTTTAAATTTTTATTTAACATTTTCCTTTCTTAAGCATGTAATCCGTAACAGCTTTCTTCTCCCAGCTCTAGACCACCGTGTGGCCAGGCCATTACAATGCCACACCAACTCTGCACTGAGTGACAACATCCCACCTGGGATGGGCAGTAGCATGGGCAGCACGAAGACCTCTGGGTCTCACAAGCTGGGAACACGACTGTGCCATCCACTACTTGGAAAGGCTCTGTGGGATGAGACCAAGGCAGGACTGGGGGCAAAGGTGCAGAGGGGAAAAGCTGGGGCACACCCTCTCTAGAGGAGGGGTCTCTCCCCAGGGATCCTGCTTCATTACCACCCCATCCCTTTTCCTCCTGCCAAAAGGTCAAGTGGGAAGAGCCTGGTGAGCATATGAGGTGGAGGCACATACAAATATGCTGTGATGAGACCCAAAGTTACACAGCTTAACGATGGCCCAAAACCCAGACCAAGACTGGTGGTGCTGCCCTCAGCTCTAACTGGGCTATGGAAAAAATATTTTGGAAAAAAAAATCAAAAGCAGAATCAAACCTTTTTGGATTCCCAATTGTTAATATCATCTGGCAGCTTTTTCCTATAAAAGTGCATGTTGAGAAATACCTTTTTGAGGGGCTTATATGGTGGGAAATGCTTTTTGGGGAGGCTTATAATTTTTTTAAACCTATCTGCAAAGATAAGGGTTTTAAAAAATATTTTATTTCAAAATAGAATTGCGGTGGCTCATGTCTGTAATACCAGCACTTTGGGAGGTCAAGGTGGGTAGATCACAAGGTCAGGAGTTCTAGACCAGCCTGGCCAACATAATGAAATCCTGTATGTCTCTACTAAAAATACAAAAAAAATTAACCGGGCACAGTGGCGCACATCTGTAGTCCCAGCTACTAGGGAGGCTGAGGCAGGAGAATCACTTGAACCCAGGAGGTGGAGGTTGTGATGAGCTGAGATTGCGCCACTGCACTCCAGCCTGGGCAACACAGCAAGACTCCATCTCAAAAAAAAAAAAACAAAAAAAAACTATGTTTATTAAGTGATATTAAACTGGTTATTAAAAATATGAAGCGGTTGGCCAGGTGCAGTGGCTCATATCTGTAATCCCAGCACTTGGGGAGGCCAAGGCGGGTGGATCACCTGAGGTCGGGAGTTTGAGACCAGCCTGGCCAACATCGTGAAACCCCGTCTCTACTAAAAATAAAAAAAATCAGCTGGGTGTGGTGGTAGGTACCTGTAATCCCAGCTACTTGGGAGGCTGAAGCAGGAAAACTGCTTGAACCCGGGAGGCAGAGACTGCAGTGGGCCAAGATCGCGCCACTGTACTCCAGCCTGGGTGACAGAGTGAGACTCTGTCTCAAAGAAAAAAGGAGGACAAATTATAATGAACTGCCCAGCTATATATCCTAGTAGCTCATCTTTATTTTACATCATGTAGTGGGGAAAATGATCAGTGTGACCACATACATCCCTGGTCCTCAGATGATGCATCAGCAACACTGCACCACAAAATGCTGTTTTAAAGCATCTTACCTCAAGCTTGTGAGCCCTCTCCCTGCTCAGGGGCTCCAAGGGAAAGCTCAGGTTGTTTGCTTCTGCCAGAGAACGAAGATCAAAATAATACTTGGCATAGACACTGGAAGGAACATTGATGTTGAACTGCAGCAATTCAAGAAACTGTCGCTCTAGCTCGTTCCTGCAAAGCAAAGACAAAAATAGCCTGTGCTTAGCCACCACACCAGGCCGCATGGCCTGCCAAGGCAAGTTGCTGGAGACCTGAGTCCAGAAAACTGCATCCACCAGGGAGACCAGTGATCTAATTAAATGTCTGTCTGGACACCAGAGTTGCAGTCTCACCACCATATTGGGATTAAAAGCCAAATCCACTTGATCTGGTGCCCAGAATGAGGACTGATTAATTGGGATCATCACCAGGAAGGGTTTCAGGGTGAATCACTTCACTGAGATCTAACACACACATAGCAGGCTCTGGCTGCAGGTCTCTGTGAGGACAGGCTGCTAACACAGGGTGGATGGAGCAGCCAAGAGCTGCCAATGTAGAGTCCAGTGAGGGTCCTTCGGCAGGGCCCCAGAGGAAAACACTCGGCCTCTGCAGACCTAGAGGACCTTGGTTTCCTTGGTGGCCCCTCCCTGCCTCCAGGGAGAAAAGAGGGGAGGAACTGTATACGCTTTCTTAGGCAAAAGGCAGGGATTATGGGCGGGGGAGTGTCCAGTCTCTGCCTCAGTCTCTTAGAAAGAGAACTCACAAGCTGGGAAGAATGGAAGCAGTAGTTCCCACACTTGAGCATGCACTCCATCGCCTGGTGAGCTTGTTAGAACAGACATGGGGCTTCACTCTCACACTGTGGGGATCAGTAGGTCTGGGGTGGGGCCTGGGAATGTGCATTTCTAAGGAGTTCCCTGGTGATGGTGAGGCTGAGGCTCTTGCCTCAGGGTCACACTCTGAGAACCACTCAACTAAAAAGGTAAGTCAGGAGAGGAGGTCCTGAGACCCACCCCGCCAGCCCATCTACATGCTGATGGGTTGCTGGGAGAAATTTAAAAACTTCTACTTTGAGAACTTCTTGTGTCAGCTATCTTTCAAATTAGGTTGATTTCTGGATAGTTCCTCTGGGTGGGGAACCTTCTCAGGGAACTATCTGTGGAGCACCGGTCCTGGGTCAGGCACCCAGATTCAGCACGTTCTCCCCAGGAAGCCCCCAGGGGTGCCCACCCACCACGCACCCTCCAGGCACTTCCTGTCCTTGCCCATACTATGCAGCATGTGGCTGCTGAACTCAGCCTCTTGAACTGGTCTCCTCATAGCCAGAAACTGCAACATCTGCTTTTGCATGCCTGGCCCCCAGCACGTGACCTCTCAGAAGGCTTCCCACAGCAGTGAGAGCTGAACTGAGGTGACAGAAGCAAGGAGCTCTGGCAGAGAGGAACCAGGGCTGAGGAGGGGGTATTTCAGGTAGAGTGGGTCCCCTTCAACCTGCTGCAGGTAGCCAGAACGCACAGTCATCATTTCCTGTGAGTGAAGCCAGGGCCCTAGTGCAGGGCCTCCACCCTCCTGACCCCGATCCCAGCCTCAGCATTCTGAGTCACGTCCCGCCAACTCTGCTGAATGCTGCCGGTTCGGGTCTGAGCCCCATACACAGGCACCATCCTGTCCTGAGTGATGTCCCGAGTCCCCTATGGCTGTTGCCGGTGAGTCATGGCACTCAGCTATAAAGCACTGAGGAGGGCTCCACACCAGCTCAAGTTGCTGTGACAAAGGACAGGAGCGGTAAGGAGGCGGGCAGGGAGGCTGGGGCTGAGCAAGGCCAGTGGCTCTGGGGAGACAGAAGCTGCTGGGCAAAGGAGCACTGGGAACCATGGGCAGGCAGCAAGGAAGGAGGCCTGAAGAGGGCCTGTTCCAGTCTCTTCATCAGATGAAGAGCGTCACTGCTTGTTTCCGCATAGCCTTGTGAAAAGACTTATAACAAGCTCCAAATGTATTTACTGTAGTAAGTTTTATAGTTTTTAAGAATTTAGGCTGGGCGTGGTCGCTCACGCCTGTAATCCCAGCACTTTGGGAGGCTGAGGTGGGCAGATCACCTGAGTTTAGGAGTTTGAGACCAGCCTGGCCAACAGGGTGAAACCTCAACTCTACTAAAAATACAATGAAAATTAGCCGGGCATGGTGGCACATGCCTATAATCCAAGCTACTCAGGAGGCTGAGGCAGGAGAATTCATTGAACCCGGGAGGTGGAGGTTGAAGTGAGCCAAGATTGCACCATTGCATTCTAGCCTGGACGACAAGAGTGAAACTCTGTCTCAAAAAAAAAAAACAAAAAACAAAAAACAAAACAAAACAAATTAGCCAGGCATGGTGGTGGGCACCTCTAATTTCCCAGCTACTCGGGAAGGTGAGGCAGGAGAATTGCTTGAACCCAGGAGGCGGAGGTTGCAGTGAGCCGAGATTGCCCCACTGCACTCCAGCCTGGGCAACAGAGCAAAACTCCATCTCAAAAATAAATAAATAAACAATAATTTACTTTGATTTGGGATAATTTTTACTTAAAACAACTTTTATTTAAGTGATCATCCTGCGAAATACTGGAATCCAGGTAAGATTTCAATAAAACAAAGGTGTCAGAGGTACTGCTAAGGCCAGAAGTGTCAAAATAAACGTCCAAGGAGCAAATCCCAGGTGAACCTGGGAGCTGCCATGGACACACCGCCGTCTGGTGGCCAACAGGCATCACTGCAGAGCGTATTCTCCCAATGCTAAGAAGTCCTAGTATTCTAAGAGAACAGCCTGATAATCCTGCCCAAAATGATATACAGACACCATGCTTCTAGATGGAGGCAGACACTATGAGCAAAGTCAAGAGGAAGCTGCTTTTGAACAAGGCAGCATTTTCCCAGGGTTCCCTGGAAAACAGAACAACCTTTCTCCAAGCTTGAGTTTCTGGTTAAGCTTTGGGGAAACAGATTTTAGAGCTGTTGTACCGAACAATGAATTTTTTTCTAAAGATTTTGAAAATAATTTTTTCTAAAGATTTCTAAAATAGAAATAATTTCCAAAACTTGAATTTCCAAACTACAGCAGCACATCTTTTACAGGGACACTGGCAGCTTGCTATGTGATAAATTATCAGAAAACTAATGTGATGCCAAGAATGGGCCTGATGGATTTACTATCCACATTTAGATAACTATGAAGAAACAGTTTTGGTGTAAAACATTGTAAGAAATACATTCAAGCTGATCAACAAAAAGCACATTTCAGAAATATTCAAAATAGATCAACACTGTATAAAAACCCAATTTGGTGCAATTCAGCAACTTGAAAACAGAACTCTAAAATGATGTAAACAGCATCTAATATGCTGCCTATTTTTCTAGAAACTAGGGTCACTTCCCAGAAGAACAAGAAGCAGAGTCTTGAGGAGGTATCTGCACAGCCACACTTACAGCCTCCATTCCCACTAGCCCAATGTGGAAGCAACCCAAGTGTACATGGGACAAACAAAACGGGACACACACCCTCAGGGCAATACTACACAGCCCTGAAAAGAAAGGAAATTCAGACACACGCTACAACATGGAGGAACCTTGAGGACATTACGGCCAGTGAAATATGCCGGACACAGAAGGACACAGACTGTATGATCCCACTTATGTGAGGTCCCGAAAGTAGTCAAGTTCATAGAGACAAAAAGTAGGACAGTGATTACCAGGAGCTGGAGGAAGGAGGAAAGGCAAGTTAGTGTTTAACGGGGGAGAGTTTCACTTTGCGAAAATTAAGGGTTTTAGAGATGGATGGTGGTTAATGGTTGCACAACAATGTGAATGTACTTAACGCTACAGAAATGTACACTTAAAAATGGCTACAATCGTAAATTTTGTGCTACATACATTTTACCACAATTTAAAAACAAAACCCCAGACACCAGGAATCTACAGAGGAACTGAAGTTCTTTCTCTGTGGCCTCCTGTGCCATGCAATGCTTGGACAAGTCACTTGATTTCTCCTTATTTGGATTTGTCTACACATGAAAATGACACAGGAACACTGCAAAACAAAAACAAGAAACAGACAAACCCTGAGGTGTAATTTTTTTTTTTTTTTTTTTTTTTACAGGCTTTTTGCCTACAGAACTCTGCACGGTGAAATTTCATTGTCCTTTCCCCATCCACAGCGGTTGTCACTTCTTGCCCTAAGCTGGCCTGTGATGCTGTGACCACTGATTATTGGTGAGAGTGGGAGAAACGCTGGCCCTTGGCCCCATCTTCCCATATGAGGTCTGCCTAGAGATAACATCTGACTGGTGCTGGTGACTATCCACATGGCCTAATGCCCTGACTGTTTTGCCTGCAAATCTCAGTGACACTCATCGTACAGTGTCCTTCAGCCTGCGCCCACAGACACACAGCTACACAGTCAGCTGCCTTCCAAGCCAGAACCCCTCTGTCCAAAGGTACATGGGGGGACTCCAAGTCAAGTTCTCACTGTTGGATAATTCTTGAGCAGGAGATTAGCCTATGGTCAAAAATACTAGGAAAGTCACTTCAGGAAGCTGGGACACAGGAGGCCACGAAGAGGAGTACCAAAGGGTACCTAGAAGAACAAGCACTAACAAAAACCCCATTTGAAAAGCTTTCCGTCTGAAACCTGTGAGCCCTCTCCCTGCTCAGGAGCTCCAAGGGAAAGCTCGGGTTGTTTGCCTCCGCCAGGAAACTGAGACAGATTAACACACTGCTAAATGGCAAAAAGTTTAAAACAGCATGTACAATATGAGCCCAGTTTTGTAAAAATAAAATCTATGTAAACACTGGGAAGTTCTATATAATAAAAATGTTAGCAATATTCTGAGTGATGGGATTACAGAGAAGTATGGTAGGGCAGCCCTTGCTAGGACGGAGCCAACCCCAGGAGATCTGAGACTTCTCCTGCCCAAACGCCTCCCACCCTGCCTCAGGCCCAAGCCACTGACTCTTTTCCCACTTGGGAGGTAGAACAAGAGGATTCTAGCATCCTGGGGACTTCCATAGCGTGCCAAGAATGACAAGCTTCTGGTACGCACCTCCCCCATTCTGGGATACCCAAATGGGATTTGCGGAAGGAACCCATTGCTCATCCAAGGCGTTGCAGGTAGGGAGTGCAGCTCGGATGGCTGTCCAGGCCCCTGTTCTACAGGCTGTGTCATCTCAGCTCTATTCCTGAAGCTATGCTGGGAAAACTGACCGGCAGTGCCTCTGCTCATCTTTATCTTGGCGCAGGGCCCCCAGCTTCCAGTGAGTCTCGTGCTGCCTCCTCTTCCCATAGAGGGCTACCGAGGAGTCATGATCTTCCCTCAGCCATTCAGCCAAGTGATGCCCAATTCCACCAATTCCTGGGAGCTCATATGGTTTGACTGGGAAAGACTGAATGAAGCATTCATTTCTAAAAATTCTCATAGTGAATCTATTTACTGTGTGGGTGCCACAAAATAACTTGGAGCCTCTAGCTCCACCGCATCTATGTCCACAGATATCCCCAGCAGCTCCTAGAATACGGATTTAATTCCTTCTTTTAATAAAGTTTACAGGGTGTATTAGTTTGCAAGAGCTGCTGTAATGAAAATGCTAGGAGGCTTAAACAACAGGAATTTTTTTCCCACAGTTTGTGGCTGTAAGTCCAAGCTATTGGCAGACTGGTATCTCCTGAGGCCACTCTCCATAGCTTGCTGGTGGCCATCTGAGTCTCACACGCTCATCCCTCTGTCTGTTGCCTATGTCCTGATCTCTTCTTCTTATAGGACACCTGTCATATTAGGTTAGGACCCACCCAAATGAACCAATGTTAATTTAATTAGGTTTTTAAAGACCTTATCTCCAGACATGGTTACATCTTAAACTAGGGGTTGGGAGGGCTTTGCATGTGAATTTGAGGGGGCCAAAGTTCAGCCCCGCAACACTGCCGTCATGCCCTTCAGAATTCATGTCCACCTTATGTGCAGAACACACTCACCTCATCCTAACAGCCCCAAAGTCCTAATCATTCCCGCTCCATCTCTAAGTCCCAAATCCTATCCAAATATCATTTGAATCAGGTATGGGTGAAGCTTGAGGTATGATTCATCCTAAGGCAAAATTCCTCTCCAGCTGTGACCCAGTGACCTGCTTCCAAAATACAATGGCGGCACAGGCACACAACAGACATAGGACAGGCATCCCCTTTACTTCCAAAAGAAAGAAAAAAACTCAGAAAGAAAGCAGTCACGGTGTCCAGCAAGCCTGAAATCTAGCAAGGCAAGCTCCAGGGATCAAAGACTTGAGAGCAGTTCTCTCTGCTGATGTGCCATCACCGGCCCCCAGGAAGCCAGCCCTGCCTTGGCCTAACCCCCTGGAGCCAAGGAGGAAACAGCCTCACTCCAGGCTGTGCCTGCTGGGCCCACAGTGGCAGTGACAGCCCTGCTGGCCTCGGTACCATCTCAGGATCATTCATCCCTTTCCCTGGAGGATATCACACATCATGCCAGACAGTTCTGTTGGCCTGTGGAATGCCAGAGTACGACAGCCTTGCTTCACCTGTCCTGTCTCTGGGCCCTTGGGTGCAAGCCGGCAGCGCTTCTGCTGAGATGGTCGACTGGATCCATGCGTCACATCTGTAATCTCTTCAGCAAATGCTGTCCCACCACACCTTGTGTTGTCTCCAGAGCACACTTTCCCATTTTTTTTTTTGCCATATGGATAAACTGAGATTAGAAGATTTGAGATTTCTAAATCTTCGGCTAGAAGATTTGGTTCCTTGTTACTGAATAATCCCTCCTTCTGTTTATCTCTCTCCTCTCACACTACACTACAAGCAGCAAGAGGAACCAGGCTGTGCCTTCCACATTGTGCATGGAAATCTCCTTGGCTAAAACATCCACATTCATTTCTTAAACATTCTACTTTCCACAAAACACTAGAACACTATTTGGTCAGGTCTTTGCCACTTTCTAACAAGGATCACCTTTCCTCCAGCTCCCAGGAACATGCTCCTCACTTCTTTCTGAGACCTCACCATAAGCACCCTGGACATTCATATTGCCAACAACATTCTATTCATGATGACATGTGAATGCATCCAAAATGGTAGAGGCATTCTTTATAGCTGTCCTGTTTTCTGAGTCCTCACCAGAAGCACTTTTATTTCCCACATTTCTACCAACAATCCCTTCAAGGCAGTCTTTGGTTTTTCTAATATGCACCTCAAAACTCCTCCTGCCTCTATTCCTTACCGACTTTCAAAGCCACTTCCACATTTTTAGGTATTTTCTACAGCAGCACCTCACTTCGCAGTACCATAATCTGTATTAGTCAGCTAGGGCGGCAGACTAACACAGGTAACAAAGTCTTACAGACTGGGTGGCTTCAACAACAGAAATTTATTTTCTCACAATTCTATAGGCTACTAGTCCAAGATCAAGGTGTCAGTGGGGTTGGTTTCTTCCAAGACCTCTCTCCTTGGCTTGCAGATGCTACCCTCTCTGTGTCCTCACATGGCCGTCCCTCTGTGTTCTCACATGGCCGTCCCTCTGTGTTGGCTGTGTCCTAATCTCTTCTTATGAGGACATCAGACATACTGGATTAGGGCCCACCCTAACGACCCCATTTTAATTTAATTTCCTCTTTAAAAAATGTATCTCCAAATACGGTCACATTCTGAGGGTCTAGGGGTTAGGACTTCACATATCTATTTTAGAGGAGACAATTCAGCCCATATCATGAATAACATCTGTTACAGGACTCAATGGGACTCTGGACTTCAAGCTGGGATATGCATTCAATTTACGGTACAGAAAGTGTCTCTAAGCGTGCTTGAGAACACAGCATTAGGAAAGAGATTTCTAGATCTGTAACTTTCATTTCACTCTCCTAAAACTGACTTGCTGGAGAACAAATCTGCGTGCGCAGGTTCTCCTTCTGGCTTCTTCTTTCCCAGTCGCTCTTCTCCTGCCCTGGGAGGGAAAGGCAGGCTGCTCACCCGCCCTTACTAAGGTTCACTGTCTCAGGGGGAAAATCCTCTGAGGAGCCCAGGAAAAAGACTATATCCCAACATGTGGTACTGGGAAAGTGAATGACTCTAATGACAGGCTACTTGGATGGTTTCCAATTTTTGCTTTCAACAAACTGAAGTGGGGGTTGGTAGGCTCATTTAAATAGCCTTTACTAATACTTCAGCATAAAATTCAAGAAGTGTTTTAAGACTTGAGTGACACTGCTATAATAAAACTCCTCAAAATTTCACCTACTCATCTGAACATGTGCTCTGAACTCACACCAAAGAGGCAAAAGAAGGGAAAGGGGAATAAAACTGATACTCAGCCTGGTTTCAATAATCATCATACACAAAAATACAAACTAATGAAAGAAAAAACTACCGATCTCATTAAGAGATCTATTTCCCATAAGGTTTTATTTTTATATTTAAGAATTTATATTGACTTTTATTTTTTATTTTTTTATTTTTTATTTTTTTTGAGACGGAGTCTTGCTCTGTTGCCCAGGCTGGAGTGCAGTGGCCGGATCTCAGCTAACTGCAAGCTCCGCCTCCCGGGTTCACGCCATTCTCCTGCCTCAGCCTCCCGAGTAGCTGGGACTACAGGCGCCCGCCACCTCGCCCGGCTAGATTTTTGTATTTTTTAGTAGAGATGGGGTTTCACCGTGTTAGCCAGGATGGTCTCGATCTCCTGACCTCATGATCCGCCCGTCTCGGCCTCCCAAAGTGCTGGGATTACAGGCTTGAGCCACCGCGCCCGGCCTATATTGACTTTAAAAAAATATATAAAACAGAGTCTTGCTCTGTCGCTAAGGCTGGAGTGCAGTGGCACGATCTCAGCTCACTGCAACCTCCACTTCCTGGGCTCAAGCGATTCTCATGCCTCAGCCTCCTGAGTAGCTGGGACTACAGGTGAGCGTTACCAGTACCAGCTAATTTTTTGTATTTTTAGTAGAGACGGCATTTCACTATGTTGGCCAGGCTGGCTTGCACTCCTAACCCCAAGTGATCCACCCACCTCGGTCTCCCAAAGTGTTGGGATTACAGGTGTGAGCCACCAGGCCCAGCCTTAGTACGTCTATATTTTGATCAACTGTGCACTAATGACAACTCGGACCTGAAAGTGTTTTTAATAAATTAGAACATTATCATCCAGAAAACACTACTGCAATTTTGACTTAAATGTATATTTTTGACATGGAGAATTTTGAGGAAGAGGCTAATGTGTGAGGAAACTAGAAAGAAAATAATGAGTTCAAGGAGAAAGAGGAACAATGTAAAATTTTCACCTCTAAGAAAATGGGTAATTGTGAGTTTCATATTACTCTGGTATATTCAGTCTCCAATGTATACTTTTAACTTTAAAATCCTACGATATAAAATATATTGCAAATAACATACTTTACAATGACTAAAACTTGGGATAAACATTTTCAAATATCAACTACAAAGGCCGACGCGGGCAGATCACCTGAAGTCAGGAGTTTGAGACCAGCCTGGCCAACATGGTGAAACCCGTCTGTACTAAAAATACCAAAAATTACTCAGGACTAATGGCAGGTGCCTGTAATCCTAGCTACACAGGAGGCTGAGGAGAATCACTTGACCCGGGAAGCAGAGGTTGCAGTGAGCCGAGATCACTCCATCGGACTCTGACCTGGGCAACAAGAGCAAAAGTCTGTCTTTAAGAAAAAAAAAAAATGTAGTGGGTATACAAAATTTTTCGAACTTCTTCTAGGGATAAACAGGCCAAAATGTATAAAGACCTCCGCTATTGTGGTCACTGGCTGGCACCTCCAGAAAGAAATGGAGACACAACTGTGCCAAGTACCTCTGCATAATCAGGAACTGCAAATGTGTGGTTCAGAGGATCCTTTCGGCTATCACCCCTATCAGAAGGAAGCTCCATGCTCCCTCCAATCTTCTGGCAGGGGGAAAACATGTCTATCCCTCCCCAAATATCCATATATGTGATTGTTTGATCAGCTTTTCTACGGAGAACATATAGAGTCTTACAGTGTGTTAATCATATAACCAAAGAGTAAACAATATATTGCAGATGGACCACAGTGGCTCTCAAAACAAACAGTAGAATAAAATATGCAAGAATCTGAACATGCAAGGACTCAGTCTGCCTGGGTTACAACTTTGCCTACTCTGGGCCTTCAGTCCTCAGAGCTCTGCAAGGAAAACAGAGGAGCACAGGGTGCCTGAGCTGCATCTCCCCATGATCTGTTCTCCAGCCTGGCAGAGGGCATTGGAAAAAGGTGGCACTCCAGAGTTTCTTCAGGAGAACTATTTATGGTCAGACCTTTTAGAAACATCAGGTCTTCCTGAATGCCTCCTTCCTCTGCCCAGCTACAGGCATGCGGGGCACTGATCAAATGCTGCATGAGTCACTAAGGTTCAGCCAGTGGCTCAGATGGTGATGGGGTAGCCTGGGCACCAATAGCTTTCAAAAAAGACAAAAAGCAGGCTAAAAAATGATCAATTTTCTTTGGACAAAATATGGAACAGAATTTTAACATCAATCCTACTATTCTACTAACCACAGTGCTGATTCTTTCAAAATCTTAATGAGTAAAGCAGCAGTTTCATTCAGTAAACTATTACTATTTTGCAATTGAAAAAAAAATCCAACCTTATTATAATGTGTAATTGTTTAAGCCATTGACTGCCTATCAAAAGAACAGATATTAAGGCTAAACAATTCTTGATATTAATTTCAGCTGAATGAACACTGGCCAACTGTTTTAACTTCTCTGTGTAGAAAAAGAGTTGACTTACAAAAAATAGTTTTTTTTTTTAAATTAAGTATTAGATAAATGAAACAACTGTAGCTCCAATTGCTTAGAAGAAAAGAAACATAAATTTTGACTGATTTACTAGTCAAGTGACCTGGGCATCTTACTTAATTCTCAGTGCCATGTTTTCATCTGTAAAATGGAAACAATAGTACCGCCTCATGTATAAATGTGAGATGTGAATTAACACAGAAAAGTCATTTCTTTTGAGCGAGGAAGTGCTCAATATAGGATAGCTGCTGCTGCTCTTGTTGTTACTGTGATTATAAATTCCTGGTAATTGGTTTTTACTGACTTGAATTTAAACCTTCAATGAATACAACCTAAGTACCTAGAATTCCAAATTACCTGTTACTTTACCCTCCTATCTTTTTATTTAAGGAGAGTAGGAAAAAGTAAAAATGAACGTTTCATGCCCTTAATTAAAACATCTTCGTAACTGGGGACCAGTACACATCATTTTCATTTGGCCACTGTATAATGGTCACTGGGATTGAGAAAGGTGAGCCTTTGCTCATCAGCTGGGGGTAAACCTCCCCACTTGGTTCTTTTGTTGGGGCATTACTGACCCTCTCTAGGCCTCAGTATCCAGATCTGTGACATGGACATCAGTACACATGTCACAGGGGTGCTGAGAGGATTCAACTGACATGTGCATGAACTGAGTAATGTGTACCTCCTGACAAACAGTTTATAAACTTCCTCAAAATTTTAAATCAACTAAGGGGATTTTCCATTGATCCTAAGTTTCTACAAAAATTCAGTTTGCTGGCATTTTAGTGCATTAAACCTGGTGAGTTAAGGATAAGAGTACAAAAAGCATCTCCTCCACACCTCTAATGTTCTTCACTGACCATTTTTCTCTGTTCTCATTTGTTTTCATGCTTCTGTGGTATCTATAATTTGTGTTTGTCTCTCATTTCCTTTTACAAATACAGCTAGGATACAAATCATAATATTTAAGACCGAGTCTAATTTCATCAGGTATTCTGGCTTTAAGTGGACACACCTAGTCATGGCGGGGGGGGGCCTCTGTGCTCTCACAGAACCTGGGCACCACCTAAACCAAGTCACTGGTCATGTACCATCTAACAGGAGGGGACAGCCAGGAAGTCATCACGTGATGTGCTGGTCAGTGTCAAATGATACCAAGGAGCTGAGGAAAGATAATCCCTAATAAAGAAAACAGGTCAGAATTTCTTATACCTTGCACCCAAATGTCCACCTCCTTTATGATATGAATGACAACTGTTTTAGTAGCTGCTTTCACCATGAAATATAGTCAAGAATTTTATTTTTCTTACTATATAGTTCTGATTAAAAAAAAACTTCTTTATGTGTTTCTTACTTTATGTAATAGAGAACTGCAGACACAGGATGAAATTTTATGGGTCTGCAGCAGGAATAGGCTCTGCAACAAATGCCCTAAGAACATAAACAAGCATACTTCAAAGGCCACCACAACAATGGGTGCCC
Source organism: Mandrillus leucophaeus (assembly GCF_000951045.1). Classification (NCBI taxonomy): domain Eukaryota; kingdom Metazoa; phylum Chordata; class Mammalia; order Primates; family Cercopithecidae; genus Mandrillus; species Mandrillus leucophaeus. The sequence continues at coordinate 1,198,508 of NW_012105076.1, read as the reverse complement.
AGGGAGTTGGTAACCGGAGGCAAGGAGGGCCCTAGGCTACTGCGGAATCCGGAACCGCATGCCCACAAGTCTGCAGCCCAGGGATGCCCCTGCAGTGGTAGCTGTCACAGGCACTGGGAAGGTCCTGCATCTGAGGATTACTGGGGGCAGGGATGTGGGTGTAGACTGGGACAGAGCTGGTAACCTCCTCCAGCTTAAAGACGTCTTGAGGAGGTTTGCCAAACAAAACGTATGAGAAAAGTTTTAGCAACAATAATGTCAGAAGTGACTATAAATCATAAGGAACTGTAAGTCAAGTAGTGCTAGCTGATTGTTTTCTACAATTCCTTCTTCCCCAAGGGCTCTGAACTCAGTTCCTGGATTCCCAGTCCATAGAGACCCCACTCCCCAAACAATAGTCTGCAGGTGTCCTACTAATAATCCTCACCTAAATTGAAGACTGGCCCATCTGAGAAACCCTGACACTGCCCAAAGAGTAAGGGGAGTGGACAGCTCTCAGTCCCCACGCCCCCCAAGGCCGATGCCCCTCCATGAGCTGTGTTCATGCTGCAAGTGGGAGCCCCAGGACACAAGGCTGACCTGAGGCAACTGAGCCTGCAAAACATGACAAAAAAGTGGATGTTTTCTCTGTGAAACTAAACAAAAACATAAAATATTTTAGCTTTTGTGCTTTTTGGATTGGCTTATTGCCTACAAAGGACTGTATGGGGGCATTACCTCCCTGTGATCAGTCTGCAGTGAGATACGAAGCCCAAATATAAACCATCACAGGCTGCTATCAGTGCTGGACCACACCTTTCTAATTAAAGGAGTGTTTGCCTACAATATAGTTTCCGTAAACCAGTTTCACAAAACCAGGAGGTGTCACCAGTACCTGTTCATGATCCACATAATGAGAAACGCAGGTTTTCATATGTAATATTCCATAGCCATGCCCCCGTGGTACCAGCTCACAATAGACATTCAGTCAAATGCATTCATTCTGCACTATACAGACCATTAAAAAAGGAGGCAGCTTTCTTTCCAAATGGTCTGGCCAAGACTCTGATGGCCACCTGCCCCCGTTCCCCTACTCACATGTCCTCCACCGTGATGTCTTTCAGGATTTGGCAGTAATCCACATTCCATACAGCCTGGTCATCCCACACCTTGGAGGCCAGCAGGATCGCCCCTAAAACAATCCGCTTCCAGTTGGCCGGACAGATATCTATCTCTGCATATGTTAAAAGTCTTTCAAGGTACACCTGGGAAGACAAGACAATGCCAGAGCTAAGTGATTTGTTTTCTCCTAAACACCAGCACACCTCAAGAAATGCTAAAATATTATGTATCATATCCACCTTTAAATGGGAATTTATTACCCAATCATATTTATTTTGAAAAGGCCAAAGGGCTCAATGAGTCTGATGAAACATGGGCTAAAAGTCCCACTCCGTCAGTGGACAGTGTGGGTGCAGCTGGATCTGAAACAGACTCTGTGGAGGAACCAATTCCAGGAAGCACAGGCTAATTTCTCACTCTATCAACTGTGATATCCATACATGTTAATGAATGTTCCAACAGAAAGGACAGACAATACACTTATTTTTTTTTGTTTGTAGGTTTTTAAAAATTAAGCTTTTTGTTTTGAGGTAACTGTAGATACACATGCAGTTGTTAAGCCTATCTTTTAATTATTGTGGTAAAATATACACAACATATAATTTACCATTTAACCATTTTCAGTTCAGCGGCATTAGGTACATTCACACCGCTGTGTTGTTTCTGCAGTGTGGTGGTTACCACATTCACCTGACACACTGCTGTGCAACCATCACCACCATCCATCTCCAGAACTTTATCATCTTCCCAAACTGAAACTCTACACCCGTTACATAATAACTCCCCACTTCCTCCCTCTCTGCAGCTACTGGCAACCACCATTCTCTATGAATCTGTCTCTATGAATCTGACTATTTTTGGCACATGATATTGGTAGAATCATAAAATATTTGTCCTTTTCTGTCTGGCTTATTACCACTTCGTGTAATATCCTCAAGGCTCACCCATGTTGTGGCATGGGTCAGAACTTCCTTCCTTTTTAAGACTGAATAATATTCAACTGTATGCTCATACCCCATCGTGTTTATCCATTCATCTGTCAATGAACATTTCAGCTGTTTCCTCCGTTTGGCTATTGTGAACAATGCAGCTATGAACCCTGGTGTACAAACATCTGTCTGAATCCGTGCTTTTAATTCCTTTGGGTACATACCCAGAGGTGGAATTGCTCGATCATAGGGTAATCCTATGTTCAATTTTTGAGGAGCTGACGTACCATTTTCCACAGTATGCACCATTTCACATTTTGGCAATGCACAAGGATTCTAATTTCTCCACATCCTCCCTAACACTGCTTATTTTTCTGTTTTGTTTTGGTAACAGTCGTCCTGATGGGTGTGAAGTCGTGTATCATTGTGATTATGATTTTATATACCTATTTTTAAATCATTAAAATGATTGGAAAATAAAACCAAGTAATATAGGATTTCTAAACTGACAGAATTTAGGTTGAAGACAAACATCAGACATATCTACAAAGTACAGTAAGTTGGGCCACGAGGTAAGAATATCTTTTTTAGTTTCCCATAGTAAAACTGTTTATTATTGATAGTATGTCTTAACACTTCTCTGAACTATGAAATTACTACTACAGTTTTTATCAAATGCATTTGCAAAGTGAAAATGTATCAGAAAAAAAAAACAAACAGACATCATCTATGCTTTAAGAACTTGCAGATAAAACCCATTAATGTTATAATTATTCATAGTATATAATGTCCATAAAGTCTTAAATATTGCAAAACGCAAAAAGGCACATGTGGAAAGGAAATGTTTATATATAAATAAAATACAGATTATTTTCAGTTAAATGATACCAACACTCCCAAATGGAATGGGAACGGTTTGTTGTTGTTTAGTTTTAAAAAGGAAGAATTCACACCTGTTACTTCTTTAGGATGTTCTTGAGACATCTTAATGAAGTTTAGGAAGTTCTTGAGAAAAAGGGTAATTAACACTGACTGGGAGAGGCCTCTTACGGGATGCGAATGCACAAGGCCTGTGAGGGGACCCAACAACCACAGAAGGTGGACTGCTATGGAAGAACCCCAGCTCCCAGCTTGCACAGCTAGGTAGGTGCTGCTCTCTGGGACAGGGTGCACTGGGGAGGAAGAGGTTGGTGAAAGATGGCAGGCCTAACTCTGGATGATTTCTGTCTTGAAATGTCCTAGAGGATGCCACATAAGTAGTGAACACACAGGTCTGGAGCTCCAAGAAGACAGCACTGGGGTGCCAGTCTGAGAGTCTGTGACAGGCAGAAAGAGCAAAGCCAGGGGCAAGGGACCTGGGGGGGGGCTTAAGAACTAAGAAAAGGAGGGGCTGGGCCTGGAACTGGAGGGTGCCTTCCATTTTAAGGGCTGGAGATAGGATGAAGGGGCAGCAAAGGAGAGGGAGGAGTAAAACCTGTTATGTGGTGTTCTTGTTGAGTCTTGTAATAGTTTGGAAAAGAACTTCTAAGGCAAAGCTGTGTTTGCAAGTGCCTAAACTAGGCTTACAACATTATATGGGGCATATGAGAAGGAAACTGAAGGGGTCTCTTGCACAATAAAACATTAAATTGGAAGATCAAGGATTCTAGAGGCAGTGACTGTGCAAGTGGCGGGGCAGGAGAAGCAGCAGGTGGGTTCAGGAGGGAGGAGGCCAGGGAGAGAAGGGCAAGTGAGTAAGGGCAGAGGGACAAAAGCAGTGGCAGGGAAGACAGGGTGGAAGAAGGGGATGGAGGAACAATCCTTAATGGAAGCAAAACTCTGGGCAGATTAAGGATAAAAAGACCATCAGTGAGCAGCACAGGGTCACCAGCACTGTAGGGTCATGGGCCATGAGCAGCGCAGGGTCACAAGCAGCGTAGGGTCACATGGCTTGACCAGCTCCTCTGCAGAGCCCCCCACCCCTCATCCCTAAACCACAGACAGAGTGAGAGGGTCTAATGCTCCCCAAAGCAACCAGAAGCTTCCTTGTGGCTTATTTTGCCAGGTGCAGTTGTGAAGCCCCTGAGAAGCTGGTGGGTTGGGGAGGGGGAGGTCAGACTCTTCTCGGTCTCTTCCAGAGAAACGGGGATTTTGGCATGGTGAGGGGTGGGGGGTTTGGCACCCAAATGTTTGCTGAATGAAAACATCCATGACTAATGGTTCTCTTGCTTAAAAAGATTACTGTTCTGTCTTCAGCGCTTTAATAATGAAATAGCAATTTTTTAAGTTTTAAAAACTTGGATTTTTATAGCTTATCAGATGTTCCTTAGAATAGATCAGTGCACCGTACTGAAGACAAAGTAAAAATCCTAAAAAGAAAGTACGGTTGACCCTTGAACAACACAGGTTCAAGCTGTGTGGATCCACTAATATGCAGATATTTTCGTTAACAGCTACACCGAATGCACCTGACTTTCCTGCCTCCCTTCCACCTTCTCCACCTCTTTTGCCTCCACAGCCCCAGAGGCAGCAAGACCAATCCCTCCTCCCCTCCTCAGCCTACTCAACGTGAAAACGACCAGGATGACGACCTTTATGATGATCCACTTCCACTTAATGAATGGGAAATATATTTTCCTGGCTGGGCGCGGTGGCTCACACCTGTAATCCCAGCACGTCAGGAGGCCAAGGTGGGCAGATCACGAGGTCAGGAGATCAAGACCATCCTGGCCAACATGGTGAAACCCCATCTCTACTAAAAATACAAAAATAAGCTGGGCATGGTGCACATGCCTGTGGTCCCAGCTACTTGGGAGGCTGAGGCAGGAGAACTGCTTGAACCCAGGAGGCGAAGGCTGTAGTGAGCCAAGATTGTGAAATTGCACTCCAGCCTGGGTGACAGAGCAAGACTCCACCTCAAAAAAAAAAAAAAAATAAACACACACACACACACACACACATATATTTGTCCTTATTTTCTTAACATTTTCTTTTCTCTGGCTTACTTCATTGTAAGAATACAGTACAGCATACATATAACATGCAAAATAATCAAATATTTATGTTATAGGTAAGGCTTTCAGTCAACAGTAGGCTATTAAGTTTTGGGGGGGTCAAAAGTTCTATGTGGATTTTCAACTGTGCAGGGTTCCATGCCTCGAACCCTGGAGTTGTTCATGGGTCAAGTGGAGTAACACTGAAATCCCAAAGGCAAATAGCCAATAAGCTGTAGTAAGAGGTTCTAAGTATACTAATAATAAAATGGAAAACCAGTATAGGGAAAGTCCACCTTGACCTTCCCAAATTAGTTGGGTGACCCTCCCCTTGCTCCGAGTGCTGCATTTATCTCAGGGTAGGGTAAGGGCCTCTTCCCTGGATAGGAAGCCTGAATAAGCCCCCATCTCATCCCCAGTACGCGCGGCATCTAGCACAGGGGCCGGCAGTGCGTGCTCCCTGAATGCTTCATGGACACATGGTCCCCTGCAGGGATGACGAGGGGCCTGCATCCACACAGGGCTCCAGCAGGCTACTGAAAGAGCTTTGAAAGGACAGGTTTCCAGCCCAAGGGAAGTCGGCAGGACTACATACGAGAGTGATTTGCTAGTAAAACGACCACAAATAATGGCATTCAGGAAAGAGAACTGCATTGACAAAGGTGTAATGAATTAAGGGAAACTGAGTCCTTCCTTGTGAGACAGGTGCAGTGGTGAGCAACAAAGTTCAGAGGCGGCAGCTATGGGCACAAAGGAAGCCACAGAGACTTTCAAATAAGGTCCAGGAAGTCATAAAGCATGGCATTGTAACTGCACTGGAAAGGCCTTTGTGGGAGTTTCCAAGTGTCCTTCACTCATCAATAATAGCATTTGAGTGTGATAACTATTGGTGGAAAAAAGTAAGTCACTCAAAAAAGCTCAATAACCTTATCAATTTTGGGGGATTTTCATTTATTATATTAAGTTTAAACAGAAAGAATAAGCTAATGTTTTAGATCATAATTTTCCTCTGTGTGAACATCATAACTCTTCAGGTAAAGATCTAGGTGAGGCTCAGTGGAATTCCAGCTGGCACTGACCTCAGGGTCCCAGGGTGTGTATTTTACAAAGGCTGATGACAAACTCCTCTCACTCTCCAACAAAGAGACAACCAGAAAATGAGCAATACCACTGTGCTGACAGGAGAAAATGGGGGCTGGACCTAAGTAAACCTCCAGAGCGTTAAAGCAGCAGAAAAAGAAGACTGTGATGCAATCTTCACCCAGATACCAGAGACACCACTTCTTTACAGACATGAGGCGCTCAAACCTCCCAAGTTCTCCACAGAGGTCGGTGCTCACTGGCTCAGTACAAAAAGCTGACTACATTTTCTTCTGACTTTGTAACTTACCTTAGTAGATGAATATTAATAACTGTATTAGGTAATATTTAAGAGAATACTTAATGTTTGGGAAAAAACCAGTCATGAACCAGGTGTGATATTCCATTACGGCTAACTGAAGGAATCAGACAACATGATACATCCTGTAACAGAGGGAAAGCAGTTGCTATATTGGGAGATAAGGCATTCACGGTAAGCTTAACTTAAAAATACTTAATTTAGCAAAACTTGCCAATAAAACTATAGTCAAGAGTCAGCTGCAACTTCTTTAGTAAACTCCCACTTGGATATTTTAACTCTCTGCCAAGTAAAATAATGCACAGTTTATTTTCCTAAACAATATCCCACGACCATTGCTAAGAGGTCACTCTTACTCAAATAAGTTTTCAGATTTAATTCATGAGAATGACTATTCTGAGAAGTCCCTCTCGAAACTACAGGTTAATGAGCAACTACGGAGCTATAAAGAGGCATCAGCTGACTGCACATCACAAAGCCATTCAGAGGCATTTGGAGGGGATCAAACAAAACTCACGGAATCAAGGATATATGCAAATGAGATCCCAATGATGCTGAAATTATTCCAATCCGATTTTAAAGAATAATACTAGGCCAGTTAATTTTCTGAATCTGTACCAGATATAATTTCCTTGTGGACTTTAATCCTGCCGTCTTTCAGCTGTTTGGTTTGGATGATTTAGAGCATGTTACGATACAGCTGAGGTCGAAATCATACGGGTCAAGACTCTGTGAAGTGAACTGGTAGCTTCATTCCATTCTCAATTATACCCTAATTCCAGAGTGCTGTCTCATAAACATACTATTTGGGGGGAATGGGGTAGCTTCCTAAACTCCCTGTATTCAGCAATGCTCCATAAATTACCACTTTTGTGGCCAAAAAAATTATTTTAAAGGAGTAATTATTATTTTCTGTTTATAAAATTTCTGCCAGTTTCACATTTGGATTCTTTTTGTATCTGATGCTGGAAGATTTTCCAATAGCCTGGAATATACATTTATATTATGAATATAGGTTAATAAATTAACATAAAGTATAATCTTTACCCTAACCTACAGCAATAACCTCCTTGCTGGTATTCCTGGAGAGATCTTAATAAAAATCTCACATGATTCTGTTGGTATCCTGTGGATATGGGTTACACTGTGTCCTCTCTTCCAATATGTTGAAGTCCTAATCCCCAGTGGCTCAGAATAGGGCCTTATTTGGAGACAAGGCCTATACAGAGGTAGTAGAGTTAAAACGAGGTCATTAGGGCAGGACCTAATACAATATGATTGGGGCCCTTACATAAAGGAGAAACTTGGAGACGACATACATACAGGAGAACGCAGCGTGAGCATGAGGCTGGGCACTCACACACCACAGAGAGACGCCTGGAGCAGAACCTTCCCTCACAGCCCTCGGAACTAACCTGGCCAGTGCCTTGATTTTGGACTTCCGGCCTCCAGGACTGGGAGACAATGAAGTTCTGGGGCTGAAGCCACCCAGTGTGCAATACATTGTTCTGGCAGCCCCAGGGAATTAACAGAATATCTGTTTAAAGATCTTGATGGCTCCCTGCCACCTGAAGCAAAGCTGGCGATCCACAGTCCGGGAGTAGCTCACAGACAGGTTTCGTTTGGCTTTGAGATTCTTTTTAAAATCTCAGCTAACAACAGGGAATGTTCAAAAATAAGTTTGGTTTTCTAGCTTCTCTTTGAACACTGGAAGGCCCCAGCCCCTCATTTCTACATGGCAAGGATTAGTCATGCTGTGATTTTCAAATGTTACTGAGTGTACATGCATGCACACACATGAACACACGCTTACTTAGCATTTGCCATCAGTAACAACCCTCTCTTTCCTCTAAAAGGAGGCATTTGCAGCCCAGGAAATGATCCTGATCATCTACCTAAAATGTATAAACAGAAGAGAAAGAACAAAACAGCACGGAGTGCAGCAAACAGTGAACATAGCAAGCCTGAGACTGCTATGGGGCTGCTTCTGGGGCTGACCTCAGCTGGCATTTGAGAGCGTCCATTTCAGGAGGGCTCCCAGCATTCCCAGGACAGGTAAGAGCAGCTCGCTATGCACACAGGTGTACAAACAAGGTGGTTTATGCTGAGCCTGCTTTCCCTCTGGGACTCTGGAATTTTGGTATGTGCTTAACAGAGGATGTCTGCGTGATCAACACACACAAACCTCAGGCGTTGAGTCTCTAATGGGCTTTGCTGGTGGACAACATCTTTGAAGTATAGTCATACGTCATTTAACAATGTGTACATTCTGAAAAATGCTTCATTAGGCAATTCAATCCTTGTAGGAATACCATAGACTGCACTTACACAAAAGCAGGCGCTACGGCCTACTACAAACCAAGGCTGTGTGGTATGACCTATTGCTCCAAGGCTGCAAACCTGTACAGCATGTGACTATACTGAATACTGTAGGTAACTGGAACACAAGGGTGAGTATTTGTGTATCTAAATATATCTAAACAAAGAAAAAGTACTGTAAAAATATGGTATTGAAGATAAAAATGGTCCACTTGTACAGGGCACTTACGGCAAATGGGGCTTGCAGGACTGGAAGTTGCTCTGGATGAGTGAGCGAATGGTGAGTGAATGTGAATCCTAGGGCATTACTGTACACTACTGTGGATTTGATAAATGCTGTACATTTAGGCACTATTAAATTTATGAAAAATATTTTCTGTAATAATAAATTAACCCTAGCTTACTGTAACTTTACCAACTTTAAAAAAATTTTAAACTTTGGACTCTTTTGTAATAATGCTTAGCTGAAAACACACACTATACAGTTGTACAAAAATATTTTCTCTCTTTATATCCTTATTCTACAAGCTATTTTATATTTAAGTTTTTTTTTCTTCACTTTCTAAACTTTTTTATTAAAAACTAAGACATCAACACACATCTGCCTAGACCTACACAGAGTGAGGATCATCAATATTGCTGTTTTCTGCCTCCACATCTTGCCCCACTGCCAGGTCTTCAGAGGCAGTAATACACACAAAGCAGTGGTCTCTTGCCTGCTTCCAGAACACCTCCTGAAGGACCTGCCTGAGGCTGTTTCACTGTTAACTTCTTTGTTTTAAAATAAGTAGAAGGGGTACACTCTAAAGTAACAATAAAAAGTATAGTATAGTAAACACATAAAACAGTAACAGAGTCGATTATTATCAAGTATTATATGTACTGTGCACATGCTAGACTTTTACATGTCTGACAGCACAGGTTTGCTTACATCAGCATCACCACAAACACCTGAAGCCTAGGATGCACTAGGATGTTATGATGTCACTAGGCGATAGGAATTTCTGAGCTCCACTATAATCTTCTGGACAAATGTCATATATGTGGTCCACCGTTGACTGAAACACCATTATGTGGCACATGACCATATTGTTACAACTCACTGCTGGGGGATCAAGTGTGCCCTGTATCACTCCACTGGGAGAGGACTATTTTTCCTCCAGACTTTGCCCCACAGGCCCTCCCCTTTTTGCTGATTTTGCATTATACCCGGACATTGTAATAAGTCATAGCTGCAGAACTATATGCTGGGTCCTGTGAGTCCTGCCAGTAAATGATCAAACCTGGGGTGGTCTTAGGGACTCCCAACACACACAGTATTTTACAAATGCCAGGCTGCACCCGATTAGTGGGTTTTTAAGCAAATATACCAGATTATGAACAGCATTCTTTACTGAAATTTTTAAAAAATGAAACAGATGGAAAAGAGTAGATCTAGCAAGTTGAGGTATCTGTTTATGAAATCTTGGGCAGTAGTGTGCACTAAGATGAACATAATTTGCATTGCACTTGCCTTTAACTTTACTGAATTTGCATAAGCATGGCAACTCTTAGACTCCCTGTCACTAAGTTTACATAACTAGTGACTTGACCACCACTTATTATTTGCTAGCAACTGGAGGAACAACTGAATAAGATGTCTGGACTCATCACTGAATAGATGCCACCTGAATAACAGCTTTTGAATTCCTCAGAATCTATTAAAAGTGACCCATAAAGGAAGTCTTTCAGGGTCAGACTCAACTGATTCCACAGTCACTTCACCATCAGAGCACCAGATTCTGAGAAGGGATTTAGAGGCTGCAGTTCAGGGGCTGAATGGCAGGCATCGGACAGCCGTGCAGCAGTGGCTGGGCCCTGCCAAGAACTCCTCAGGCTGAGACCCAACCCCACTTGGCATGATCAGTCATCCTGACAGGCTGATATAACAAGCACTCTTCTTAGAATGCATCACCTAGGGAGGTGGAGCACAACCACCTGCTTAAGTGTGGGTTGTACAGAGTGACCTCATTCCAAGGATACACAGTACAGAAAGTGGAGAAAAAGAGTGACTACAAAGCACAGAAACCTGACGAACACAACCTCAGCCAGGGATCAAGGTTATCATCAATAGTCATAAGTCATGTTGACCTTATATACCTTTGATGTGATGTGATAAAAATGATGCTTTACCTTTGTTATCTTCCTCCAAAAAAACATATAATCCCAGTCTAATCATGAGAAAAACATCACACAAATCCCAAGTTAGGAACATTCTACAAAAAAAACTAGCTAGCACTCCTCAAAACTGTCAAGATCGTCAAAAACAAGGAAAGCCTGAGAAACTGTCACAGCCAAGAGGAGACTAGGGAGACACGACAACTAGATACAGTATGGTGTCCTGGATGGGATCCTAAAGAAGAAAAGGGATGCTGGGTAAAAACTAAGTAAACTGGAGTAAAAATGAACTTCAGTTAATAATAATAATATATGGGCAAGTATGGTGGCTCACACCTGTAATCCTAGCACTCAGGGAGGCCGAAGAGGAAGAGTCACTTGAAGACAGGAGTTCAAAGCCGGCCTGGGCAACGCAGCAAGGCCCAATCTCTACAAAATATTTTTAAAAGTTACGCGAGTATGAAGGTGCACGGCTGTAGTTCCAGCTACTCAGGAGGCTGCAGGGACAGGATCACTTGAGCACAGGAGTTTGAGGCTGCAGAGAGCCATGAATGGTGCCAATGCACTCTAGACAGGGCAACAGAATGAGATCCATCTCAAAAATAATAGAATAATACTATATCAGTATCAGTTCATTAAGTGTAACAAATAGATCACACTAAGATACTAAATTGTGTACATTATATCATACAATTTTATAATATAGATGTTAAAAACAAACTGGATGTGGGGTTTACAGGAACTCTGTTTTCTTCACAATTTTTATGTAAATCTAAAACTAATCTAAAACAAAAGTTTATTTAAAAAAATATATCTATGGAAATGAAAGTATAACCCAGCAAAACTTTTGCAATGCAACTAAAGCTTAGAAATTCATAACTGTAGATGTCTGTATTAAAAAAAAAAACTCACATCAATAACCTAACTTTCCATATTAAGCAACTAGAAGAAGAGCAAACTGAAACTAAAGTAGAAGGAAGTAATCGAGATTGAAGTGGAAAGAAATGAAATAGAAATATTAAAACAAGAGAGAAAATCAATAAAACTGAAAGTTGATTCCTTGGAAAAAACAACAAAATTGAAAAACCTGAAGGCAGACCAACCAAGAAAAAGAAAGATGGCTCAAATGAGTAAAATCAGAAGCAAAACAGAGGACATTATAGACTTTACAGAAATAAAAAGAATTACGAAAGAATACTGTGGAACAACTGCATGACAACAAATTGGGTAATGCTGATGAAATGGACAAATTCCTAGAAAAACAAACTACTGCAATTGACTCAAGAAGAGATAACCTGAATAGACCTATAAGAAATAAGCAAGGAGACGGATTAGTAATGTAGAAACTTCCAAAAGAGAAAAACCCTGACCAACATGGCTTCAGTGGTGAATTCTACCAAACATTCAAAAAAGAATACCAACCCTTGACAAACTCTTCAAAAAAAAAAAAAAGAAAGAATATTTCTCAATTCGTTCTATGAGGCTAGTATTACCCTGATACCAAAACCAAAGCTATCACAAGAAAACTATAGACCAAATTCCTTACAAATATGGATGTAATTATCAACAAAAGACTAGCAAACTGAGTTCAGCAACATATAAAAAGAATTATATACTGTGACTAACTGGGAATTATCCCAGGAATGCAGGGTTAACATATTAATAGAACAAAAGATAAAAACTACACAATCAATCACGATAGATGCAGAAAAAGCATTTAACAGAATCTAATACCCTTTCAAAATAAAAACACTACACAAATTAGGAATATAAGAAAACTTCCTCAATCTGATAAAGGACATCTACAAAAAACTCACAGCACACAGCACATTTAATGGAGAAGAATGGAAAGCTTCATACCTAATATCAATGACAAGACAAGGATGTGCACTCATGATACTTCTATTCAACACTGTACTAGAGGTACTAACTGTGGCAACTAGGCAAGAAAACGAAATAAAAGGCATTCCATAATGAAAAGGAAGAAGTAAAACGATCTCTATTTGCAGGTGATCTTCCCATGTAACATTCTAAAGAATCTACTAAAAAAATTATTAGAATAAATGAATTCAGCAACGTGGCAGCATACAAGATCAATCTACAAAAATAAATTGTATTTCTATAGTCTAGCAATAAACCACCAAAAATGAAATTAAGAAAACAATTCAGTTTATAACAGCATGAAAAAGAGTTAAATACCTATGAATTTTTTTTTGTTTGTTTTGTTTTGTTTTTGAGATGGAGTCTCACTCTGTCACCAGGCTGGAGTGCAGTGGCACAATCTCAGCTCACTGAAATCTCTGCCACTGCAACTTCCGCCTCCTGGGTTCAAGCGATTCTCCTGCCTCAGCCTCCTGAGTAGCCGGGACTACAGGTGCGTGTCACCACACCCAGCTAATTTTTGTGTTTTTAGTAGAGATGGGGTTTCACCATGTTGGCCAGGATGGTCTCGATCTCTTGACCTCGTGACCCGCCCTCCTTGGCCTCCCAAACTGCTGGGATTACAGGTGTGAGCCACCGCGCCCAGCCTCAGGAATAAATTTAACAAAAGAAATATAAGATTTGTATACTGAAAACTATAGAAAAATGTTGACAAAATGAAAGAAAATCTAAATAAATAGAAAGATATTCCATGTTAGAAGATATCTGAATGCTTAATACTGCTAAGACCACAATACTTCCCAAACTGATCTACAATGTATCAATGCAATTCCTACTAAAATCCCAAAATTTTGGGGTGGTGGGTGCTGACAGAAATCGACAAGCTAATTCTAATGTTCATTGGGAAATGCAAGGATCACAGATGGCATGGCCAAAACAACATTGAGAGAGAAAAACAAAGCTGGAAACTCATACTTTCTGATTTCAACTTCAAATCTATGGTAATCAAGACAGTGTAGTACTGATATAAGGATATACATAAAGATCAATGGAACAAAACTGAAAACCCAGAAATAAACTTTCATGTTTATGGTCAAGTGATTTGTGACAAGGGTGACAAGACAGTTCAGTGGGGAAAGGATAAAGGCACTGGGACAACTGGATATCCAAATGCACAAGAATGAATGTGGACCCCAACTCACAAAAATTAGCTCAAAATGAATGATGGACCTAAATATAAGAGCTAAATTTATAAAACTCCTAAAGGAAGATACAGGGGTAAATCATCATGATCATGGGTTATGCAATGATTCTTAAGATAAGCACAAGTGACAAAAGAAATACATTGGGCTTCATGAAAATAAAAACCTAAGTTCCAAAATATACCATCACAAAAAAGAAATGACAAAACAGATGAGAAAATGTGTGTGAATCATATACCTGACAAAGGACTTGAATCCAGAACATATAAAGAACTCCTGCAACTCAACAACCAAAAGACAAACCCATTTTTAAATGGGCAAAGAATGTAAACAGATACTTCTCCAAAGAAAACATACAAGTGGTCAATAAACACATGCAAAGATGCTCAACCGTCATTAATCCTCAGGGAAATGCAAATAAAAACAATGAGCTAACCCTTCAAACCCACTAGAATGGCTAACATGAAAAAGACAGACACTAACAAGCATTGACAAGGATGTGATGTGGAGAAACTGAAAATCTCATTATGTTGGAAATAATGAGGAAAGGAAATCTGAAACTGTGCAGTCACTTTGAAAAACAGTCAGTCTGCTGTTCCTCACACCAGAGTTACCATATGACCCAGCAATTCTACTTCTAGATATATACCAGGAGAAATGAAGACATATGCCCACATATAAACTGTATCAGTTCATTTTCATGCTGCTGATAAAGACATACCTGAGACTGGGCAATCTACAAAAGAAAGAAGGTTTAATTGAACTTATGGTTCCACATGGCCAGGGAAGCCTCACAATCATGGTGGAAGGCAAGGAGGAGCAAGTCACGTCTTACACGGATGGCAGCAGGCAAAGAGAGAATGACAGCCAAGCGAAAGGGGCTTCCCCTTATCAAACCATCAGATCTCATAAGGCTTATTCACTACCACGAGAACAGTATGGGGGAAACCGGTGCCATGATTCAATTATCTCCCACCAGGTCTCTCCCACAACAACGGGAATTATGGGAGACACAATTCAAGACGAGATCTTGGTGGGGACACAGCCAAACTATATCATTCTACCCCTTGCCCCTTCCAAATCTCACGTCCTCACATTTCAAAACCAATCATGCCTTCCTAACAGTCCCTCATTTCAGCATTAACTCAAAAATCCACAGTCCAAAGTCTCATCTGAGACAAGGCAAGTCCCTTCCACCTATGAGCCTGAAAAATCAAAAGCAAGCTAGTTACTTACTAGATACAATGGGGGTACAGGTAATGGGTAAATACAGCCATTCCAAAGGGGAGAAATTGGCCAAAACAAAGAAGTTACAGGGCCCAAGCAAGCCCGAAATCCAGCAGGGCAGTCAAATTTTAAAGCTCTAAAATGATCTCCTTTGACTCCAGGTCACGCTGATCCAAAAGGTGGGTTCCCATGGTCTTGGGCAGCTCCACCCCTGTGGTTTTGCAAGGAATAGCTCCCGTCCTGGCTGCTTTCACAGGCTGGTGTTGAGTGTCTGCAACTTTTCCAGGTTCATGGTACAAGCTGCTGGTGGATCTACCATTCTGGGGTAGCTCTTCTCATAGCTCCACTAGGCAGTGCCCCAGCAGGGACTCTGTGTGAGGGCTCTGACCCGATATTTCCCTTCCACATAGTCCTAGCAGAGGTTCTCCACGAAGGCCCTGCCCCTGAAGCAAACTTTTGCCTGGGCATCCAGGCATTTCCATACATCTGAAATCTAGGCAAACCTCAATTCTTGACTTCTGGACACCCACAGGCTCAATGCCACACAGAAGCTGCCAAGGCTTGGGCTTCCACCCTCTGAAGCAACAGCCTGAGCTGTGCCTTGGCCCCTTTTAGTTATGACTGGAGTGGCTGGGACACAGGGCAGCAAGTGCCTAGACTGCACACAGCACAGGAACCCTGGGCCTAGTCTATGAAACCATTTTCTCCAAGACCTCCAGGCCTGTGATGGAAGGGGTTGCCCTAAAGACCTCTAACATGCCCTGGAGACATTTTCCCCATTGTCTTGGGGATTACATTCTCTCCAGCAAATTTCTGCAGTCCGCATGAATTTCTCCTCAGATAATGGGTGTTTCTTCTCTATCAGACTGTCAGGCTGCAAATTTTGTGAACTTTTATGCTCTGCTTCCCTTATAAAACTGCATGCCTTTAACAGCACCCAAGTCACCTCTTGAATGCTTTGCTGCTTAGAAATTTCTTCCACCAGATACCCTAAATCATCTCTCTCAAGTTCAAAGTTCCACAAATCTCTATTGCAGGGGCAAAATGCCACCAGTTTCTTCGATAAAACATAACAAGAGTCACCTTTGCTCCAGTTCCCCAGTTCCTCATCTCCATCTGAGGCCACCTTAGCCTGAACCTTATTTTCCATATCGCTATCACTACTTTGGGCAAAGCCATTCAACAAGTCTCTAGGAACTTCCAAATTTTCCCACATTTTCCTGTGTTCTTCTGAGCCTTTCAAACTGTTCCAATCTCTGCCTGTTACCCAGTTCTAAAGTCACGTACATATTTTTGGGTATCTTCAGCAGCGCCCCACTCTACTGGTACCAATTTACTGTATCAGTCCGTTTTCACACTGATGATAAAGACATAACCGAGACTGGAAAAAAAAGAGGTTTAATTGGACTTAATTCCACAGAGCTGGGGAGGCCTCAGAATCGTGGCGGAGGGTGAAAGGCACTTCTCACATAGTGCCAGCAAGAGAAAAGAAGAAGAAGGCAAAAACAGAAACCCCTGATAAATCCATCAGATCTCGAAGACTTATTCATTACCACGAGAACAGTATGGGGGAAACTGCTGCCATGTTTCAGTTATCTCCCACCAGGTCCCTCCCACAATAATGGGAGTTATGGGACATACAATTCAAGATGAGATTTGGGTGGCAACACAGCCAAACTACATCACAAACTTATACAAATCTTACCACAAACTTAGGTTCACAGCAGCAGTATTCATAATAGCCAGAAAGTAGAAACAAATTAAATGTCTACCAACTGATGAATGACTAAACAAAATGAAGTACAGCCACCCTCAGCATCTGTGAAAGGTTGGTTCCAGGGCCCCCTGCGGATATTAAAATCTGAGGATGCTCAAGTCCCTGAAATAAAATGGCATAGTCATTTTCGTATAACCTGTGCATATCATCTCATATATCTCTACATGACTTATAATACCTAATAAAATGTAAATGCTAGGTAAATCGTTGTTATACTGTTTTGTTTAGGGAATAATGACAAGAAGAAAAAGTCTGTACATGTTCAGCACAGATACAACCATCACAGGCCTAATCACATTTTCAATTTGCAGTTGGTTGAACCTTTAGGTGCAAAACCCTTATACAAGGAGGGCCAACACTCACTCTCTCATATACATATACATATACACATAGAGAGAGTGCCGAAAGGCTGTGCGTTGTGACCAACTCAGCATTCCACTGGAGGCTATATGATCATATAGCAAACTGTTCACCATGAATGCAGGATGTGGGCAAACTCACAACTGTGCCTGCCACCAGAAGGTTTGCTGAAGGCAGTAACTCCCTGGCGCCATGCTCCCTGAGGTAATCTACTGGAACGTCTGGAGACTACTGTTCAGAGAACGCAGCTGTGCAGGCCTGCACTAAGTCAAGCAGCTGACTGACAAACACCCCCTTCTCCCTATCTCCTTTACTCAATAAATACTATAAATATTGTACTACAAACACTATATTCAATAAAGGGCTATAGAAACTCACGGTCCTTGTTCACTAAAAGCAAGGAGGCCCCTGACCCCTTCTTCCAAATACATTCTTTTGTCTTTGTCTTATTCTTGCGTTCATCCTCCTTTGTTCACTCCAACAGGGATTGGGGCTGTGGCATATATATGTCTCATATATAGTCATATATATAGTCATATATATGTCTCATATAGTCATATGTCATATATATGTCTCAGTCATATATATGTCTCATATATATATATCTCTCTCTCCATTCAATGGAATATTATTTGCAATAAAAAAGGACATACTATACATGCTACAATGTGGATGAATCCCGAAAACATATGCTAAGTAAAAGAAGCCAGTCATGAACTATCATATGAGATACTATTTACATGAAATGTTCAGAATAGGCAAATGAGACAGAAATTTGATTAGTGGTTTCCTGGGCCTGGGTGGAGGCTAAGAATGCGAAGTAAATGCCAAAGGGTAAGGGGTTTCTCTATGGGGTGAAGGGAATATTCTGAAATTATGTTGGAGTGATGGTTGTACAATGTATTAAAACCCACTGAAATGCTCACTTTAAACGGCTGAATTGTAATGGTGTATAAAATATAGACATATTTTATAGACAATAAAGATATTAAAAAATAGGGAATAAAGAAAGGGACCGCATCCCCTCTTGTCTGGTCAGCTGTCACTTTGCCACCTCCGTCTCTTCTTGGTCCCCCTTCCCTTATGCCTGAATCCCCCCATCAATCACCAACTTCCTCTTTCTCCCTCTCCCATTGCTGTGGTTCTGCAGACAGAACTAACCTCACATGGAATGCTCAATCAAGGTTCAGCTGAATGATGTGCCCGAAACTGAGGAGTTTGCCTCTGTCCCTTCAGAAAGCTTAAGCAGGGCGGGGTGTGGTGGCACATGCCTGTAATCCCAAAATTTTGGGAGGCTGAGATGGGCAGATCACTTGAGGTCAGGAGTGACCAGTCTGGCCAACACGGTAAAACCCCCATCTCTACTAAAAATCCAAAAAACTTAGCAGAGCATGCTGGCGCAAGCCTGCAATCCCAGCTACTCAGAAGGCTGAGGCAGGAGAATCGTTTGAACCCAGGAGGTGGAGGGTGCAGTGAGCTGAGATTGTGCTACTGTACTCCAGCCTGACCAACAAAGTGAGACTCCATCTCCAAAAAAAAAAAAAAAGCTTAAGCAATGAAATGACAGAATATGTATCAAATGTTCTAAAGCTACTGGGGCACGGGAAGATAATGAATAGGTATTAAATGCTCCTTATGTTTCAGGCACATCATTACCATGTACTTCAGCCAGTAGGCAGTTATTACTGTGCTCACTACATGTTCAACAGATACTTACTGAGCATTTATTATAAGCTGGGCTGCGTTCCAGATGTTGGTCATACTGTAGTGAACCAAATGGACAAAAAGACAAAACATTTCTTACTCATGGGGCTTACTGACAAAACAATAAAATTAATGACTTCAACCTAAAGCATGCTGACAGGTGATAAGCACGTGGAGAAAAAGCAGGAAGTGACGAGCAGCGAGTGCGGTGCAGGAGGGAGGCTGCAACTTCAGATATGGTAGCCAGGCAACAGCTTCCTGATGTGCCCTTTGAGCAAAGATGAGGAGGAGGAGGGCAAGATGCATCTCAAGCATGCCTGGGTCAGAGGGGGCTGGGTGCCAAGGGGGCTGGGTGCAGAAGTCCCGAGGCAGGTGTGTGTCTGGAACTTTCAGGGAACAAAGTGGCTGCAGCATGACACTGAGGAGAGTGGAGGCAGCTGGACAGAGATGAAAGGGAGGCTTAATCTTGCTAAGCCCCGTCAGTCACGTAAGGGCTTTGTGTTTTCCTCTGAGGAAGATGGGAACCACTACAGGTTCTGAACAGAGTAGAGGGCAAAGTGAGAAAAAAGAGCAGGACCAAGCTCCTTCAGCTCTGGGTCATGACTGATTTTTCTACAGATGAACATCTGACCCCAAAGGAACTGGGGCCTCCACAATTGAAAGAGGAGACTGATTTAGAGGGTGTGTGGCCTTAAACGGAGAGGTGATGAAGCTAGGGTGGGAAAAGCTATTCATACTGTCCTGTCACATCCCATCGGAAGCAAGAAAGCCGACCTGCACATTAAGACCCCAGAGTCACAGCAGCGCGCAAAGGTGAGAGAAGCAGCCAGAAGGAAGAGAAACCTGCAGTGGGCCTCATTCTACAGACTGATGTCCTTCCAGACCTACAGGACAAGGGATATGTGGGACCTGCCTGGACCTTACAATATGTCCTTCTGCCTTGGTCTCTGGCTTTCTCATCCTTCCAACAGAAGATCCCAGTTCAGACAGGCGGTGAGCTTTTCATGTTGTCAAGGTACCACCTGCGACTAAAGTGGGTGCTACGCATGGTTCTCAGATCAGCCAGCTTGGGTGACTCCTAAGGGAAGGGCAGGGCCTCGTGGATGGGCAGCTGGATGCCAAGGCCGTTCTGCCTACCTCACCACAGCTCTGGCTTCCCCTAGCTGCTGCAGGAACACCACAAAGGCCTCTACATAATTCAGCAAGGTGCAAATCAATTACCTCACTCCCTTTCGAATTTCCTCATGTGGCAGTATCCATAGGAGAGCTTTCAGCATATTCTACAAGGCTAAAAAATACACTTAGTGATCCTAAGTTATTGTTGTGAAATATTTGCTTTGGGTGAAGTAGGTCTGGGTGTCTGAAGGGCCTGTAGGCTCTCTGTCCACAGCAGGCTGCAGTCCTACTCCGTGTGGGAAGCAGGCCCAGGACTAACTGCTCTTCCTCCCCCATCGCCTCCTGAGCAGCATGCCAAGATGCCAAACACATGCCCAGTGAAAATAAGGGGTTAATGAATGCATCTCTGTCAACTCTAGGCCAGACTTGTCCTGAAAGACTATTTCTAACTCTAGGGAACACGAGGAGGGAAGAACAATTCTACAAGAGTCTTGCTCAAGGCACACATCTCTATGCCCTCTGCCCATAAGCATGCAGCTGGGCTGAGCCTCGGCAGACAGCAGTGACTAGGGGATAGGCTGCAGGGCTGCACCCACCACGAAGGCCTCCAAGGCTGCTCCTCTCCAGCTGCAACCAACAAGACCCCCATGCAAACTGGCATCCTGGCCAACACCAGTCTATTTCATAGGACAAATGAAGATTTCAATAGTTATAATTATTCACAAGAAAAGTGCCAGTCCTACACTACTCCAAAGAAATGAACTCATCAGCCGCGTCATCTTTGGTGAGTGATGCAGAGGGCAGCAAGGGATGCCTGTTAGATGTTCTCTCAAGGCAGACACTGGGTGAGCTGCGGGGTTTAAATGCTGGCCCTGTCCTCCACAGGACATGAACATCCTTCAAGCTAAATAATAACTCCGACCAGGAGGGCACTATCATTCACAACCAGGCCATATTTTTCTCAGGAATTAAAGGTAGAAAAAATCCCCACCCCGTTCCATCTACAGCAACTTCAAAATAAATCCTTCCTCATGGCATGTAGTCCAGTACTAATTTCATCTATGGTTTCATCTGAGCTTTTCTTACTCTTCTTTTCCCATCACTCAATTTCCCTACATAAAAATCTCAACCCTGTTGCCCTGTTGTGTGTTTTGGTTAGAACTTGAAATCCCTTTGAGGAACAAAGCTGGGCAATACGTACATTTCTCAATTATGACATAGGAACCTGCAATCATTCCTAATCATCTAATGATTATTTGATTTTTCTATTATCCTTCAGGCTGCGAGTTCAATGAGAAGGAATGAACAAATGGATGAACAGATGAATGAATGAGCAAACAAGCCAACAGGGTTTCTGTTCAGTTAGCCTCAGAGCACACAGTTCTTCATGTGGTGGAGACACAAAGAGTCCTTCAGTCGCCTGTAAAGCTTCTACGAGACAATTGTCTCTTCTCAGAAACTACAGGAAATGGTATTCTGATCTCCAGGATAGCTCATGCACAGGTAAAGCTAATTTCTCATCTAAGTTACACACAATGTAAAAGGTCAGTGACAAAAAGGGTTCCATTGTTAAATCTATTTCCCAAGTGAGATTTGACCTAAATAGTGCATAACATTTTAAGAATCCAAGAATACTTTTTCTTTTGAGACAGGGTCTCACTCTGCCCCTCAGGCTGGAGTGCAGTGGCATGATCACGGCTCACTGCAGCCTGACCTCCTGGGCTTAAGTGATTCTTTCACCTCAGCCTCCCAAGTAGCTGGGACCACAGGCACGTGCCACCATGCCCAGCTGACTTTTAAGTTTTGTAGAGTTGGGGTTTCACTATGTTGTCCAGACTCATCTCAAACTCCTGGGCTCAAGCGATCCTCCCGCCCTGGCCTCCCAAAGTGCTGAAATTACTGATGTGAGCCATGGAGCCCAGCCATAAAAATAAATTTTTATTTTTTCTTGAGTCTTAAAATACACATTACCTCCATACTGTCTCTGAATATCCTGCAGACATATTTACTCAAAAGTCACAGAACAGAAGCTAAGAATATACACACCCCTTCCTAGACAAGTGTTCATGTAAAATGAATGTATTCATCATATCTTACTAATATTATTACAATTTTTGTAGGGAATCAACACCAGGAAACCTAGATGTTTATAGGGAGTACCTTGGCCATTTGATCACTCCCTTAGTCCTACTGTTTTACTTACCTGCATTTTTAATTTCAGCATTTATTGGATTTGAACGTGATTTCACAAAAGACTTTAGGTGGGCGCTATGGAACAATCTTCACACCCTCTTCTGGGATATCTATCCTCTATTCTCCCAGGAGAATGACAACACTGAAGCTTATGCCACAGTGTCCACAGGGTAACCTGGAGAGGATTCCCCGCTCAAACCCCACTCCTCTGAGTGACAGGAATGGGCCCTGAACCACTCCGGCTGGGGATGGGTGTGGCCATCCTGAGGGCACTCACCAGGGTGACGATGGCACATTCAGCCGTCAGCTGAGCAGCACTGAACAGTGTCCGAACGAACCGGTAAATCTGCTTCTGCTCTGGGTTGTGTTTGTCATAATCTGGTGGCACTTCGGATTTCTGGGGAAGAAAATATTTTCAGATGACTGCTCTCCCGATCAGAGCAAAAAAGAATCAAATCATCTCATGAAATACAAGCAGGAGGAGATTACCGAAAGAGGGTGAAGGTTTTCATCAAAAATATCTAAGAGCATCCTTCCATCTGGGTCCCTGGTAGGGAAAATAATAGAAAATGAAACTTACTTTCTGCAAGAATGTCATTCAAATAAAACAAAAATACATTTTAATTCAACGACTTTTTTTTTTTTTTTTTTTTTTGATATGGAGTCTCACTCTGTGGTCCAGGCTGGAGTGCAGCAGTGCCACCTCAGCTCACTGAAACCTCCACCTCCTGGGTTCAAGCGATTCTCCTGCCTCAGTTTTCCAAGTAGCTAGGATTACAGGTGCCTGCCACCATGCCCGGCTAATTTTTTTTTTTGTATTTTTAGTAGAGACAAGGTTTCACCATGTTGGCCAGGCTGGTCTCGAACTCCTGACCTCAAGAGACCTACCTGCTTTGGCCTCCCAAAGTTCTGGGATTACAGGTGTGAGCCACTGTACCCAGTCAATTCGACTATTTCAGGAAACACAAGTCAGTGCTAAATGGTTATTCATGAATAATGATTTTTCTTGGGTGCAATACTTAATCACTTTTGATTAAAATAGCCCAAAGAAATAAACGTTATAAACCACACTTAGCTAAATTAAGTAAAAATTTAATTTTAATGCTCTGAGTTTTCAAATGAACCAAATCTAGGCAAATGACTTAAATTTGACATCTTATTTCCAAGCAAAGGTTGATGGATCTGCTTAAGCCATTACCATATTGTGGGTGATAGGAAAGAAGTGCCAGGGTAAGAATGAATACTCAATGTATCCTAGAGATCAGTCTTATTATTCACAACATGCAACATCATTACTTCATTAAGTTTCACAATTTTACACTGAAAAACAAGAGGTGACAGATAAAAAGTCTTTAGTCAATAACCTGTAAGTGAATAGTTGGCTATTAACAGGCTGGTACATGCACAGAACCACTTAAAGAGGTAGCTTTCACTGTGAACACAGTGCCATGGGCCGCTGGGCTTTGTGGGGACCCTCTGTACTGCACCAGTGACAGCTCTGCTTTCATCTGTTATATGAAATTTAAGTTTTGCCTAAAAAATTTTCTGTAAACAACAAACTTGGAAACGACAACTTTTGGCTAACTGCATGTAATTTCCATAGTCTGTGCTTCAGTGTCAGGCTTCAGAACTTCAGAAGGCTACAGACCTGTCCCTAACATACACTCATCATTGCAAACATTACAATATCTGCTTTAGAAATTTAACATCTGTGTAAAAATAAAAGAGAAAGAGCTTAACAAAACAGCTCAATTTTCATTCCTACATTTGCACAACAGCAATTATTATTACTATTTTTTGAGACAGAGTCTCGCTCTGTCACCAGGCTGGAGTGCAGTGGCGCAATCTCAGCTCACTGCAATCTCCACCTCCCAGGTTCAAGCGATTCTCCTACCTCAGCCTCCTTGTAGAGGCTGCCTCAATATCCCCTGTAGCTGGGATTATGAGTGCATGCCACCACGCCCAGCCGATTTTTGTACTTTTAGTAGAGACGGAGTTTCACGATGTTGGCCAGGATGGTCTCGATCTCCAGACCTTGTGATCCGCCTGCCTCGGCCTCCCAAAGTGCTGGCATTACAGCCACAAGCCACCGCGCTCGGTCACAGCAATTATTTTTAAAGCTCTGGGCATTCACACCTGTGCTCATTTACATTTGCCTGTATGAACACAGGCAGCAAAGACACAGATCAATCCAAACGAAAGAAAGGTTCAACCCAGCAGGGAGTCTGTGAGCAAAAAGCAGCTTCTGGGTGCATGTGGCTACACTCTGACACCAACCCTGGCTACAAAGAATCAGTGGATTCCCTCATCTTATTTACTGAGTTTTCAAATAAACCAAATCTTGAATCTCTATGAGGCATTCAAGATGCTACACAAGAGACAGAGCCTGGCCCAGGACCCCATTCCTCAGCAGTTGAGACCCATTCAATTTTGCTGAAGAACAAGAGCCCCTGAAAGCATCCAGTACTCTAGAGAAACATTCGCCTGAAGTAATTTTTAAAATGAGAACAGAGTCTAAAAATATAAATGAGAATTAAGAGCTCAAGGTAAGAAGACTCAGGAAAGGGAATTCTGGAGAATCCTCTGAGAAGCAGACTGTTTCCTTATTTGCACTAAAAGCTGTGTGTCCCAGCTGAACAGCACCACACCACCTTTATCAAGTTAACAGGTCCATCACCAGCACCAAAGGCCAGCCTAGCATGACAGCGAGGAGCAGGCGTGCACACGGGCATACCTCCTCATAGCTAGAGACGTGCAGGTGGCAATCTGTACATTAATCATGCTTGTTTACAATGCTCAATTTTTCAGTTAGACTTTCTCTACTTCCACTCACTCACTTTTGGTGCAATTTATCACCATTAATCTAGGAGAGCAATATGATTAGTGGTCTGAGTGCTAGATTGCATTCATTTCCCAGTTCCCCAATTTACTAGTTGTATCATCTTAGTCAAATTAATCTCTCCGTGCCTCTAATTTCTTTATCTGTAAAATGAAGATACCAGCATCACCTTAAGGAGTTGTTATTAAAGCATGTAAAGAACTGACCAGAGGAGTCAGAGTAGGTGCTTCACAAAGCCAACTCTTACTATTATCAGCTCTGGCTACATTCACTTCAGGATCCATCATAGTCTAAGTACTAAGAAATAGAGATTCTAATGCAAAATTGTCTTGAAAGTACAACTGAGCTTCATCAATGGAATTCCACTGTTTCTTAAGCTTTACAGATTTAAAAAGTTTGAACTAGTATAGAAATAGGCAACAAAATCTACACTTTCATTGATAACATTACTCTAATTCAAGATTTAGGGTTCTGAAGTTGTACTGTTTTGTAAGTTCTTAAATCCAAAATTCTCAAGCACCATAAAGAACCATGAATCACAATTACAGTATGGAAACAGATGATCACAGAGAATTCCTTTCTAGGTGTCTCCTTCTGGATATTCGTGTTTTCTCCAATACTGTTCATTAGAAGCTGTCATCCAACCTCCCTTGCACTGACTAACCACACTTTGTAAACAGATACAAGGTGTGGGGCTCCCACTGGCTGAGCTCTGCACTTAGCCTGTGGTGGCTCTGCTTGTTCCCAAACTAGTTCACACCAGCTGCACCCAGCAGACTCATGTAACATACATGATTGTCACATTATGCATGAAATATGACTACCATGAGTGGCTATGTCCTCATGAAAACTAAGGAGGATGCTTTGGAAACATCCGATAAAAGGAAATTGCTAAAAATAAATTTGCTGTAGATTAGGTGTGGTCAAAACTGGAAAGATTTTATACTCATCTGTTATGCAAATGTCCTCAAGCTTTCTCACTACTGACAAAAAAAAAAAAAAACTTGGAAAGGATGAATTAATTATAGCTGTGGCTTATGAAAGAAATAAATTTTGGCTCTCCAATCAATGTCCTGTGCTTGAAGCAAATGTTTTGAAGCTGCATTTTTTAAAAATTGGCAAATGAATGTATTCTTACATGTTTTATGCTGAAATAAAATGTATAAGGTAGATTTTTTTTTTCACTCCCTGTTTTAACTGACTTTTAAAATTAACCAACTATTGCCAGATACACTTACATCAGAGAGGGCTTCTATATTAAAATAGTTTATGCCTGCTAAATTTACACCAAAATTGCCTCTAGTGAATTCAAACTATAAATTAAACATTTTTTCATGTTCAAGTTGCACCCAGTGAACTTTTAAAACGACATTTTACAAAAGACAGAATGTTTAAATAAATTTTACAGAAAATAAAGAAGAAAAAGGAAGCCAAACATCGTTGAGAAGCTTTGTCTGTTTTGCTGGTTTCAACCACACTCATTTGGTTTCCTCTGATTCGAAAGCAGTTCAGCACTTACCTGGGAAGTTTTAGTAAATTATACTACCTTTAGAAATTCTATGAAAATATGAGTTAAGAATGTATAATTCAAAAGTTTAGGCAACTAAAATATGAAAAAAATAGGAACAACGTAACAGAAGATAATGTATGATGTTTTTAGCACACGACCATCCACATACCTGTTTTTGATGTGATAATATATTGCAAGAGCGACACTGTGAAAATAAAATGCAGAGGTTCAGTGTCCATGAGCATATTCAAGACCTTACACATTACCTGGCCACAGTCTGAACATAAATATTTAAACAGAAGCCAAAGCCTAACAATCTTTCTGAACAGTCTCATTTTATTCACAATACTGATCAGGAAAATGTCCTCTTCTGAGTAAATCAATCTGGCACTCATTCCCAGGAATAATATTACATCTCTTCTAGAAACAAAAGAACTTCAAGTGATAGTTAGAAGCATAACTGCTCTTTCTATTCAGAAATTTTCAGCTTTCCTCACTTGTATTAAAAAAAAAAAAGCACTATGTAAAACATTGGTGGCATAAAGAAAACAGCTTTAGAAATCTCCAACTCATAACCTACTAGTTTAGAAAATTCATGGTTTCTTTATAACTACCAGAAAAATGTGAATGTCACCCAATAAGTTTGCTATTTTTCCCTTAATAACCTCTAGGCAATCTGCTCAAGTTATTCATTCACTTGCTAAAATGGTACCGTAACTTTTATTTGTAGCACTACTTAAAATTTTATTTTACATTTTAAAAGGTCTGAATTTAATGAACAACTACATTCCCTTTCTCTGAACTTCTTTTCTAAAATAATTTTTTTTCTGACTAGAAAATATATTCATTGTAGAAATTTTGGAGAACATATTTAGAAAATACAACTATTAGCTTAAGATATATAGCTTTCTATAAATTATGTGTGTAAGGAGACAGGTTTGCATCCTACTTTTAACTTTTTTCATGTTAACATTTTTTTATCATTAAAAACATGATTTTAAATGGCCGATTATATTCCTTCATATGGTTGTCGAAAACTTAACTATTCCCCACTATTGAACATTTAGGTTGTTTCTAATACTTTGCAATTATAATTAACACCATAATGAACATCCCAATATTTGTGCAATATACAACTATATTATTTCCATAAGGATACATCCTATAATTGGAATCACTTGACCTCAAGTCATTAACAATGGTAAGGCTCTCAACACATATTGCCAAACAACTTTGCAGAAAGTCTACACCAGTGGACTCCCCAGCAGCGTCTGTTTCGACTCGCACTCACTGACACTGACCTGAATCTTTTGACCAAGTGGTCTCCCAACTGGACAGGTGAAAAAAAAAAAAAAGTTTTCCTTTTTCTACCTGGGTTTCTTTAAACTCCTATCAAGTTGGCAGGGTTATTCATGTTCTGGACAATTTTTAAAAATTTCCTCTTTCAAAAACTGTCTAGATATTTCCACTATTTTTGTTTTATATTAAAATTTATCGAGGAGGTCAAAAATTATTTTTAAGTTTCTAAGAACATACGTAACTGTTTGCAGCAGACAGTGTTCTGATCCTCTCAGGGTACCGACTTGGCCCGAAGATTTCCGCTTACTCAGCCACACTGGCTTAGAGACATGAGCATGCACCTTGGATTCCAAAGCACCCAGATGTTCCCTGTGACTTAACATGACAGTAGCTAATCTCACTCTCTTATATTCTTCTAAACCTCTCTCTTTCCAGAGCTCTTCATTTAAATGACTTCGGCCTAGTGTTGAAAGTACTCATGAGCAAATAAGTGCTAATACATCCTTTTTCTTCTAACATCTTGAAAAGCATTGAAGCTGACGAAGAAACTGTAACTGGGGTAAAAGGGCTTCAGAATTTATAAAAAGTAATAAGGTTTTCAAAGTGTTTTCACATACGTTAATAGTCCTGTAAGAAAAAAATAGATGTTACTGATTCTATTTTATAAATGGGAAAAACTCAGGTTCAGACGGTAGCTGCCAGGATTTCTGGCTTGTATAAGGCTGTGTACCCTTCCGTTTTGACCATGTAGCCTCTGGGAAAGGGAGGAATTAGTTTTATTCATTTACTAGTCATGCTGTGATGACTGTTCTTCTAATCTAATGTTACATTTCAATGAAATGTTTCACATGATTAATGTCTTTGAGAAAGAAGATGTTCCTGCTTCCCCTGTGAGGGAGCATACAGCAGTAGAAATATCACTAGACTGAAGTCACATCAACCTGGGTTCTGAACCTGGCTCCTTCCTCTTTATTAGTGCTAATTCACCTCTCAGAGCTTTCATTTCCTCATTTATAAAATTAGAACAATACAACCCACATCGTGGAGTTGTAATTATGATTTTAAAAAAGTATATAAAAGCATGATCTTACATTAACTTTCAAAAGAAAAGTTACTATTATTGTTATTCCCCTAGTGTCTGGCTTCTGCCGAACAGGTGAGAACCTTCAGGGCCCCAAGATTACTATCTCCCAAGCTAAAGTCAAGATTGGATATTATCATGGCCTAAGACCTCCAGGAAAAGTAGAGCCACTCTGTAGGCCAATTTCCATTCAAGGTGATATCCCAGGAAGTGAGACCACCAGGCTGAGGGTTCAGGTACAGTACAGCTCCATGGACTAGTTTAGCAGTCACCTGGAAGGAAGTGACTGCCCAAAGAGGCTGTCAGCTGACAACTGAATCAGGCCCAGGCTTGCAGCTTCACCCTACACACAGTCTCTCTTGTCAAACCTAAGGCTGGAATCACCCCAAAAACGGATCTCTGCGCCACTGTGCCCCCTTTTAATTAGGCAGTACGATGGCCTGAGATAGTGGGTCAAGCGGAAATGAAGGTCCTTTCATATCTTAGTGGCTCTAGAACAGTCTGCAATATTTCAACTGTTTGCAGCTGTGTCTTTTGTCAAATATGGCTATTGGAAAAACCAGCCTCACCCGACTAGACCATGTCCAGGACTTTATGGTGTCCTCTGGTTCCTGGACTTTCTGTTCATTGACAACCTATCCTCTGGGAATTGCAGGTGTTTAAGAACCTTTTAGGTAGCCTTTTTTAAAGGACTCAAACCTGTGTAAGTCAGTGACATATTATCTATACGATGTTTTAGGCAATATGCAAGGCATTCACCCAAACAGCCAGGTCTCTGGTCATCAAGCCAAGGCAGTAGTGGGGCTCTGTGAGCACCCCTGGAGGAAAGCCTGAAGGGTTCACTTGGGGCCTCTCTGGTGAAAGCAAACATGTCCTAGGACTCTGGATCTAAGGGTATGCTCAAGAAAGATTTGTTGTAGGACAGTCTTTCATATTCCTAAACAGTTAGTCTTTTGGGGCTAACATTTGGGACCACAACATGTGTGGCCAGAGTTACCTTAGTTTTTGGTAATCAACCATCATCCTTCAGATGCTGTTACATTTTTGCATCAGCCACACACAGCTGTTATATGGGTTCTGTGTAGGATGCACAATCCTCACTCTCTTTCGTTTTTGAGTAGCTGCTGTTATCTTTCTGAGTCTTCCTGAGAGATGTGTATCTGTAGAATCTATCTTGGGTGGGGTCATATACTGGCTGTCATCTGGCCTCCCCGTGGAGTGTGGCTCTTATCACCCTTGCCCAGAGATGGAATTTGTCTGCGTTCCTCTAAAGGCAGCTCCCAGGAGACTGTCTCTCCCTAAAATGTGTTTTGGGACTGAGATGCAGACCCACAGTCTAATTTGTAACAGGAGGCGTGCTCATCTCACAAAGGCAGGTGGATAGATCTCTGGATCCATATCTATGAGTCAGGGGCCCAGAAACTGTGAGGATCAGCAGGCATGGAGTACGCTCAGCCCTGGAGCCACCAGAGTCAAAACTATGTTTCGAGGGAACCAATGAATGGCACCACACTGAGGAGAACTTCGCTTTCTTGTCAGTGTAGAGGCTGCAGTGCTCACCACCTTCTATCCTTGAGTTTTTTTCTAGAGGCAGTGTCCAGGGTTTAGGATTAACCCTAGTGGTGAACTGGTACTCTGGCTTTGGGGTTTTTAAAAGTCTAAGGAGAATTGTACTGGGTTGTCTATTTTGTTTTTGGACCTATCTTTAGAAGGTCTTGTCAAATTTGGCTCCTCGACACCCGTTTTGTTGGATCTCCCTTTTTTTCTGGTCTCTTTTCAGGTTCCCCTATTTTTGCAGCACTCCTCACCTTAGCTGTGCCAGTCATTGTTTCTACTTCCCCTCTTTCAGCCATGAAGCCCCATCCAAGGGACATACGGTGGGAAACAGTGTCCTTCCATCCAGGTGGAGCAGTCTTGAGGGGTTTACCATGCATGCTGGCAGTGAATGGGGTGCCAACCGGCCCCTGGAAAGCAGGGGCATAGACCGCCACCCTCAGTGTCAATCTGTGCAACAAAGCCTGTACCTTGTTTATAGGGTTCTATGGTGAAGGACCCCCAGGCATATCTCCTTCGCAGGGCCAGAATGATCCTGTCTCTCAGGGAACAGCCCAGGAGCCAAGTAGGTGCTGTCTGACGGAGGAGTGCTGTGACATTGCTAATCTTTTCTGCCTCACCTCCAGACAGAACCACCCATTGGTGTCTACCCTACCAGACAAGTGCCTAAGGCCTCCTTTAGTTTCTGCCCAGAGTGGCTAACCAGATCAATTAACCCTGGTGAGCCACAGAGTTAACCAGCTCTTACCACCCTTATCAAATCCAAGTTAACCAGGCCAGAGAGTGGTCAAGGCACTCTGATTTTCAGTTAGGACACAGAAAGAACTCAGGGGACCTGGGGGACCCTGAGTGCCCAGCTTCAGAGGCTTGGTCAGCTCTGCCAAGTCCTCAGAAAATGGTGCAGTTTCACCAAGGAAGGGCCGGAGCCCTAACAGAGAACAGAACATTTGGACTATAGGGTTTGCTCAGCGGCTTTTCCCACTTAGCTGGGGAGGAAGTAAATGCTATTTTCTTGCACAAGAAAACAAAATGGATTTGTGACTTCTGGCACTGCATTTGTCTTACTTCTTACCCAGAGCTAAATTAGCAACGTACATGGCAATCCTAAAACCTCTGAAGGGCAAGAAGGGGTGGGTTCTAGCAGCACAGAGGGGCTGAGCCATAGACAGGGCTGTGATGGGCATTAGCTCTTCCCTGGCCCTGGAGGCCAAGAACCCTGATGGTGTGGCCAAGTGCGCAAAGGGGCTCCCCAGCACCCTCCACTCTTTTCTTTGATCATCATCTTATGCTTGTCAGAGGATTTGGTGGAGAGGGTTTGGCTGCAGAGGCACAAAGTGTGGCTGACAAACTCTAAATTCATACCACAGCTGTTGGCATTTAGGGGAAAAATAGGAAAATCAAGTTCTCAAAATAAAAAATTATGTCTACAGAAAGAGTGAGCACTGAAAGAATACCTAACCTTTTTATAGCTTTTCTTTCACTGTTAGATTAGCACTCAACCCTCCACCCAATCCCCAACTAGAATCTGCAAATATGTTTATTTCTGGCAATCCCCACTTTACAGGTGGATTATCTTCCAAAAATCAGCTTATAAATCACTATTTACAACCTAGGGCATTCTTCTCACAGTTATAACCTTGTAACTGGATTTCAGGAAGCAACTCTGGCCCACAAATGCTCACTTATGCCCACAATGAAGTTGAATTACAATATTAATGACTGTGTTATCAGTTTTAATGTCTGCAGTAGGATGCAAGAGGACCTGGGGTTAACAGGAGGCAGAGAAAGCAAAAAAGAAAATAGGAGTTTTCTTTGGACAGGAGTAGGGCAAGATTTAGGCAAAATTTTAGAATGGGATGGCATGTGGATTTCACAACTTCCTATCTTTTTCACTCTTCTTCCTTCTGAGTATCCCTTTCCTCTCACATTGTCAACACCCCTAGCTAAAGAACTCAACTGGAACTGCTAACGTCTCTATGTTTTTGCCTCTTTACCTACAGGAAGTGTGAGATGCTGGTATTTCCAGGGAAGGATTCTGATGGCACTACTTCAGTTGGGTCCCACCCTGCCCAGCTCCCAGTGTGCATTTTAAAAAGAGGATACTTTCGGCTGGGCACCGTGGCTCATGCCTATAATCCCAGCACTTTGGGAGGCCAAGGTGGGTGGATTGCTTGAGCCCAGGAATTCAAGACCAGCCGAGGCAACACGGTGAAACAAATGTCTCTACAAAAAAACCAAAAATTAGCTGGGCGTGGTAGTGTGTGCTTGTAATCCCAGCTACTGGGGAGGCTAAGGCGGGAGGATCTCTTGAGCCTGGGAGGCGGAGTTACAGTGAGCTGAGATCATGCCACGGCACTCCAGCCTGGGGATAGAGATCCTGTCTCAGGAAAAAGAAAAAGGGAGAGG
Organism: Mandrillus leucophaeus; assembly: GCF_000951045.1. Taxonomy (NCBI): domain Eukaryota; kingdom Metazoa; phylum Chordata; class Mammalia; order Primates; family Cercopithecidae; genus Mandrillus; species Mandrillus leucophaeus. The sequence continues at coordinate 1,165,482 of NW_012105076.1, read as the reverse complement.
GAGAGGGAGAAAAGAAAGGAAAGAAAGGGAAGAAAGGGAGGAAAGGGAGGACAGGAAGGAAAGGAAGGAAGGAAGGAAGGAAGGAAGGAAGGAAG
>NW_012105076.1:1086463-1165337 GCF_000951045.1 Mandrillus leucophaeus | reverse complement strand
GGAAAGAAAGGGAAGAAAGGGAGGAAAGGGAGGATAGGAAGGAAAGGAAGGAAGGAAGGAAGGAAGGAAGGAAGGAAGGAAGGAAGGAAGGAAGGAAGGAAGGAAGGAAGGAAGGAAGGAAAGAAGGAAAAGAAGATACTTTTTAAAGCAACTGAATTACAGACTGAAGGAGTTTCAAATGTGTGCAGTGCAGAGACCATGTCTTCGGGTCAGGGAAGCCCAGTATCTACACTGAAATCTCATAGCTAGTTAGCTTGTTCCTGCTCTTCAGCTTCTCTGTTCTCCACATTCTAACCCACAGTTCATTTAGAAGTGGCAGGGGGACATTGTTGGGAGAGGGGAGGGCAGCTATCCACTTCCATCTGGGGTCCTCAACCTTGGCTGCCTGTGAGACTCTCCTAGGGAGGTTTAAAAATCCAGATACCCACAGTATACCTCAGCCAGATTCAATCAAGATCTGTTAAAAATCCAGATACTCACAGTATGCCTCAGCCAGATTCAATCAAGATCTGTAAGGAGACCTCAATCGTCAATCGTCAGTGTGGTTTTAAGCTCCCAGGTGACTCCTAGGTGCAGCCAGGGCAGGAACCAGTGATTTACACAGACAACACATTTCTAACTTAGGTGCTTGTGCCTCCTAGACTGGACCAACGAACTATCAAATTGTCACACAGTTCTCTCACCAGGCTAGTAAGTGTCTGTATCACAGCCAGTGGCAATTTTAAGTGGTCCAAGGATGAAAGTGTTGAGCAACTAAGACAGAGCCACTTGTGAACCCCAAGAGCCCCCACTGCCCCAGGATAGGAAACTGTGTTACTCTGCCCTGGCTTCCAACGAGAGGAGTCCAGGATTAAAGGGAAGTTAGCAGCTTCTGTTCTGGGCTCCTCAGAGATTGAGCAGAAGCCAACAGTCATGTGGCACACAGATCTTCAGGGCTTTCCACTTCTCTCCGCAAGTCCTAATAACTTAATATGGAAAACACTTCCAAAGGTACTGCACATCCCATTTCCCCTCAGTAAACCACAGCCCAAGGGTAAACGTGGCTCAGGCAAGGGCACACATGGTGGAGCTAAGATAGAGCTCTGTGAGCACTGCCGGTGTGAGTTTATGCCCACCAGTCACTTCCCGTGCACTCTGGTGCTGAGGACGTAAGGGAAGAGGCTGCATAGCCATTTAGATCCTGGAAGCACGGAACCTGAGAGGTGAGAAGAACCTTCTCCTCCACCTTTTGCCTGGAGCAGACACTGACCACAGATGGTTATAGTCCTCACTGCCTAACTGATCATCACCTGTGGTCATACTCAGAACAGGGCTTCTAAGCCTGAAAACCTGGCCCACTGAAATGGATGAATACTCCTTATTTAAAATTTAAACACTTATTTCATATGCTGACATGTATTGTGAAATGTGTGCTTTCTTCAACAAGTATAGAGACAAAATTCAGATTTTTTAGAACAGAGCTGCTGACCACAGGCCCAAGCACATCAAGTTCTCTATAGTCCCTGCCAAGGGTCGTTATTACCATAATGCTAGTGGTACAATAAAGGAAAATCCAGTGTTCCCTCCCTCTTTGAAGTATGGAAACTGAAGCCCCATAAGGGAAAAAAGTTTATCCCAAGACTCCCTTTTTCTCCCTCCCTTGTAAACTCCATTTAAAAATATGGAATTAAAGGCCCCCAGAAAGGGTCCCACCCATGTCTTCCCTGTTGGTGAGAACCGTCATCAGAACTCAGATCTCCAGACCCCAGGCAAGTGCACCTTCACCAGGCCAGGCAGGCTTTCTACTGGAGCCCTGGGTCTTCAACTGGGAACACAGGAGTCTTGTTTTATTTAGATGGTAAAAAGTTAGTGGAGTTATGCCAGGATGGCTTCAATAAAAAGTGCAAGGGTAGAAAGCATGAACAAAAATCAAAAATACATTTTAAGTAATCTACATTTAAAATATTTTAAAATTCTGGTCTTTTAATGTAAATATGTAAAAATATTTCGAATACCCCACATTTAACTACCAAAATTATTTTTTAAAAAGATTTCCTGAATTATCAGTGCTACCCCCACTCCCACCCATCCAATCTTATCACTCCCAGACCCCACAACCAACCAGCTTAGCTGTCAGGTTAAGGAACAGAAAAAGCATTCAGTTAAGTTTAAAAAAAGAAAGAAAGAAACAACCATCCATATACCCACCATTTAATTGTATACTTGAGGTTTGGTTGACTGACTGTGCTATCATCTAGGAAAATGGTGGAGCAGGAACTGTATTTCCTTGCTATTTGTCCTGGAGGATGCTAGAAAACAACAGCAACAAGATTAATATCACCCCCTTAACTTGAGATAAGACCACAGAGGAAAAATGTCTTAGCAAGAAAATGTCAACATTACCACCAAGAACAGTACAAAAACATTTTATTCATAAAATGAACTTCCTTGCTCTTCCATATATAAAAGTCACCAGGACCATGCCTAGTCCCTAACTTCCTGCATCAGGAGAACAGTAAACTCTTGCAATCAAGCATCAAAAAGTATGTTTCAGAGTCCACAAAAATCACCTGCCCCATGGCTTGTATGAAACATGGCATCTACTACACTAACAAAAGCCTGCAATTTAGATGGTGGCCTGGTTTTATGCATAAGATCAAGACAAGTGTCCACTGTACCCACTTTCCTTACTCTTGAAATACAGTTGATTTAGGGGCCATGGAAAATGCAACCAATGTTAATTTAGAATCTCCTAATTAATCTGCTTGAATTTCAGCAGGTAAAGTTATAATGAAAAAATACTGCTTTGTTAAGGACAAAATAAGTTTTAAAGGGGAAGATTATCTGATACTTTTGAAAATACAACCAATGAATGACTTTTAGGTAGTTCTTTGTGTGGTCTTATGACAGGTTCTTTCATAATTGTACAAGTGCTGGGCTCTTTGGGGAACTTTAGAACAGAATTTCTTCTAGAAGGTACCGGTGAAGTAAATAGAATTTATAGCACACACTGATGACAGCTAGCTGAACACTAAATAGATTTCTGGCAACAATCGGGCAATATGATAAGTACACATCAATCTGGATAGCTCCTGATCAAAAGCAAACTAGAAAAAAAATTAAACTATGCAAACAAGTTTCCACGTGCCTGATGCTATGTTGAATGTCTGAGTGTCATTTTCAGCAACAAAAAAACCAACAATTCCTTGGGGATCCCAATATCATATGCCTGACCTGGCTGCCTGCAACATACCCTGGGTATACACAGTTCACGAATTTAGTAAACGAAGCCTCAATGTTAGAGACCAAATGCCCTGTTCAATATCTTAAAGTTTATTTCCCATTTAATAAGATTTCCTCAGTAATAAAGTAAGGAAAATGTGAGGCAGCCTGAGAAATATATAAACAACGTTATAAACAGAATCTCTTCTCAAAACTAGATAACAAATGATACTAGTTACTTCTTTGGGGTTCCAATTTCTTAAATCACAGTTGGACAGCACCGCACTGCTGAAGCATCCTGACCCTTGGAGCCCTAGTCTCACATCAACAGCACACGGGTCAGAAGGAAAGAACCACAACCAGGAAATTCAGAAACTAAGGCCTCTCCCCAGGGTTCTTTCCTTAGGCTTACACTCTCAAGTGCCTGTGTGGAGACAGGGCATAGAGAACGCTTGTGAAATTCAAGTCTCAAGTCAAATGTCAGTTTTCACATGGCATTTAACATCTATTAAATGAATCACATTTCATTAAGACAATCCAGACATTAAAAACAATTCTCTTCCTCTTTTTAAACTCTGTAGCAATCACATGTAAGTCATAAAAGACATACTAAAGCCTCAGACTCTAATAACAGCTATTACTATAGGTAATAAACTAAAAATGCTTAGGGAATTTTTCCTACAGATGTAAAATCTACTACAAACAAAAATCTGTCTTTAACACAGACACTATATTTAACATTAAAAGCCAGTAATTAAATTTTTTCTGGTGTTAAGAAATTTTTAGAGATATGGGATAACTTTAGAAATCCCAACAACGAAGGAAAAGGACAATAATATTTCATTTGTGTTTCTCGTGGGGTTTCCATTGTTTCCTCTGATGCAAACTCCTTCCCGATTAAAATTTAACAGGGCTCGCAAAGAATAAATGGTTTCCCTAAGAAAATATAAGCCATGAAGTCAGGGAAAGAAGAGTGATACACGGGGTCATGGGATCCCTCAGGATACAGAGAATATCCCATCATAATCTAGGAAGTAACCTTTGTGAGTTAATGGGCAGGACATCCCTCTGTGTGCACCGTCCCTAAGGTTCAGAGAGTTAACTCAAAGCCAGCCACACAAAGGGACCCTGCCCTGGACTGAGGACTGTCCCAGGTGCGGGTCTGAGCATCCCAGAACTAAGGGCTGATCTGCCAAAGCCCTCGATCCCAGGGGGATGCCAAGCCAGCTTTTAAACTATTTAATAACTTTGAAACTGAATAAAAATCCCAAATATTGAGTTATAAAGACTTTAGTTTCAGAGCATCTCAACACTCTAAAGACCATTTAGGCACTAAGTCATTTGTTGACTGTCAGGACTATAAGACTCACAGAATGTGAACTTCGCTTAATCTGAACCCCACATCACTAAAAAGCTGAAATAGCTGTAATCCTTCCACCAGAAATGCTCTTGACCCCAGGGTTGTCTCTGGTTTTTGTTGTTGTTGTTGTTGAACTGGTTCTCTCAGGGTGTGGAGGAGGAAAGTAAAACACCTCCTACTGTGTGGTACTATCCAACAACTGACTGATGCTTGGCCTCTGGACGCGGCAGAGGCACATCACTCACAGAACAGGGCACTCTAATTTGATAGTTCTCATAAGCACACGTGTGTCAGGTAGTTCTCAATGTTACTCAAAATGTTTTTGTTAATGTATTGCTCCATGATTCTGAAAACACTGGTATGTTTGTACATGTGTGTGCACGCGCACACACAGACCCTGCCACTTAGGTTCCCATCTTTGCTAGTAAATGACACGGCAAAGTGATGCGCTGGAGAAACAGCAGGGCATGATTCTTAGTAGTCAATCTGACTTGGACATAACTAGCTGTGTGACCTGGGCAAGTTACCTGGCCTCTCTCTCTGTCCCTCAGTTTCCTTAGCTGTAAAACAGAGATGAAAATGACAGACCCTACCTCATGGGTCTATCAGAAGGAGTGCATGAGTTAGTATTTGTAAAGCACCTTGAGCAGGGCGAGCATGTGGAAAGCACCTGTCAGTAATCGTTAAGTAGAAACTGCGTTAAACAGGTCAACAAAGCGACAGGGATGTTCTTTATGCCTAACGCTTACAACATTTTGGAAAAACATAAAAGGAAAAGCCTAAGGCAATGTTTTACTTGCAAAGGAGGGGCATCACCCTATAGACAACTTAGAAAGATTGTCCCAAAAACAGCAAGTGTCTTAGCGAGAGCACAGATACTATAGAGTCAACCACGAACTGCTTAGAAGAGGAGCCTGATGAGTGAGAAGCCCAATTGTGAATTATTCTAAAGAAATAAAATTTATATCTTTGAAATAATGTGAACCTTACAGATTAAGTTATGAATATGCAGAATAATCAAATTTTAGAGCTAGACTGAAGCAAGTTCATTTAGTCCACGTATTCACACAATGTCTACAGTACAAAATGTGATTTACATCAAGGTCCACTAATATATGAAAACTGCTGAATGACATATTTAAGAAGATTTTATTGAAGAGTTATCATGTGTCCCAAATAATGAGATTATCCCCTTAGATAATTCCAATACTGATGTACGTCAGATACAAAGATACATGGATATGCACATGTACATGCACATACAAACATACAATCAAAGTGCAGGATGAAGAGAAGGAGGAAGCAGAGATAAGACTTCCACTGGACCTTACACAATGACCCCAATCTTTCTCCCAACTATTTCAACTGCTCCCAATCGCAACACCTCCTCAAACCCTCCACCCATCTCCATGCTGAGCTCCCCACAGGGAGTTCGAGTCACAGAACCCAGAGGCCACCAGACAGCGTCCCCTCACTTTCTTGCCTCTTCTTCCTTGGCAAATCGGTCATACCTCCCTCTACCTGGAGTAGAAGCCCTAACTCTCTTCAGGCCAGAACTAATTAGTCCCTTGGCTTCTTCAAAATGTCTTTCTGAACTGGCTCAACCTCCACACTTCCTCCTCATTCACAAAAAACTCTAAGTCTGCTATGCAGATGGGTCCTCTGCAGTCCTCCTACCAATTTGATATTTGAACTGAAGTTTTTTTCCTTCTGGGGTTTCCTCCTTGCTTTCTCCCATCTTTCTGGCCACTCAGTATCAGTCCCTTTGTGGACTCTGCTTCTCTGAATTTCCTTAGATGTGATGGTCTTTTCTTCTTCCTCTAAACACTTTCCCAGAGGACTGTCACCCACTTTCATTAATTCAACCTCCTTCTGCCCTCTGTTGAGTCCCAAATCAATCCTCTCCGGCCCCAACTTCTGTTCTGAGCTCACTACTGCCTGGCTGACCCCTCCATCTCAATGTTCCTCATGGGCACCTCAAATGCCAAACTAATTTGTTCCTCTAATCAAGTGGCTTAAACCAGAAATCCTCATTTTCCTTTCTGTTGGTTTCCTTGTATCAAGTACTATCAATTCTACTCCAAGTACACTTTCACATCATCCTTTCCCCTGCACCCCTCTAGCCACTATCGGGTATATGAAAGCCACATCGTCTCTCACCTATATCACTGCAGTAACCACCTTGCCTCCAGGCTCACTCCTCTCCAAACCATTCTTCTTCAAGTGCTACTGTCACCTTAATACAAAGCAAATCAGATCGTGTTGCCTCCCTGCCTAGATGGTTCTGAGGTTCTCCACTGGGGAGAGGCACACGAGTCAACTCTCCATCTCTCCAGGTTCACTGTTTACTTCCTCTTTCCCTGCACACCACACTTGGACATAATTCAAAGATGAAAGGAACAATGGCCAGTTTTATTTAATGGCCATCAAGGATGAGCCCACAGTGTTCTGGGTTACTTTATGTGTATTCATTTAGAGCTCACAAACATTTAGAGCCCTGCAATGCAGGTAGAATTGCCATTTAACAGATAAGGAGTTCAGAGAAATGAAGTAGCATTTCCAACATCAAATCTAAGACACCAGAGCATAAAGCCATGTTTGTCTGACTCCCAAGCCCGTGCCTCCCTCCCTGAGATTCTGCAGCCCTTCCCTTGAGCTGTTCTCTCCTAAACCTTCTCGTATAATACCCTAAAGACCTTTTCCCCTCCCTGACTCCACTCATCCTTCAGCACTCTGCTGACAGTGCTTCCTCTAGATGCCTTCCCACCACCACCAGATGACCTGGGCTGGGCACCCCTCTGTGTGTTCTATGCCCATGTTCACCCTCCACATTACCAGTCACTTTCCATTGTCGTTTCTGGCTCAGTTTTCTATGTGTGTCTAGGGTCTAGACTGCAGGTATCTTGGAGGTACAGACTGGATAATTTTCTTGAATCAGCAAATGAAGAACAGCTCCATCTCGGGACTAGAGTACTTACTTCCCCTAACGGTGGGAAGTCATCTACCTCCATGACGGCACAGGATCCTCTGTGAGGGAGACCACAGTGTGGCCACAGCAGCTGTGTTACAGCAGAAAGGGGCATGCTGTGTGGCAATGAGCTGGCCACAGGGGCCTGCACCATTGGGCAGTGAAATGCTGACACAGGCAGAACACACGAAATGGGGCATGGCAGGCAGATCAAGGAGCCAAGTTCACGTGGACGAGGCACTCCAGACAGGCAGCACGGGAGCACAGTGGAGTCAGAAAGCTCAGTGCTTGGCTGCAGCTCTGCCACTGACGAGTTGTGTAAACGTGGCCAAGTTACTTACAGAGGACAATCACACATACTGGCTTGATTGGGACAGCCGTAGTTTATCCCTGTTGTCCTAGAATAACCAATAATAGTACCCCCTTTCATAATCAATTAAAATGTATAAGCCTATCACCTTAAGCTTAGCCTCCCTACGCTTCAATGTCTTCATCTATAAAATTCAGATACAGAACCTGCCCTTCATTGTGGTGCTATGAGGAATAACACCTGTAAAGTGCTTAGCACGTACATGAACTCAATAAATATTAAGTCACTTTACACTTAAGAGTCTCTAGGCTTTAACTTCCCATTTTCAATGACAGTCTTACTTCCTAGAAAGGTTTGTTAGGATTAAAAAAAAAAAAAAAAAAAAGCATTAAATAATGTAAGGGCCAGGCACGGTAGCTCATGCCTATAATCCCAGCACTTTGCGAAGCCCAAGTGGGAGAATCAATCGAGCCCAGGAGTTCGAGACCAACCTGAGCCATACAGCAAGACCTCATCTCTACAAAAAATAGAAATAAATTAGCCATGTGTGGTGATGCATGCCTGTGGTGCCAGCTACTCAGGAGGCTGAGGCGGGAAGACGGGTTGGGCCCAGGATGTCAAGACTGCAGTGAGCCATGATTGTGCCACTACACTCTACCCTGAGTGACAGAGTGAAACCCTGTCTCACAAATAAATAAATAAATAAATAAATAAATAAAATGAAGTAATATTACTAGAGGAAAATAAGCAGTAAAAGTTTGTGAAAGGAAGTAATATAAGTGAAATCTCTAAATATGAAAGCTCCACAATTTTTTTTAATCTTAAGGAGGGCAAACTATGACCTTGATAAAGGAGGCAGGTTTCGGTCTGCAGCCTCCTTGGGCCACAGAGAAAGGACATTTGCACTGGCATTCCTTGACTAGGAATGAACGAAAGGCCTGCTGGAGTGCAGAAGTGGAGGGGAGGCTGGGTTGCGGGATCACACCTGCCACCTGCTGAACTCCCAGCTCACAGACAGTCTCCATGAAACCATAAAGGCCACTCATTTTGCAGAAGTGTCTTTGCCTTATTCACACAGCTAATACAGGGTGGAGTGGAATTCAAGAACTTTGTGTGGAATTCTGAAGCCTGTGAAACCCAGAGCACTGATGAGCAAGAGCAGGTGTGCTCACAGGGGGATGCCCATACGTGGAAGGCACCAGGCTGGGAGAGAAGAGAGCACCATCATCCTTTTCCAAGACCACCAGGGGTCACAGAGACACAGACAAAAAGCAAAACTATGAAAAAATCTTCCTCTCTGACCTCAAAGTGTTCACAAACTAATGTTCCATAGAAAGAAAAAGAAGGTGCAGGTTAGGCACAGTGGCTCATGGCTGTAATCCCAGCACTTTGGGAGGCCAAGGCAGCTGGATCACTTGAGGTCAGGAGTTTGAGATCAGCCTGGCCAACATGGTGAAACTCTGTCTCTATTAAAAATATAAAAATTAGCTGGGCATGGTGGCGAGTGCCTGTAATCCCAGCTACTCAGGAGGCTGAGGCAGCAAAATCACTTGAATCCAGAAGGCAGAGGTTGCAGTGAGCCAAGATCACATCACTGTACTCCAGCGGGGGTAACAGAGTAAGACTCTGTCCCCGTACCCCCATCCCACAAAAAAGGGTACAGCTTTTAGTAGGATCGATTTTTTACAGCAAGACTAAAGTAGAAGGCAAAATGCCCATGGAGTTAAGAACACAGGTGAACCAAATCATTCTCTATGAAAGCGAGAAAATAAACCAACTTTGGATCTCAGAACAAAAACTGGAAAATGCCAACTTTATGGTAGAATTCTGCTCTGTAGATATGTACTTGGCCATAAAAAGGAATGAAGTTCTGAGATACATGGATGAACCTTGAAAACATTATGCTAAGTGAAAGAAGCCACTCAAAAAAGGCCATATATATAAAATATGATTACATTTATATAAAATATCCAAAATAAACAAATCTACGGAGACAAACAGTAGACTAGTCGGGGAGGGGAAGGAGTAGGAATGACTGCTAATGGGTACAGGGTTTCTTTTGGGGGTGATGAATATGTTCTAAAATTGACTGTGATGACAGTTGCACACATCTGTGGTTATACTAAAAACCACTGAACTGTACATTTTTAAAAGGTGAATTTTACATGTTAATTGCATATCAATAAAACTTACTTTAAAAAATAAGTTTTCCATTAGAAATTAAAAAGTCAAAGGCTAAGGTCAAGAAAAAACCTATGGGATAGACTGGAATTGGAAATTTAAAGTAACAGTATGAATTCATGATTTCTGAAATGTCTGTTTCCTAGCTACACCTGCTAAATGGGCCTAGAAGCAATAACACCCCAGCAGCAATGAGCACACATGGTGTCCAGACCTTGGTTCTAGTACCGTTTGCCACTAAAAGGAATCAGGACTCCCTGGAGAAATGGCTATCCAGGGTTGAGGCAAAGGTACAAGATGAGCCTGGAATATCTTATTGTGCCAAAGAACAAAGGAGTTCTCAAAACAAAATGAAAGGATGGAGCATGTCACAAGAACACAAAACCAGTGTCAAAAGACTGCCACTACCCAAATCTAGGACAGTTTGAGCATCAAAATATTTAAGCAGAGGCATGAACTAGGTATCACTGGAAAAGCAGAAATCCAGGAATCCGTACTGAAAATGGCTGGATGGACAGACAGATGGACAGACGGGAAGAGAAGGCTCTCCCTTGAAGCAGAACACCTACTGACAAAGGGAGAGGAAGTATGGCAGGGTTGGAAAACCACCATCTGTAACCAAAAATAATAAAGATTGGTTCAGGTAAGCCTCATCAACAGATGCTAAATCTGGGGGTGGGGATAAAGCACAGGATATCTACATGGTTTTAAAGTACCTGCCCAGAGACTGCTTGTTAGTTGCCAAGGGAAAATGAGTAAACAGACAGTGGAGAATCCAGGCAGCACCTTGTCCAGTAATTGAAATCAACACCAGCAACAAGAGTCAGATGATACTGCCTGCCTCTTGATTTGATGCCTTGAAAAAGGCAAGGGAACACTCCATGTAGTACTCTGGCTGTAAATGTTTAACTGAATCCTTCGGGCAAATCCAAAATGAGAAACATTATGTTATTATTTTAAAAAAACAAAAACAAAACAATAAAAAAAAACCTGACCCTGTATTCTTCCAACAGTGTCAATGTCCTGAAAGACTGAGAAACGCTAAGGATCTGCTCCAGATTAAAGGACATCGAGGGTACATGCCAACTAAATGCCATGTGTCAGCCTGGAGTGAAACCCATACCACAGACAAACACGCTGTAGTGGACATTACGGAGCCATGTAACACCGCTGGAATGTGGTCAGTTAATTAGAAGAAACACATCAATGTTAAATTCTTTATTTTGACAATATTGTGGTTACACAGAGAACAGCCTTGATCTTAGGAAACACACAGTGGAGTATTAGGGAGAAAAGGCAGAATGCAGACAACCTACTTCCAAACAATTCAAAAATAATAATAAAGGACAATGACCAAGGATGTGCAGAATGTGAGAGAATACTGGTTTAAAACTGATGAATCTGGCTACAGGGTAGATGAGAGTTTTCTGTATTATTATTATTCTTATTATTACAATTATTCTGTAAGTTTGAAATAAAAGTTAAAACATATATATGTATACACACACACATATATATACACACGCATATATATATACACACATATATATGTATCTATAAAGTCAAAGAACAGATTATAACACAAGGCTAAGGGTAACAGAGTCTGCTTCTTAAAGGGCTTTTCTGACAAAGTTCTTGCTTCAAATACAATGCTCCTTCAAGGCTTCACTTGATTCCTTTCTTCTCTCTACTCCAGAAGTCCCTGAGCAAGGTGATGAAGTTGAAAACTGAGGAGGTTAGGAGAGCAATGAAGTGACAAGTAGAATGCACAGCAAAGACGCACTCAGTGCCTGCCCAGCTAGCAGGAGTGGTTGTGCTTCCCCTGACCCCAGGAATGGCAGCAATGGAACCAAGAGTCAGTGACTGACTAAAATGAGAACAGCTCCTTCCCTACACGTAGCAGTGTCTGAGCAATGTGAAAAACAGGCAGCTGTGGTCAAGAATTTGTGCTGGCTAATTAAGGGATGAGATCCTAACACTATATACAAAAGATCAGGGCTTCCAACATAGAAACTTCCACGGAGAACACACCATAGGTTACCAGGATAAATCGTAACATCAGCTCAGTGGCCCCTTCACTTGGGTGTCTTAACAAGGACAACGTAGCTTTCAAAATGACCTTCCACAAAGGCACTAGGGAAGCAATTCCACCTGTCAGCTGCCCTGTATTTGAATGGGCCATTAAACTTTACAAGTGCCACTTCCTTTGTGCCTCGTAACAAGAGTGACAGCATGAAGGAAGGGAAGAAGAAACAGAAAGAGGTAAGAAAAGAGACAGTCTTCCACAGACATAACCAATACACTCAAAGAACTGATGTCCTACACAAGCTTCTCAACGTACCAGTATTTCCACGTGTAACATTATCATTTCTAAACATTCCGCAAAAAGAAGAAGAAAAAACAAAAAGAAGAGAGAAAATAACAAAATATCTACCCCATTTCAACATCCCTGGGTGAAGCAGAACAGGAGGTCTGAGAACCAGGGCATCTAAGGTTCCTTTAGTGACATGAAAATCCTGTACTCTCAATTATTGCTGCTACTTTTCTATAAATTTGAAATTATTTCAAAGTAAAAGCTGGATTTCTTTAATCTTACTGGATTTTTAAAATTTTTACTGATATTTTAAAACTGAGTCTTCTTTCACATCCTCCAAGCATATGGCACTGATGCTAACACAGCAGCTGCTCAATAAACTCTCATTCTATTAAGAGCAAATCTTCCAGAGGCAAAAGCAAGATTAAAATGTTTTAAATTTCAGTTCCTAGATGTAGCTCACTGTATTACTTGACTTTTATGACTTACAGATGAAGCTTATAACCAGAATAGACACCATTTTACAAGGAATCCTATTCCTACCTCACTCAAAACTAAAAGGCAGAAACTGATTTGGAACTGAACTACATTAAGAGCAGCAAACTATTCAAGTCAGTAGTCCCCAAAGGGAGCTGAACAGAATATACTCCTCCCAGAAAATCTTGGTCTTAATGATTATGAAAAAACTATATCCATACTCAAAATACCAGCAAGACTTTCATCAGTTTTGATATTGAACTTTGAAAATTAAATCAAATTTACCTAAACTCCAATGGGCACTAATAATACAACATACGTATATGGTGTTATAATTAGGCTGCAAATCATTACCTTCCTTGAGTCAAGTAGGTCTGAAATTATGAGCCATCCTAGGAGATAAGAGAACTGACATTTCAAGATGTTTCCAAGACTGCCCAATGAGGGCTTGAACAAAGTTCTTTTGGCTCCAAGTCCTGCTAATAATGTGACTCTTGCTTAGCTGATAAGTAACACTCCCTAGTTGCTTTACTTACTCACAAAGTTTCCTGAACTATCACCAGACTCAGTGTTGAGACAAATGCTTTGTTTTTTTTTTGAGGATGACACTACACATAATCCCCAGTCTGGTTTTCTCATTTCAAAGTGCACCTACGGCAAACAAGACAAAGGAAGCTGGCTATTCAACTCCTGATTCGTTCTGTTTTCATACCTTTTTTTTTTAACTTCTTAGAATAATCCATTCATTTCTGGTATGCTATCACCAGGTAGCAGGAAGATAATCACAGAAAAGTTAGGCTAAGGTAAAAAGCATGCATTCTCTCTGAGTTTCAGGAGTGATTTTTTTTTTTTTCCTGAGTGATTATTAACTCCAACCACCTACAATGTCACCCACAATCTATAATCAAATATTTTTACACTTTAATTAAAAGATTTATAAAAACAGCTAACCTTTAAAAAAAAAAAAAAAGCAAAGTCAAAACGTCAGCAAATTTTAAACAAAGTATACACTTTAAATAAAGCCCTTTACACAGCCTTTTAAAAATACGTGTACCTTTCATATGTATTAAATTTTCCTAGCTGGGCGCAGTGGCTCATGCTTGTAATCCCAGAACTTTGGGAAGCTAATAAGGTGGGTGGAACACCTGAGGTCAGGAGTTTGAGACCAGCCTGGCCAACATGGCGAAATCCTGTCTCTACTAAAAATACAAAAATTAGCCGGGTATGGTGGTGCATGCTTGTAATCCCAACTACTTGGGAGGCTGAAGCAGGTGAATAGTTTGAACCCAGAAGGGGGAGGCTGTAGTGAGCCAAGTTTGTGCCAATGCACTCCAGCCTGGGGGACAGAGTGAGACTCCGTCTCAAAACAAACAAACAAACAAACACACACACACAAAAACTTCCTATAACTGTTCACTTTAATTACATCTAAAACATACGTGTGGATTAGAATATTAACCTTTATAATTCACCCTTGTTGAACTTGCTGCCAAACATCCAAAGTGGTTCGTTTTCAGGTTTCAAGCCTTAAAACCTGTAATAATTCCTTGAGAAGTGGTCTCCTTTCACTTAATCCTCTGAGTCTCTCTTGGCTGTTTTGAGTCACTTAAAGGCCCTTCTCATTTTCTAGCCTGGGGTTCCATTCTCTACTGCCCCATTCCCCGGAGAATGTCCTGGGTCAAAGCCCACTCTTTTCACTTGCTCATGTGTGTTGTTTGCTAGAAACCAGAAAAGTCCTACTTTTCTCCACCTGGAGGAGGTTATTTCCCCTGCAGTTATCATGGTCCTGGGAGTAGAGGTGAACACCCACCTTGTCTTAAATGGCTTACCTACACAACTGTATTCATTTCTCTTAAATAGTAACCTCTTTGTAGGTTATTTTAGCAACATGCACTAAGTGGGTTCTTCAAAACTTGAAAGAGAAATTAAAGAAACAACCTCCCTCACAATACGGCAAATAAAAAATGAAATGGTATAATAAGGGTGAAAAATAACTGTCACTCCAGAGTTCAGTAACAGACTAAATGATAAATTTTAGTTGAGATCCATATTCAGAAATGAACCCTAGAGACTGTGCCACACAAATTTAATTATAAATGTCATCTTTAACTCAGATAAGCAAGCTAAACAACCTCTGTCACACGGGAACCGGTGTCATGATCTGAGGAACACAGAGGGTGTGAGCTAAATGGGGTGCTGAAGCAGACCACCTGGAACTCAACCCAGGCTCCACTGTCTACTTGGCTAACTTCTTTGTGCCTCGGTCTCCTCATCTGTAAAATAGTAATACTGAATTGTACCTACCTAGCACGGCCACTGTGCTAACTAAATGAGTCCATTAAACCAATTACAGCAGAGCCTGGCACACACGCTTTAAAGCACTCAGCAGATGGTACTGATTATTATTATTGCTCGTCTTTTCTCCACCGTTCTAACTTACTATTCCCAAGTTTCAAAACCTGCAAAGTACAGCTGCTTTATTAGCCTAATTGAATCTGCAGGTAATTTCACTCAAATGATATTTCAGCTGGTTGGACTGGTACACTCCCACGGCTTTTCCCAGTGTGGCAGGACTGATGGCGCTCATTAGCAGTGAGGTCTGTTCACAGTTTGGAGGGTCGTGCTCCTTGTTACAGGGTCATCTGTTATGTAAGAAACTTAGCACCCAGATTTCTTTTCTATAGGAATAGGTGCATTTGCACAGATCTCAACAACTGTGCAATTTCACTCTGTGTCAGCAGATGTGATTTTACAGAGGTTTGAATGCTGGGCTGGGTTTTAGAAGCTATCGTGCATGAGAATGCATGACCTCCCATTCTAATCCACGTGCTGGGTGCAGAAGGTGTGTACTCAAGTGTGTGGCAGATGCTAGGACTGTAAAGGACACAAAATGGCAACGTTAGGTGTGTGCCTGGGTGGAGGGCAGGGGTGTTAAAAGAGGTATGCAGGTTAGAACTGTGGGAGCACATCTCTGTATCATCAGCCGCAATGAGAACAGAGCGGCACAAACTCCTATCCTCTTTCTTCAATGCACCTTCCATGGAGCTGCAGTGAACAGGAAAGATGGCCTGGATGCAGTTCCAGCTCTTCCCTTTCCCTTGCAAGCTCCTTGGCAGGCGTGCTCATGAGTGTAATGAGTAGGAAAGCATTCAAGTGCACCCAGCAGGCAAACAAATGGAAGCAAGGATTTAGAGAATTTGTTCCAATCGCTTGAATTTTTATATCCAGGTATATACTGCTTTAAAAAAAAAAAAAAAAAAGCACAGCAATTTTCATATTTTCCTCATGACACAAATTGCAATTTCAAAGGTGCTTTACACGGATGTTTTGAAATTTAAGGGGCTGAGGGAAAAAGTCACAGATTGCTTTAAGAATCTGCTAAAAATTATAAGCCCTCTGACCCCTAGAAACTGTATAGGTGCATATATATTAACACTGACTACAAAGAAGTCATCAATCTCCTATGGGCATAGCATCATGTCCCTGAAGTGTAACAGCCCAGCTTATGAATTTCTTCCCAACTGCATTTTGTCCATATTTTCAAAGGGCAGCGAATACAATATTATGGCTTTAGTCTCTTTAATACACAGCTTTAGGACTAAGTATTCCAAGATCTGCAAACACATAGATGCAGACAGTCTAAAAATCCTGAGAAAGACCCTTGTATGGTTCTGTTTTTAGAATGAGGACTTAGAGCATACTTATTTTGATAATTTACACCTGTTTTATCATTCCATAACTCTCGGAGAGTTTTCTTTCCTAAAGGGGCATATTTCTAAGAAGAAGGGGTGGCTAGGACTTGCCTGGTACATAAGGTGTGGAGGAGGCGCTGGAGCCAGCCAGCTATACCTCTGCTCAAGGAAGGAAGAGGGATAAAGTATCTCAACGGGGCACCTGCACCTGGCCACCAGGGGAGGGAGACATGGCTAAGAATGGCCAAAAGACTACAGCCAAATGTTTGAACATCTTTTTTTAATTTAGTGTTATCAAGTTTATCCTCTTTCTTCGAGCATCAGAAGAACATGCAGACTCTACTGGACCCACAAATAACAAATGGGAAGAGTCAAGTGTGGAGACAGAGAGCCTCATGGAAAACAATTATGTGTTTATTCAAATGAAACTGAGCTACGAGAGAGAAAGAGTAATTTGGGGGTGAGGGTAGAGAAAGGAAATGATTCAAAATTAAAAAGAAGTGCCTTTCGCTTGGACTTGCTGGGTGATGTTTGATATGTTATTGTTCACACACATCATCTCATGAACAATAGTGGTCTAGGGCTTCTGGAAAAATATTTGGGACAGTGGACAGATACCGAGTAATGCTTGTCAAATTACAAACCAAACTAAGCATAAGTACACTGCAACATTCTTCCAAGTATCTACAAAGCACACGAGCCATTTTCATCCATCACAGACACAGTTATTTCAGCTCTTTATACTGTACAGTCATTATGAAAAACACAGGGAGACAGCTTCACTTACATGGTTAATGAAGAGACTCTTGCGTTTTTCTCTCACTGTGAAAACAAAAGATGCAACAGAAATGTTACATGCCTGCATGCCAACCCCTGGCAGGTGGCTGAGGACTGGGCCCCTGTGCCGTGGTCCCATCCTTCCACCAACCAACATACCCACTTGCTCATTTATCAAACATAAGAATATGGGACCTGCACAAATGCAGATCTGAATGAACTTGGCTCACAAAGGGAAATATACATCCATTTAAACAACGGCACCATAACAATATAACTGCAGCTGAAATCAATTAAGGGGTAACAGATTTCCATTAACTGAATAAAAAAGTAATTAGTAACCGTCATGAAACTCATATGCATCTATTAGTTTAACATAATTAACAAATAATAGGACTATTTATTCCCAACCCTACCAGACCCATAAAGCTCCACAGCATATAAGGGAAATATAAATAACAACAATATCTAGAAAGCACTGAGACCCAGGAAGACGACGTACATCAGTGGCGTTACTTATCATGGAAACCCATTATTCTCCATGCTGGGTGCTGGTGAATACAGCTGAGCTTCTGTCTGGGAGGCCCCTGGAGCTCCTTGTGGCACCCACCCCCAACCCCACAAGGCTGACAGAGGTCACCATAATTGATCCTGCTCTAACAAGGTGGCTTCTCACACTGCTGTCTGTACACATGGCCTGTGTTGAGCAGCTCAGCCTCCAGTGTCCCCAGACACCAGTGTTTCTCAGAATGGGAGCCTGCAGCCCCAGAGAGGTAGAAGGGTCAGTCACAGGGAACACGAAGAGCTTGTAATAACCTAGTATCACTGAACTTTGCATTTTCTTTTCTGAAGGCTCATTTTGTGGGAACAGATTAATCCATCAACACATTTAATCGTTGCTGTAAAAGATATGAAAAATAGGTTTCCTTCAAGGAGATAACATCCTAGGTCCCCAAGAATCAACAATGTTATCTTGGGGTACCCTAAAACAACAGTGTACAAAAGATAGAGGAAGGTTTTCTCCTTACAGTCCATGCCCCCACAAAGCAGATTCACTACTGTTTTCAAAAGCCTTCCTACTGATCTGTTGGAGGGATGATGGAACTGTGTTTCTAACACTCATACGCTGTTCTTAGGCTCACAAAAAAACACTTCTCTTTTCCATAGAAGTCTTGTCCTCTCTGAAATGAATGCTGCCTTCCATCCTTGATATCTCAAAGATAACAAAAGCAAAAATGCAAAAGCAAAAATCTGTCTGAGGATACTGTTGGGCACTTTAAAAAGAGACTGACACATAGAAGGTAGCTCGATAGACCCATGTGCAGAAGATCAGCCCCCTGCTGTCACAGGACAGGGCACCCTGGCCATGCCTGAGGCCAGATTACCACACAAAGAACATGAGTGCACAGAAAGCGGCGACAAACTGGTCTGCTATGCACAGCATGGAGGCAGAGGGATTACATTTTACCTGACTCCAAGGAAGCATCCACATGTAAACCATAGCAAAACAAACAGGATGGTCTGGCTGGAAGCTCTGGGTTTTAACTTCCTGGCATACATACATACATACATACATACATACATACATACATACATACAGTGTGTGCATGCACATGTGTGTGTTTTCTTTAAATCAATTTATACTAAACTATTATGCATGCAGCCAAGGATGGAGATATGATGATAATTCTATGGTGATTTCCCACTGACCGAAGGGATCTGGAAACCCTTTCTACATGGGCCACAGAACTCACAGGGTACCCACAATACTCTGACATGACAGTCCTTCTCAGAGCATCCCAGTGATAGGTTTGTGCAAAAGAGACTTGTGTCTCCCAATTGTGGGGACCACTGCATATACTAAGGTCACCTCAACACCCTACATCAGCCCCTGCCTTCAGCAAATGAAAGATATCCATGCCTCAAAAAATACCAGCGCTTCCTATATGTGTACTATTGAGATTAGGAAATATTCACACATAGAAGTAATGGCTGAGATGCATAACCTTCAATAAGTCTGACCAAGAAAGCTGACATGGTTTGGCTGTGTCCCCACCCAAATCTCATCTTGAATTCCCACATGTTGTGGGAGGCACCCAATGGAAGGTAACTGAATCATAGGGGCAGGTCTTTCCCATGCTTTCTCTTGCTTTTCCCATGCTTTTCTCATGATAGTGAATAAGTCTCATCAGATCTGATGATTGTAAAAAGGCGAGTTTCTCGGCACAAGCCCTCTTCGCCTTGTCTGCTGCGATGTGAGACGTGCCTGAGATACCTTCCACCATGACTGTGAGGCCTCCCCAGCTACATGGAACCGTAAGTCCATTAAACCTCTTTCTTTTGTAAACTGCCCAGTCTGGGGGTATGTCTTTATCAGCAGTGTGAAAACGGACTAATACAAAAGCTTTCAAACAAACAAATAAACAAAAAAAAAACTACACCAGACACAGAAGACTATTATAAACACACATGCCATTCTTGTCTGCCACCTACAAGGATCAATCTCAGGGAGGAATCAGGTCATTTTCATGAACTCCAGCTGGCTGCAATGAGAATGGTGAAGAAAAACGAAAGTTCACGAAGACTATTACAAAACACCTGAGGATAAGCTATCTGCATCTATTACAGAATCTCTCAGGCATTCACTGCTTCTATGCAAATGAACACCTACACACTACCCTATTTCCTCAGAGCAACCTGGGGCTCCTGGGGCCTGAGTCAGGTGCCACTTTCCTGTGTGGTTTTGTAATGTCCCTGCTAAGAGGGCCTTCGGCAGATGAAGTCTGCACAGTTTCTGAGAAGATTTTCCATACATGAATCCCTATGGCCGACTGGCTTTTGGAGTGTCTTCTGCGCCCCCAAACCAACAACCTATCCCTATATAAATGGGGAGAATTCCTGATATCCATGTTGGACCAAGTGGCCCATTACTTTGACCATCCTGCCTGGACTGGGGGGACACTCTACCCTCTCTGGGCTAACTCCTTCTCCTGGGAATCTGGAGTTGGGACATACTCGAAGGGCTCTGCTCAACCTTAACTGAGGGTATGATGTGTAAACTTCAGACTGGGGTGGGGCTCATCTCCTGCTGTGCAGAAAAGAGTGAAGCAGCAGATCTGACTGCCATCCCTAAAGCACCTGTTGCGAGGCTGGCCCTTGGCTGGTATCTGGGAACTTGGATTTAGAAGGGTTCCCTTCCATTATTCCCTAACTGGTAAAAGTGGCTCATTGTGCCTAAGCTGTCCGCACAAACAATATGCTCTATGCCGCATACAGTATGGTTTATTTCCTTCTGGGAGTCTGGAACTTTGGTACTTAACAGGCAAAGCCTTCTTACATAAGCGGTCCTCCATAAAAATCCTGGGTGCTGGGTTTCCACCCAGGAGTTTCCCTGGCTGACAACATTCCACAGTTGTTTTCACAACTCATTTGTGAATGGGGGGATGAAGTGCAACCTGTGCAGCTCCATGGGCGAGGACTCGCCCCATGCACCTCTTCCCTGTACTGAGTTTCCCTCATGTGCTTGCATTGTAGTAAGTTACAGTCATGAGTGTGACTGTATTTTATGTCTTATGATTCCTGGACCCCCCACACAGCTGCCATGCAGAGAAGCATGGCGGAGGGAGATGGGCAGAAGGCAGGTGCTGCCTTAGTCCTAACGGCTTTTAGTACCCAGTTCCACCAATGTGTGAGCTGTCTGAGATACCCTCAGTGCCCTTAAAATTAATTACTCCTTTTCCCCTAAGCTAGCTGGAGCACAACCAAGACATTACTATGGGGGAATAAGATAAGTAGAATCTTTTTTTTTTTTTTTTTTTGAGATGGAGTCTCGCTCTGCTGTCCAGGCTGGAGGGTAGTAAGCTGACTCACTCCGCCTCCCAGGTTCAAGCGATTCTCCTGCCTCAGCCTCCTAAGTAGCTGGGAGTACAGGGGTGCACCACCACACCCAGCTAATTTTTTGTATTTTTTAGTAGAGACAGGGTTTTGCCATGTCAGCCAGGCTGGTCTCGAACTCCTCACCTCAAGTGATCTGCCTGCCTCGGCCTCCCAAAGCGCTGGGATTACAGGCATGAACCACCACACCCAGTGATAAGCAGAATATTCTACAGTGGCATAACACCTGAAACGACTGACAGAATTGCCCAAATCTAAATCTGGCTTTAAAATAAATTTGAAACCACTGAGGCTGATGTGGGTCCAGCTCTGAAATTAAAAATGCTTTAGCTATTTTATGTAATGGTATAAGCAATATGCCAACTCATTCCTAATAGCTGGTTTCAGTCATCTTTAAAACTTCAGTATTTTTGGTCACTATAATATATCAATCAAAATCTCTGGAGTTTTCTGAGTTAATGTCTAACTGAATTAACTAATAATCATGTTTTGCTTCTTTAGGGAAAACAGGCAATAAATTGATATGGATCATAAATTTTTTCTTTCCTGGGAGAGGAATAATAGCAACCTCCTTTGACACAATCTATGATAGTTAAGAGGATTTTTAATTGGCTACAGTGACAGTCCATAACGACGTAAACAGAAAATGTACCAGTGGCTTTAAAAATAAGCCATCTAAAATCAGCAAAAACAATACAGTTGGCATTAAAAGTCTTCTCCTGATAAAATGGGGAGTTAAGAGAGTCAAAGGCAGTGCTTGCAATCTGAGGGACAAACAAAATTACACTTGTTGCTATGGGATACTCTCTTGCCACAATGTCACACAAGTGACTCTTTAAAATACAACTTTCAACCTAGTGCCTGATTATTAATGAGGATTTATTAACAATCTAAACACAATTTCAGCTGATTCCTGTCATAGGTCAGCATTTAAAAGACTACCTTGGTTTCTCCTCTTCCATTTCCAATTTTTTTTTTTTTTTTTTTTTTTTTTTTTAAGAGATGAGATCTCACTATGTTGCCCAGGCTGGTATTGAACTACTGGGCTCAAGCAATCCTCCTGTCTCGTCACCCCTCAAAGTTTTGGGATTACAGGTATGAGCCACCACACCTGACTCTCCTCTTCCATTTCTAAAATAGACCGACCTTCCAATGGCAAGTGTTAGCCACCACCAAGCCACAGGATGCTGGTGCTAAAAAGGTCCTAAGATACCTAAGATATCCTTTCTTTGGCAAATAAGGGAAGAGCCCAAGCAGGCCAAGAAAGGGAGGGCCCGGAAGAAGAGAGGAGATCGCGTGCAGGACCCCTTCCTCTATACACCCGCCCTCCAACAGGAGCATCACTGGTGCGAACAGACACCTCTGGCATCTGCATAAAACGAGTCCCATTTAAAAACAGAATGACAATTAGAACCAGGTATGAACAGAGCTGTGCTATTCTACAAAGAAAATCTACTTAACTGATTACTCTGGATGTGAAGGACTGGCAGGCCACACAAGAGGCAGGATTCAACTAAAGAATGATAGAATTTTGTTTGGATATACGAAGCTAATTGCTGAGGTAGCTCCAATGCAGATCACGAAGATCTGGTTGAAAAGAAAAGGTTTCATTTCTCTTTCCTTTTTCCTGTGGGTAGCATACAGCAGGCCTTGAAGAATAAAATTAAAAGTTCACTATTAACTTTTCTTATAGTAAATTTGAGATTACCACACAGTTCCTACAGTTTTCAATAATTCAGTGAATTCACACTCAATTCAAAAGAACTGTTGAGCACCTGTTCAGAGTGCACATGGAGGCTCCTGCCCTGCTGAGCTCCTGTCCTGACAGGGAGGTCATCATGAACACAAACGGCCAGGACACAAAGTGCACTGTAGCAGGAACATCACCCACACTTTGGAGCTCAGAACAAAGCATCCTGGTGTGGCCATTTCCCCCAGAGGCACACCTCCTGTGCTGCAGGAAAGAAGCTTCCAATTAGACCTCTGGCCTGCTCTGAACTGTCCCGGACCTGCACTTATTTCTAAATCTGGGCACAGAGGAACATGACATTCTGTGCATTCCAAGTGAAATCTAAATAAGCAAAGCCAATGAACAAAAATGAAAAGACACAGAAACACTTCTAAGATGTTGAGGGCACAGCCAGTCATGGAGAGGAGAAAATTCCAGGGAAGAGAATAGGAAGCAGACAAAGGAAGAACATAAGAAGAAAACCATTCAAAGAACAAATATCCATCTAAGCTGCCAACTCACTCGAGAGGTTTTCTGTTTCCCATAGAGAATATCTAAGGCCAAAGGATTTCTTCAGAAGCATGGAAACTTCAACTAAGTGGCATCCATTTAAAACTTTCTGCTAATTTGAAAAGAAATGCATGCTTATTGCAGAAAATTTGGAAAATACAGAGCTGTATAAACAAGAAAATGTGACTGCAAATAAAAATTAAAAGCTTGCTTGGAAAACATAGAGATACATAAAACATACACACACACAGACTGAGTATCCTTACCACCCCTTATCTGAAATGCGTGGGTTTAGAAATTTTTTTATCAGATTTTGAAATTTTGCATTATTTGAGCATCCCAAATCCAAAAATCTGAAATCCAAAATGCTCCAACGAATACTTCCTTTGAACATCAGGGTGGTGCTCAGTAAGTTACAGATCCACCTTGGAGCATTTCAGATTTCAAATTTTCAAATTTGAGAGGCCCAACCTGTTTAATTCAATAATCCAGAGACAATCACTATTAATATTTTAACGTGTATCCTTTGAGCCTCTTTTGTGTGCATGCACACAAAGCAAGCATGATGGATACTTTTGCATATGAATGTATTTGTATATAAATACGTGCAAGTATACATGTGCTCATATATGAACATGCCAAAAGAAATATGCCCATTTTTCTATTGGTGTGTTAGCATTTTCACTGATTGTATAATAATTCTTTAATACATAAAGGCATTAATCCTTTTTCCTATATATTGTGATATTTCCATCACTGATGATTTCATTGTTAGGATGCATTTTGACATGAGTTTTCAATTTTAGGCAATTTCCTCCATTGCTTCTACAAACTTACATGCTCCTTCCCCATTCTGACACTAAATATTCATGTATACTATTTCTAGATGATTATGATTGTATTTGTTACATTTACTCTACCACTAGTCAATCCATCAGAAATCTATCCCGACACAGGGTGGAGGTGAGGTTATCATTTTATTTTTTTAAGTGAGACTTAAAGAGCTGTGTATTCTATTATAATGAGCTGCTATCAAATGCTGGCTGACATAATTTCAGACCTGGCCTCTTTCTGGTTTGCTTCCAAGGTGTGTTGAAGCAACTTTTTTTTTTTTTTTTAATCTTTATTTTTTTTTTGTAGAAATCATGGCGGGGGCGGGGGGGGGTGTCTCACTATGCTGTCCAGGCTGGTCTTGAACTCCTGGGCTCAAGCAATCCTCTCCGCTCAGCCTCCCAAAGTGCTGGGATTACAGGAGTGAGCTATTGTGCCTAGCTTGGAAGCAACTCTAAGATGCGGGGGTCCGTGATCTATCTTTATCAAAGAAACACAGAAAAAGATGGGACTGGGCACAGCAGTGCACAGAAGCCACCCTCTACTCTTGTCCTGGCATCCATCCCTTCTCCTCCTGGTCAGGCCCAGTGTTCTGGTGCAAGGTGTCACAGTCAGCACAGAGGAGCTGTCAGCACAGACAAGCTAGAAGATGGCACAGACACAAGTCAGGGTAGAAACTCAATCCAACTGAGCAAATGAGAACCTACACTCCAGAGTAAGGATTATATTTACTGAGAACTTATGCTGTCTTACGTACAGGACTCGGTGCTTTGATGGATTATGCATTTAGTCCTCCTGACAATCTCACAAAGAGGTACTAACTCCATTTTACAGTGATAAAATTGAGGTTCAGGGAAATCATGTGGACGGATCATATGCACCAAGATTATGTGGAGAGTGTTGGATCTAAGCCTCCAGTTCAGGCAGTCTGATTCCAGAGGATCGCTATCTTCAGGCAATCATTCCAAGGCATTAACTATTCTTATATGGTGACCGCATCAGATTATCCTGAAATTCAGCTGCCTCCCTAGATGTCATAGGGCAGCCAGCTGAAAACATCAGCCACGTAAGGTAAGCTATAAACATGGTAAGCTATGAAAAGTATTTACAAGGTTGTCAGTCTGTGCCAACTGAAGGGGAAATGCAGGTGCTCAGAGTTTTTAAAAAGAGAACTGAAAAGTAAGAGTTTATGGCTACCAGCAGGCCACAAGTGCTGTTTAACAGTAAGACAAGGCTATGGTAGACAGGGCATCAAACTCCCCCAGCCTGGGGGAATTATCCCTGCTAACCTCTATTCTGGATCTGTGCTCACTGAGCAATGTTCTGACTGGGAACAGGGCAGGTCAGGAGAGAGGATATGATAAAAGGCATACTGAGAAAACTGACATTCTGGGTCTAAATGATTCATCTGAGTTTGTACTATGTCAGCAGCTTTCTCCACACTGGAAAGCCCAAGAGACGAAATACTGGAGTTGGATGATGCTCCCAAGAAAAGTGAGCCACGGCACCCAAACAGCGCCTCTCCTGTGCATCTGACTTACAGGGTAAGACCTGGCCAAGAGATCTGACACCTGCCCTCCCCTCCCCCATGCACCTCAAAAGAAGACTGCAGAGGGGAGAGGGGAGGGCTGGCCTGAGGGTGGCACGGTATGATGAGTTCTGACCCAGAATAGGAAAGCCCAAACACACCACCTAAGCCTAAAAAAAATCTACATCCTCCTGTCCCTAAATAATGGATGTGTTGTTTTCTAACAAAGCTAGGGAAGGTAGGAGAAGGTAAAGCTGCAACACAAAACAGAAAGCCACTACTCAGGAAGACTGCCACTGTGCCACAGCAGGTCTGCTCAGGGTGGGTCATGATGCCCTGCCTTCATTCTTTCATTCCCCTGTCCCTGAAAGTTTCTTCTATGTGCTAGCCACTGCAGAGACTGTGGAATGTGAAAGGCACAGTTTCTACCCATGAGCAAGATGCAATCCAGCAGATAAACAGGCTATTTATTTCTATACCATAAAAATAATCACCACCACACAAAGGGATATGCAAACTGCATTGAACGTAATGCCACTGATTTTCTGGTAAACCATTACTCTATGTGTCACTACGAAAGAAAAAAAAAAAAACGCCAATTAAATTTTGGCAAGTAACTGACTGTGCTGATTTCAGAGGTGTTCCAGCCAAGTAAAGGTGTCTATCAGAATCAATGGAATGAAGGGAAACAGGGGAGCATCACCTATGAGGCAGCCACTGGGTCAGCAGGGACAGAGGGCAGGTGTTGTGGGCAGAGCATCCCACAGGTGATGGTCTTGCAGGCCTGCAGGGGAGGGGACCCACAAGAAGGTGAAAAGGGCTCTGTGTGTGTGCTGGCGTCTCACTGTTCCAGTGGTGAGGAAACAGACGGTCAGGCAGGGAGGAGCCTAAGAGAAGCTCCACTTGCAGGCATGTGGAAGAAAGGTGAGACAGGACATGATGGAGGCAGGAGGCTGGGAAAAGGCCTTGCCACAGACCAGGTGAGGAAGGAGGAGAGGAGTTCAGGAGATCGAGACCATCCTGACTAACACGGTGAAACCCTATCTCTACTAAAAATACCAAAAAATAGTCAGGAGTGGTGGCAGGCGCCTGTAGTCTGAGCTACTCGGGAGGCTGAGGCAGGAGAATGGCGTGAACCCAGCAGGAGGAGCTTGCAGTGAGCCAGGATCGTGCCACTGCACTCCAGCCTGGGTGACAGAGCGTCTCAAAAAAAAAAAAAAAAAAAAAATTAGATGATGAGGGAGAGAAAGCTGGCAGAAGAGGAAAGATGCTGACTTCTAATGTGGACATGCCAACCCCAAGGAGCAAGTATGATTTCCAGACTGGCTGCCTACCAGGCGGTAGGAAACACCTCTGGAATGCATGCTTACAGTGCCAGGACGGGGTAGCTCCTCCTTGCCAGGGGTCCTGGGAGAGGCTGGCTCAAGGGATCCCCAGTGAGGATCCCAAAGTACCTGTTACATCACAGGTAATGAGCAGACATTGCTGAGGGCTCATTGCGTGCCTGGGACTCACCCTACTGCTTCAGGAGAGCAATCGTCTGAGGAGACAGGTGTGCCCACTGTCAATATATAGGAAGTTATGACCCAAGAGATTATGTGACTGTAAATCCAACTAATGGCAGGCAAGGGCCTAAGACAGAGCTGGGTCCTAGAGCCTTGCCTAACTGGAAGCCAGAGGCTAGTTCCCTGCCGCCGGGGTGGCCACAGGCTGGCGAGGGCATGGGCAGCCCAGCATGCACAAATGAACCTGTCTGCACACTCAATTACTCATGGCTTTTGAGTACCCACCCTCCTCCACACACCCCAAACTAGAGGGAAAGACAGGTGAGGTAGTAGTTTTTGCAATTCATTTATTGAAATGGTCTGTCACAAGTAACTTAGGGCTAGACTAGAGCAAAGGTCCCCAAACCAAGTATTCAAAGAGACCTTTAAAAGGGCTGAGGTGTGATGCAGGAACCACATTCCTCCCTCACAGCTTCACAAAGAAAGGCAGGCACACCTGAGCTGGGACCTGCACTGACCTGGTATGAAAACCTCCAGGGGCGCCAGACGAAAAGACAAGCAGCCACTGGGGTTGTGGTAACCACCTTCAAACCAGGTTCATGTGTCTTTCCTCTCCTGCCAGCCTCCTGTGGCACAACCTGGAGGCTTCTTTGTCCTATGATTTTCCCTGGAGGGGTACTGGAAAGACATCTGGCTCTGAGTTTACAGATATCATAGGGAGGACGGTTTCCAATAGGACCTGCCTCTTGAGGCGTTAGACTCCCAAGCAAAGCTCGGGGAGCAGCGAGGGCAGCAGAGCAGGAGGGCACAGGGCAGGGTGGGAAGGTGCAGCAGACCGCAGACTGCTGGCCAGGCATGCACTCCCTTGCACCTGTCTGGCCATTTATGATCAGAAGCACAAAGGCAGCCACGGGCATGCACATTAACATGTTATGTGAATTGGAAAAATAAAATCAGACTTTTTCTGACAGAAGGTAAGACTGATTATAAGAAACAGGTGTGACAGGCAAAAATAAAAATAAATATCTAATTAAAAAGAAAGTAAGACTGATTTGACTGACTGGATTGACTATGATGCCTGGCTTTGCCAACAAAGTCATATGAAGAACCTGTAGCATTCTGAGGAAAATATATTTAAAACAAAAGAGAAGCTGAAAACATTAGTTCAGAGGAAAAGAGCAGGTGGGGGTTGCTCCATTCAACATATATTTGAGTTCTTTCTATGGGTCTGGCACTGTGAATGGCAGAGATATATAAACGTGAAGACTTGGAATAAATCACGATACAGTGAAGATCTCTGCAGCGACAGAGGGGCATGCAGACTGCAGTGGGCCAGCAGTCAGGGAAGGTGTTCTAAGATGAAGCCTAGATTTATTCTCCCAAAGCTCCCAAGGGTATCAGGTTAAGCTAGGTGCCACCAAATATAAAGAGTAGTAGATATAATTAAAAGTCATGTGTTACAGTTGGTAAACCTTTTTCGATGTACTTCCCAGTAACTGTAAAAATGAGGGACTCCTCTAACTGAGTAACTCTTTTGCAAATCAAATAGATTCCAGTTCTCTACTGTCAATAAAACTGAAGGGGAACAAAACTGAACGGTAGCTGATTATTAGGAATTATTTTGGTTGATAAATCCCTTGGAGATTTTTCGACATATAAACTAGACGAAGTAGAAAGAATTCAATGATATGACTATAATAAAACTCTTTCTATTTCCATCTATTTATATAGATGAACAAAGTTCCTCAGCACTTACATCTATAAAAACAAAGGCTTGGCCGGGTGCGGTGGCTCTCATCTGTAATCCCAGCACTTTGGGAGGCCAAGGTGGGAGGATTACGAGGTCAGGAGATCGAGACCATCCTGGCTAACACGGTGAAACCCTGTTTCTACTAAAAATACAAAAAATTAGCTGGGCGTGGTGGCGGGCGCCTGTAGTCCCAGCTACTCGGGAGACTGAGGCAGGAGAATGGTGTGAACCCAGAAGGTGGAGCTTGCAGTGAGCCAAGATCGTGCCACTGCACTCCAGCCTGGGCCACACAGCGAGACTCCATCTCAAAAACAAAACAAAACAAACAAATAAAAAAACAAAGGCTTTGATGATGAATACTGCCTCATTTCAGTAATAAGTAATATCCAACCACAGAAGCATCTCACCAAGAAATGTTTTTCCAAAAAATATTTCACTTTTCTGTTTAATAATTATCCATTAAAACGTACAGGCGCCCGCCACTACGCCCAGCTAATTTTTTGTATTTTTAGTAGAGACAGGGTTTCACTCTTAGCCAGGATGGTCTTGATCTCCTGACCTCGTGATCTGCTTGCCTCGGCCTCCCACAGTGCTGGGATTACAGGCATGAGCCACCGCGCCCGGCCTAGGTCATATTTTTATAGAAAAGAATATGATAGTGTGATAAATGACTTTCCAAAATCAAAATATATTATACTACTATAAAATTTTATGGAGAAAATAGAATGGAAATACAAATTCAAGATGATAAAGGAGTGATACGAAATTTACAACTGTTAGAGAGGAGCGTGTTCATACATTTTTAAAGGACTGATGGGTATCAAATCACTATGGTATTAAATTTCATCTGAAACATTTGTTAAAGAAAGACAGTTTATTTTAAAATATCAACGTTTATAATACATCAGAAATTATGTGCTTTGATAAGGTAAAAAAATTTTAAGGTCAACATAAAAATGCTTGAGGGAGTTCAGTTTTTCAAAATTGTTTTCCATGGTATGTAAGCAAAGGAACAAAGCATGAAAATCACTGGTGTATGCTTAGGTCTTCCCCACGGCACTTGACATGCCCTGAAGGAGACACACCAAGCAACTAAGGGCAGCTAGAGAAAGGGGCATCCCAGCATCTGCACACACAAAGGAGCTAAAGACAGCTGGGAATGCAAGTGAGGTGGGGAAAGCAAGGTCATCACAGCGCTCAGAGGCAAGTGATTCCGACAGGGAAGCGGAAAGTTGCTCCCAAATGCTAGATAAAAGGAGAACAAAAAGGGCGGTTGTTTCACCATGCAAAAGTTCAACACTGCCCAGGAACCAAAACACCACTCCAATGAGGACAGCCACAGAATATTTTTTCAATTTCTGTATTTCTAAAAGGTTGTGCAACAAAAACTATGACATATTTCTATTCCTGGATTTTAATGTTTCTACTTTGGCTTCAAGTCACTCAAGGGACGGACAGTTTTTATTCCTTTAATTATTTCAAGGGACTCCTAAGAAACATAGATTTCGCACACTTAGGGTTTTTTCCTCCAAATTCTTTGTTAAGACAATAAATCTCTAAAAATCATACTAATTAAAAGGAAAAAGATGTGGCTTGGCTGCTTTCTCATATTATTTAAGAATATTAAGCTCTCACATCTTTGAAAATGATTAACTAAAATAAGTACAGAAAAGGAAAAGACACGAGGAACTACAATTCTTCCCCACAAGTAATGAGAGTAGCATGAAAAACCGTGGCAGGCCTCAAACTTCTCTCTGGCCTGGCAAACTTCTCTACCCCCAGGAGGAACTCTTGGTCCCTTCTTTGCTGAACGGCTCCTGTACAAAGTCTGCAATGCCATCCTCTTTGTGTGAAGAAAGAAAGCAGTCACTCTGGTTTTGAATAAAATACCCTTACCTTCAGCCTCTGGAGGGGTCTGATGAGCAGGCTACTTACTCAATCTGTTGGAGTTTCTATTCTCCTGCTTGGAACAAGAAAAAAGTTCCATGTCCAGCCTAAATCTCTTGGATATCCAGAAGGAAAAGGAATTCAGCAATCACGAAAACTCTGATGACATCATGCAGGTGCCATCTAAATCAGTCTAGTGAACAGCTGGGAGGTGGGATGCATGGCCGACAACTTGTTTGTCAGATCATAAAGTGCTGAGGGGAAAGAGAATGTGGGGTCTGCAGAAACACAGAGCTGTCAAGACCCAGGAGCTGCATGTCTGTGGTCCAAGCAACAGCTGCCCTAACATGACTGTCCTCATCCCAACCATGGCTTCCTATCCACAAATCGAATCTAAACTACTGTCGAAGTACATCAACCTGAATGAAGGAAAGAGATCACCAGATTCAAAAGAAAGGACTCTACCAGAAGTATGCATTATTGTCTCAGACTACATTTCTTCCAATTAGAAAAAAAAAATACAGTAGAAGATCCACAGCTGTGGTCCTGTAATGGAAATATAAGTTTATCCAAGTGACGAATTATCACAATCAAATCAAGAATGTTTCCGGGTTTTGTCATCTTCCTTCTTTCAACCAGTCAGGTTGGCACAAGGAATACTGACATCCAGTATCACATGCCTTTTCCTCTAGGGGCCAGCGGGTGGCAAAGACAAAAAGGTTGTTTTAAATTCCACAGTACGGTTCTGACGATGAAGAAAGATTCACAGGCTACTCCTATGGGAGCTCACCAAGGGTCCACTCAACCCAGCCTGATGGGTCAAAGAGACCCTCAAGGAGGAAGTAACAGCAGGAGGAGCCTGGAGGACAGAAGAAATCAGCTGTGTGAAAAAGGGGAGGAGAAATACATGTGTAAGGCAAGTGGCAGACTTGAGGAAGCAAGTGATTTCAGTATGGCAGAAGCTCAGAAGTACACAAAGAAGAGAAGAAGTTGCTGGGAAGGAAGGCAGAGGCTGGATCATGATGGGCCTCATATTCCATGCTAAGATGTTTGAAATTTAACTCTAAAGCAACTGGGAAGCCCTTAAGAAAGGTTAAGGAAGCCAGTGGCACAATCATATCTGATTCATGGGAAGTCCTGTTAGCTAGCGGCAGCACAGACCCAGGACTAGAGAGGGATGAGGTCAAGGGGAGGGGAGCCCAGTCTAGAGACTGCTGCAGTAACACAGGTGGGGAATTGAGTCTGAACTAAGGTGGCAGCAACTGCAATAGGAAATAGTGGTCAGGTTCAAGGCTGGGTAAGAGATGAAACTGAGT
Organism: Mandrillus leucophaeus; assembly: GCF_000951045.1. Taxonomy (NCBI): domain Eukaryota; kingdom Metazoa; phylum Chordata; class Mammalia; order Primates; family Cercopithecidae; genus Mandrillus; species Mandrillus leucophaeus. The sequence continues at coordinate 1,133,107 of NW_012105076.1, read as the reverse complement.
ACACCTTGGAATGCCTGGATGCAATGGTGTGCTAGTAAATGTTTAACAGTCATGTGTTTTAAAAACGCTCTGATTTGTAGCATTCGCCAATTTCCATGGTGTAAATACTCTGACTATGGCTATTTCATGCCACCAATACGATGTCACTGAACCTGGAGCTGGGAAGAAATGTATCTCCAGCACCGCCGCCCGCCTCTCAGAAGAGGAGAGTCTAGGAAAATCCAAAGCCCTCCTTGGCTTAGGGACCTGGGCAGGGTAGACAATGCAGAAACTCAACTGGAATTCTTAAGTTCTGTCTGGGACATACTGAGTCAGGGGAACCTACAGCCTTCACTGGAAAGATGTCCAGCAGGCAGTTGAATACATGCATTTTGAACGGTACAGAGAAAAATATGGTTAGACATGACAGTTAACACAAATGCCATGAGGAACTGTGTGCAAATCAAAAAGGTAAGAGGGTAAAGGAGAGACCCTGGGAAATACTACATTAGAGGGACAAATAGAAGTTTATGAAGATGTCTCAGAAGGAGCTTTCAGAAGGGCAGGATTTCTCAGGACCAATTTGCCAAAAGCCAATTCACCAAGTAGCCCATTCTCTGATTATCATGTCACCAAATAATTAATTCATTAAAGTTACCAAATCTATTTTTAAAATTGATTTTTTTCTAATTATTTATAAAGCAATTGTTCATTAGAGGCACTTAATTTCAGCAACTTGCCCATTTGAAAACAGAAGGCCAAAAAGTTTTTTAAAAGCACGGAATTCTTGGCGACAGCAAGTGCCACATATGTGGGCAATAGCCCAAGAAGAGAAAATGTCCTTAGGTCACTCTACTGCAATGCTCCATAGAATGGCAGGGGTAAGAGGAAGTTCCCAATGGGAGAGTGGACAGGGAGAGAGGTAGAAATGGCGTAGAAGCTTTCACCTAAAGAGAGATATTGGTTATTTTCCCTTTTTCTGTGAGACTCATGTATGTTTACATGTTGAGTAGAAAGATCCAGCATTTAAAAAGAAACTGAAGCAATAAACAGAGAGGTCAGAGTAATTGATGCCCTGATGTCCCAGAAGAGGAAAGGGAAAGATATCTAGTGCAAAGGTGACGAGGGAAGACAGAGTTCCCTAAGCTAAGTATGGAACAACCCTGACTTAGGTCAAGTTTCCTTCTACCAGGACAACCAAGATTTGGGAAATCCACTTAGAAGCTCTAATGCAATTTCATGGGAATCTTGTTAGCACATCTTCTGAATGAAGTTGGTCTGCACCCTGAGTTCACAAGAAGCAAAAATGAAACCTGAAAGTAAGCCAACTTTGTTTCTTGTTTTTATAGTACTATCAGTAAGTGTCTGCAAAACTTGGTTTTGACCCTCATTTTTCATGGTTCTAAACACCCATCTTCACTGCCACTCTCCTTCCTCTGTATTATCCCACCCCTCCCAATGGCTTCCTGCTTCACCAGAGGAAAAAAAATGTTTCTTTTGCATCCAGCACACCGAAAACTTACTTCAGTATTGCCATTACTTTTAACGGCAAAAACCGAAATTACTTTTGGACCAACCTAAATACTTGATGCTATACTAATTTATTCTTGGAAATGTTTACTTTTCATAAACACATCAAACTCTTTCAAATCAAGTCAGTGTCTTGCTTAACCAAAGATTCCCAATAATATTAAATCAGCACTATACCTTGCCAAAATTGTTATCTGTTACTGAAGTGTTATCAATTCTCATATATGAACTTACTATCTTAAACATGTTTGGTTATTTTCTGGTCCATTTAGGATCTTCTCTGAATTAAAGCTTAGCAATTGCCCAAAAAGTTCGGGATAGAATCATGCAGGACTCCAGCATCCTAAAGTAATATCCTGGTCACGATGTCATCATTTAACAAGTTTCTCCTGCCACCTTTTTCTATAGGAATCCAATGAAGATGTGTGTTTGCCACATTGTGTAAGTTTTATCTTTTCTCTCTTTTGCAGCCAAGGCCCAGGGAAGGGGCTGAAAAGAGAGAAAATCCCTAGGAGAAATTCCACACACACTTGGGATGAACCACAAAGATTGTGGGATGAACCACAAAGATTGTACGATCTATAAGAATAAACTTAGATATGGTTGTTATTATTATAGAGGTGGCAAAAAAAAAAAAAAAGAGAAGAAAACATCTGCACCTAGTGTACGGGTTCAATTCAGCTCTCAACTGACACAACAGAGCTAGTTAGTGGTACTTTTATTTAAGGATTATATTTTGCTTTCTTTTACACACTGTCTAAATTAACAAATACTTCTGATCTTGTGAGAAATTATGCAAATATCAATTCTAAAAGGAAAATTTCTGACTCTTAGGGTAGAAACTCTCATGACACAATGTATGTAGAAATAATACAGCTGATTGACAAAATGAGGATAGATGCTTCAAATAGGAAATTCTAAAAACACTGCAAAAGAAAAAAATCCCCAAAGAACTACCATTAAACAGTATATGTGTGAGTCACTAAAGGGACTCTATTTCATATTGAAAATTAAATCTAGTGAGAAATCAAAAGTAGGCGAAGTACCAACATGAGCCTTTTTTTAAAAAAGAAGCATAAATTAAGGACCTACCGTCTGTCTGAGATTTACTGAGGAATATTGTGCTGGCCCGAGGATGATCTGAAGGATTGAATTCCATGTTCAAATCTTTAAAGAAAGGAAAAGAAATTATATGAATAAACCATCTGATAACTAAGAGGAACCAAGATTGACTCAATTCTTTTCCAACTTTAAATTGCTAATACATTCAAGGATTCTGGAAACCTATAGCTATTATGTTAATAGATTCTTTTGGTTCAATTCAGAATACTGCTATTTAGAAATCTGAAAGTCATACATAAAAGTAGACAGTTGGCTAGACACCTATTAGCCTAAGAAAAACTCCACTTTCTTCTGAAAAAATTCTGCTCTGCACCCTATATTATAAAATAGCAGGACAGAGTTATAGCATGTGATTAAAGAGAGTTATGTGCTACAACAGATTCATCTAAACATTACAGTCAAGTATGTTGTAGTTCCTTATTCAAGGTGATTAAAATAGGAATATCTCAACTCATTAGGGCGAGTCAGCATCCACATACCCTGCTTAATTATTTTCTGAAAAAGCAAAACTTATTCCTTAGAGCAAAAGCTACAAATCGGCCATTTGTAGACCTAATCTGGGCCCTAGACATGTTTTGTTTGATTCCTACTTTTTAAGAAACATTTAAGACAACATATAAAAGAGATTTCAAACACATCACACATCACACACACACACACACACACACACACACACACACACACACACACACCCCCCGCTAATTCCAGCTTCCCTTGAGAAATCAGATCGTTTGGCAACACCCTGCCTCTACCCCAATGGTCACGATCGGCTAAAGCCAAGCAGCTGTGACCCCTTCACAGTGGCTGTGTCCCTTATGGGACACAAGACTCCAGCTCCCCAGTGACCACCCCTCTCTGCTTTACTGGCAGGTTTTCACAAGCATTTGATTTTGCAATCTTAGAACTCTTAGAACAATCTCCAAGGTCTACAACTTGTCAGGATGGTACAAACAACTTAGAATGCCATCACAGAAGAGTTTTTCCTTTTTTTTTAAACTGATCCCATAGAAAATAAGCAAAACAGAAGAATTAAGTTAGGGGAGGAAACAAAGATCAAAATTACTGGAAAGCCAGAATGATCTTCAAATCAACTTAGAGTCAGAAGAAAACTTTTTGGGTTCAATTACTTCCAAAAATTTGCAGAGAAACCTAATCAACACTAACGAAAACAGATGGCGCTATCCTTAGCCTTAATAGCTAATCAATCAAAGATAAAGTGAAAGAAAGACAAGGATGGTCAAATAAATACACACTGGAGGTAACACCTAATCACTTATCCACAAAGAGATTTATTCTCAGCAAACTTCTGAAGCGTGGTGACTTTTTCCTACATCAGCCAATGGCTACTGGGCCAGTTCCTAACTTCTCCCTGAGTACCTGATTAAAGAAACATCTGAATCTTAAACAGATGCTACTTCAATTATCTGGTCCTTCTTGTATTATATAACTTCTATTAACATTACACAATAATTTCAGAGTTAAAAGGTATTAAGGAGTTTTGATGGAAGGAGAAAGACGGGTGGAAGAGACACTGAATTTTTCGAATTTGCTTCAATTTGAACTACAGTTAGTCAAGAAATTTCATGGTGAAAATGACTCTGCAAGGAGTTTTCCTGCTCAACTAGGATATAAAAGGGGTTAAATAACAAATGTGCTACTAAATGTTTTGAGGGCTTCTGCATATCAAAATGAGGGCAAATATAAAATCCTAACCATGATGGATGCTTTTAATGTCCCAGAATCTTAACACATAGTCCCCTAGAAAAGCATCACTGGGAACACAACACATATGCAGTTCCCACATGCCAGCAAGGTGACACCAGAAAATCGATCCTTGGCCTCAGACAGCATCTGGACTAGCGACTACTACCTTATTCCCTTAATGCCCAACTGAGACTCATCTACCAGACCAGTTTTCTTTAAGACCCACTTTTATTATTAAAATATATCAGTAGGAGTTTGTGGAACACCACAATCAAAAAACGTAAAGCTTTCCTGTTTGGAATCAAAATAACACGAGACTGTCATTTCTTGGAGAATTGAGATCCTGCTCCTAAGTCCAAGAATGTCCTGGAGGACAATCCCCTGACTGCCTGGAGACTGGGGTTCTATGCTGTTATGTTTACAAGCCCTCGAAGTTGTTAATAGGGATGTCACAGATTCTAAGGGACAGCTTCCAATAATGGGGCATGTTTACTAGTAAATAACAGTACTATCATTTGGATGGTGAAATGCTATCATATCATCTAAAAATCACATGAAGAATATTTTATTGACATGGAAACTTATGTAGGTCATTAGGTGATGAAAGCAGTATGATACCCTTTTGGGGGAAAGTATGTGTAGGCCTAGAAAATACATTAAGAGAATATATACCAAAATTTGGTTACCTTTGAATAATGTGATTGTTTTCTGAGTTTTATGCACTGTAAACACTTTTGTTGGTTTTTTGGTTTTTGTTTTTGAGATGGAGTCTTGCTCTGTCGCCCAGGCTGGAGTGCAGTAGTGCAATCATGGCCCCCCCGCAGCCTCAATTTCTGGGATTTAAGCGATCCTTCTGCTTCAGCCTCCTGAGGAGCTGAGACTACAGGCATGCACCACAAGCCTGGCTAATTTTTTTATTTTTTGTAGCTACAGAGTCTTACTATGTTGCCCAGGCTGGTCTCCAGCGATCCTCCTGCTTCAGCCTCCCAAAGTGATGGGGGATTACAGGTGTGAGCCACTGTGCCCAGCCTATTGGTTTGCTTTTTTAAACTTTTGTTTAAAAACTACTTGTGAAAACTGATCTGACCCTCTGAGTGGCTGGACTGCCTCTCCAACACACAGTGGTGTTCCCAGGAGATGCCCTGAAGCTTGAATTCAGATGAGATTCACACAGAGTCACCAAGATGAGACTCTCCTCGGCAGTGTCCACTGTCATAGAAACTGAGGGTGAAAACTGACCGGCTCAGAGGCACTCCTGAGCAAAGGCACCCTTGCCCTCCACCAGCAGCCCCTGTGCCTCTCCACTCCTCCTCAAGAGGGCTGCAGCGAGGAAAGGCAGAAGGACCCACTTGTTCTTCTGTGGGGGAAGCCAAGCAGCAGAATTATGTCTCTCACTCTCCCTATGAAAGGTGAGCACCAAGTGGGAGGCGAAGAAAAGCCTGTCACGTTTCCTTCACAGCCAACTTATAACTCTAAGTCTGACAAGAATGCTCCCTGGGCCACAAGTGGTCCCTAATGGCGACAAGCCAGGTGTCATCGCTCCCCAGTGCGGTGACACACATGAAGTGACTTGCAGAGTTCAGAGACTTTAAGACCAGTGTCTGATGTGAAATTCACAGATGAGGCAAGTACAGGCCAGATCTTGAAGAAAACTATAATTATAATATGTGTTCCGCCACGGCAACTCCACCTCTCTGGGGAACAAAAAAAAAAAAGGGAAAAGCCACCATTCTCATGAGCCAAGCAAAATGAACCTGCTTTATCATCCCAACTTCACACTGAAGCCAAGCACGACAAACAGTGCAATTTTAGCCATAAAGGAAAAAAATCTCATTGCAGAGTCAGGAAAAATGATATCCCCAATGTTTACCATGAGGTAGAACACACTTGGAAGAGCGTAGTGGTTTCAGTTCACCTCTAGGATGTTTTTCAATGACAAAAATTAAAAGGAATAAATTCATGGAATACTGAGCTTAAAATTAGAGATTACAGATGAAATACACTTCACTGCTAAAGTATGCTGACCACTTCACTGAAGTCAGCTCTAACAGTTTATCACTCATTTTTAAAGTAATAATCTAAACACTATTCACATGATCCTCCCTTAATCCACCCCAAAATCACATATCCCTCACCCCTCACGAAGCCCCTCTTGGAACCTCACACAGCTGGGCCTCCCTTAGACCTGCCTTTGCAGCATGCAGAGAGCTCTGACTCTTTCTACCTGCTCCCATCAAGCTCTTGAAGTACCTCATGTGCTAACTCACCCAGAAGAAGAACTTACAAATTTAAATAGTTACTCCTCTGGGTGTCAATGTAACAGAAACCACTGCCTTACTGAAAGAGTGAAGCCCTACCAGAGCATTTCCATCCCTGAGAAAAGACTACACTACACAGAAGCCGAGAGCTCTGCCACGAGGCAGGCGGGCATGTGGTCGGCCTCCAGGAGGGGCAGAGACATGTACGGCCTGGTTTATCCCACCCAAACTTACAATTGATTCAGGGAGTCAAGATGAAGTACATGACACATCAGAGTGCAGAACCAGCTAGGGAACAATGAAGAATAAAATATGTGACCAAATCCTAGGAGACCACAGAATAGCATGCTTACAAGAAAATAGCTTAAACAAAGCACTGGACTCATAATTTTACGAGTCAAAAATAAATATTTTTTTTTTCCTAGCAAGGCTATTCAGTTGAATTCAGTTAAATGGACCAACATGCATTGAGTCTCCACTCTATGCTAGGTATTATGTTCAATCCTGTTCGTATCGAAATACTACTTTGAGGTAGTAACCACTTGTGTCATTAACTTTCCTATTCTACATGACCTATTTCATGGTCATAAGAAAGCATTCTTGGTTTTTAAAGGGCTACAGTCAATTAATGGTGAGACAAAACATGTATTTACCTGACTTCAAAATGCATCCTATGACATTTCTATCATTTACCTTCATGATTATACTGTGATAGGATAAATTAGCATTTCATTAGACGTCACGAGGATATACTGAGAGGTTGTCAGAGCTAGTCCATTCTGCCACAGTTTTCATTCATTCATTCATTCATTCAACAAATAATCACTGAGCATCTACTAGGTACTAAGTACTGCTGAGTTACAGGTACTGAGGATACAGAAGTAACGAAAGAGATGAAGTTTCAGCCCTACCCTTCTAGGTTGAAGGCATAAAGTATTTCAGGAGAAAACAAAAAGAATGAAAAACCCATAAAGACTGACTCTATAACCCACATTCAGAAAGCTGAATTTAGACTCTCCAGGAGTTCTCAGAATCATTCATTCCCCAAAGAGATGCTCAAACAGTAGAAAAAGAATTACACATTTTATAATATAAAAGATCCAGATTTGAATTCGTTTTTGCTAGCTCTATGGCCTTAGACAAATGGTGATACTATTCTAATCTCATTTTCCTTGTCTATAAAGTGGGCTAATAACACCTAGCTTCGAGGACTGCTGTGAAGATTAGGAGTTATGTACTAGTGCAATGGGCAGGATGCCCGCCACACAATAGGGGCCCCAGAAATAATGGGTATTAAAAACATTAAGCCACAGCACTTAGATCAGGGCTAAAGAAATAAAACTCTCAATACATAAATGTTAGGCTTAGAGACATTAAAGACTGTTAAATTTCATTACACAATTTCTGTTCTCTAAAGCGTGCTGGCTTGAAATTGATGTTTAAAACTTTGGTGTTGTATACCCCTGACTTAGAGTCTCTTATCTCCTAAAAGAATGGCAAGATCATCCATAAATTAACCTCTGAGGAAGTAATGCTTTAGAGGAAAAGGCAGTTTTAAGGAATGTCATGGAATCCCGAGTTGACTTCAATCTAATATTTAGGAAGCAGAGTTTTAGCCTATTTTTTGTTTATGATGTTGATACCTATTAAGATACATAGCTGAATTAAAATATTCAAAGAACAGTTTTCTAAGGGCCTCCTGCCAGACTCTGAGGTGGCAACTGAATGTTCGGTCACACTGCTTTCAGTCCATGTGTCAGCTGAGCACAAGGTAAAATACAATGCCTTTATTCAAAAGTAAAAAATTGAACAGCATGTGGCACAGTTTAATTCGGCAGTATTCTCTTATATCGGGCAACCTCATTTTCTTCAATCTTTTCCACAGATGTCACAATAACAGTGATCCACAATTGCTCATCTCAGCTTTTAAACCAGCACCAAGTTTACCTTCCAGTATTATAAAGAATCCAGGTAATAAGATAGTGGCTAAGAAAAGCAGCCATCATTAGCTATCATTAATGGTCTGAAAAACTAGTAAAAAGCAAAGCAGAAAAGCACAGCAAGACCTAAACAGCACTGGATGTAGAGGAGGCGCCAAAGCAAGCCTGCAAAGTCAAACCATCCCCTCCCCCTCACATCCCCCTTTCTCTGCACTGCCACGCCCCAAACTGATAATCACTCCCATAAATCATCTCCACAAGATGAGCTGTCCACTCAGGTCTAGACAGTGTCAGTGAGCAGACCCAAAGGAATCAAGGGTCCTGTGATTCCTTGATAGGTTCTGGAATTTCAAGATATATAGAAAGTGAGCTCCAACTGGGAGGCCAACTGTGATACAGCCTCACCGTTACCCTCCGAAGACATCACTAGTTCTATTTCCTGTCTTTTGAGCAATATTTGATACGGTTAAAATCTCAAACCCCTAATTTCGATTTTAGGTAGTCACATTTCCAAATCTGGCTATGATGTGGGAGGCAATTATGAAATCAACAAAGCCTGTTAATTTTAAATCAGATTGTTTCTTTTGTTGTTACTATTGTCCGTCACTGCCTCAAAATCAGTGATTATTTCCACTTGTTAGTGTCAACAGGATGAAATCAGGAGCTGACCTGGCTGGTTTGCTCCAGGAGGCTGTCACCAGGCAAGCCTGAGACCAGGAGCCCGCATCAGCATTCCCATGAGAGCAACGGCTGCTGCAGCCAAGTGCTGCTATGCAATTCTGGTTAATTCCACCTAAAGCCATCTTTTCTACTCCCACTGACTTCAAGTTTATTTTCTGGACTATTATAACACACTTATATTTAGTTGTTTCCTATTTTCACTCTCTTTCAGCCGCTGGTGCCCCTGCAGGTGCTCTCCGTGTATGTCTTCGCAAGGGTGTGTCCCTGTGTCCACACGTCTACGTGTGTGGGGCTCCAGGGCAGTCTATCCGGGAGTGGGCTGCTGTCTGAATGGATGTGTATCTGTGTGCAGCTCTCTGTGCACACATATCCAGCCCTCACTCATCTGCTCTGTTTGTCTGTCTGTCCCTCCATCTCTCTGTCCATCTCTGCATCTCCCTGTTTGCCTCTCCTTCCCTCTGTTGGTTTATCCACCTGCCTGTCCATCTCTCCATCTCCCTGTCTCTCCATCTCCCTGTCTCTCCAACTCCCTGTCTCTCCATTGCCCTATCTCTCCATCTCCCTGTCTGTCTCTCCATCTCCCTGTCTCTCCAGTGCCCTACCTATCTCCCTGTCTTCTCCCTGTCTCTCCATCTCCCTGTCGGCCTTTCATCGCCCTATGTCTCTCCATCACCCTGTCTGACTCCCCATCACCCTGTCTGACTCTCCATCTCCTTGTCTGACTCTCCATCTCCCCCTGTCTATCTGTCTCTCCATTGCCCCGTCTGTCTGTCTCTCCATCTCCCTGTCTGTCCATCTCTCCATCTCCCGGTCTGCCTCTCCATCTTCCTCTTTCCAACCCATCTCTCAGCCTCTCTTCTACTCCTTCTCTTTTCCTCGCTATAACTATCTGTTTCCTTTTTCCCTTCCTCCCTCCCCAGTTCCTCTCTGCTGCCCTATTTCTAATTTTCTATCTTAATGTATCTAATATTATATCTGAAGATTAATCAAGGAGATAAGATAATATTAAGACTAAAGACAGACTATTCTGCTACTACACAGACCAGATAACCTAAAAGCTCTCATGCTACAGGTACTTCGAAATGTGAGTTAAAATATAATACAGCCTTTTAAATGCCGGTGTGGCAAGAAAGCAAGGTAAACGGTCTAAGGCCCGAATTAAAGAGAGAACTGAAGTCTGTGGCAGGACAGGGGATACCCAGCTGTGTGAGCTGGTCTTGGGTTTTGACAAGGTGACACACATGCGGGTTCACACCAGTGATGTGGCATAATTAAGAATGCTAACTCTCTTTACTCTCAGAAGTGTCTTGGTTTGAAGACACTATTATTTTAACGCTCCTGCAGGACAGGATATAACACAGGAGTTGGAAATGACACTTTTACATATAGCTAGAATTCTCAGAGGGCTATGATGTTAGCAAAAACCTGAATTAAGAAAAAGTATCTATGAACCCAAATGAAAAGGAGGCTGGGCCTGGCAGAGGGAGCAATTGCCCAATCACCCAACAACTGGTAACTATCAGTCTGTCTGTATCTCTAATGTGGTTTTTGACATTCTACTTTACACATGTAGCCCAGAAAACTCCTGGAAAAGAAATTCACACCAAATTGGTCAAATTATAAACCACTCTAAAGCAGGCTGTCTCCCAGAATTCCACCAGATTATGTCCTCTGATGACAGGTTCGCCATCTAAAATGGCAAGACACAGGAGGAAAAATAGTCTTGTGACTCTCGAGCAAGAGTAAAGAAACTCAAAAATATCAAGATCAGACCCTCAAAAACTTGAGATAACAAAACTAAATAAAGACCACAGAATAAATTTGTGCACAGTGGGGAAAACCAAAATAAATATTAAAATAAGAGGGAACAGATACTCTGAAAAAATAAAAGGGAGTTTTAGAAGACTCCCTTTGTGTCTGTCTGTTTAAAAAAGAACCATGATTGTAGGATTCATATAGAGACATACACATATACACACAAGTGTCTATACATGCATGCAAACACAATCACTACAGACTGAATATTTGTGTCCCCCCAAAATTCATACACTAAATCCTAGTTCCCAGTGTGACAGTATTTGGAGGTGGGACCTCTGGGAGGTGACTGGGTCATGAGGGCAGAGCCCTCATGAATACAATTAGCGCTCTTATGAAAGAGGCCCCAGAGAGTGTCCTTGCCCCTTTTGCCATGTGAGGTTACGCTAAAAAGAAGATGGTCATCTACGAATCAGGAAGCAGACCTTCCCCAGACACCAAATCTGCCAGCACCTTGGTCTTGAACCTACCAGCTTCCTGAACTGTAAGGAATACATTTCTATGGCTTATAAGCTACTCAGTCTATAATATTTTGCTATAGCAGCCCAAATGACTAAGATGGTCAATGAAATCTAAAATTCAATAGATGAGTTAAACTGCAGGTTAGACATTCCTGAATACAGAACTGGTGACCTGAAAAACAGATCTGAGGAAATCACTTAGAATGGAGCACACAGAACAGAGTTACATTGTATAGAATGAACTAAGTTCAACTAACAGGGGCTCTACATTCCATAACCACCTAGGATAAAAACTCTCAGCAAACCTCCTTAATCTGATAAAGGCTATCTGCCAAAAACTTAACAGCAATCTGTATACTTAATGGTGAAACATCAGACACATTCTCAAGTCAGGAATGAAACTGGGATCCACCTACCATCAACATTGTACTGGGGGCCCTAGTCAATGCAAAATGACAAGAAAACATAACATACAAGGGATTTATTGAAATGGAAAGAAACAAAATTATTGTTATTTGCATATAATCCTCTACATAGAAAATATAAGACAGTTTAAAAACCTATTAGTGCTAGACACAAACCGACATATAGAAACCAATTTCACTCCTTCATCCCAGCAATAGTGCTCAACTTAAGGCGCAATGTCATCCTCTTCACCCTAGGGGTGTTCAGCAATGTGTGGAGTTGTCACATGTCAAGTGGCTGCTACTTGTCCACACCAGTGTCTCACACAATGAGAAACTGTACCTCCCAAGGCCAACAGGGTATTCACTGAGAAACACTATGGCCCAGAGCAATAAACGATTAGCATACTAATAATGACAATAAAAAAATAACCCATTTACTAAGCAATACAAACAAAACATCATTAAACAAAAGATGTGTAAAGACCTTATACAGAAAATTATAAAAAGCCAAAATATGTCTATAATGTATAGAAATATATTCTACTCACATACATACACATCTGTACATACAATTATTCACACCTACACATACCCTGCCCTGTGTCAAGTCATGGGCTGCATGCTGAGCTGGGCACACAGCAGTGAACACAAAAGGTATGGCCCCTGCTCACAGAATTATCAATCCTTTTGGGAGGTTTAAAGATTATCACTCTTGTCTGGTCACAGTTCATTTTACAACCTACTTTCATTTTTAAGATTTAAAATTCAATTAGCTAGGCATGCCGGTGCAGGAATCTAGTCTCAACTACTAGCGAGGCTGGGGCAGGAGGATCGCTTGAGCATATGAGTTCAAGGCTGTAGTGGGCTATGACTGTGCCACTGCATTCCAGCCTGGGTGACAGAGCGAGACCCTGTCTCTATTTAAAAAACACAACAAAACTAAACCTTAAAATTTAGGTGTGGCTTTGCCAGGAACCTTGCTTCACCCTAACACTGCTCCCTTTTGAGCACTCTCCTGCTTACTGCCACATTCACCAGAGGCCAGATAAGGAAAACCATAAAGAGGGTTATGGAAAGTCCAGGTGAGGGTGAAGGACAGCAGGAGCAACAGGATGAATGCTAGTGCCTATTCCCTTCTGTGTGAGGTTTGACAGGAGCATGGGCACAGGCGGACACACCTGAGAACTCTCTCCGATTCACAACACTGGGACTGGCAAGCTCTTGCTGGCTGCCATCCCTGATCATCACCCCTACGGAGCTGGCCTGCTCCTCCAGTCTGGCCTTGTTTCCCATATCTCTTCGCCGCACACTTTCTGCTCTGGCAACTTTGCCACCACATAATCTTCTTTCAGTTTTTCCCAGGCTTGACCAGGCCATCCCCTCTGCCCTGAATATCCTCTCTAGGGGAAGCCATCTGGTCTACTCCTGCTCCCACCTCAAGTGTCAGGCAAACTCCTAAGCCCTGGAAGCCTTCCTGACCCTCCTAGACTCACTTCTGTGCCTCTCTCCCACTCCCACCAAACCTAGTACACGCCTGTGTACTTCTTACGTCCCTATAAACACTGGTTTGAATGTGTGTCCCCCACACCCCCAAAATGTATACTGACTACAGAAAAGAGCCAGTAAATTAGTTCAAATGTGTTCTATATGCCACCAAGGAATGGAACTGAATGGATTGCAGAGACATATTTCAGATCCAGTCCTCGCTCTCAAGGAGCTTCTTTCCATAGCAAACACAGACACACACACTCTCTCTCTCTCTTCTCCCTACCCCGCTGATAATCCTGAAGCAAGGCAGAATGCAGTAAGGATCACACATACAGCAATGATGGGCAGTGCTCCAAGTCTGACTGGTGGAGGAGAGATGACTGCACAGAGCAGGCGAGATTTCGGCAGGCCTCACAGAGAGCTGGATTTTTATTTGGAGGACTGCTCAGAGGAGGTGTATCTCACCCAGAAGGAAGAGGACAGGCCAAGGCACATAACGGACAGAGAAAAGTTTATTAGGGAACTGCCAGTAGACATGCGAGGCAAGACAGCTGAGGAAGAAAAGCTGTGGATAAGGAGAGCAGGCAAGGTGGATTCAGGCCAGACTACGGAAAGCCCTGGGTGCCAGAACAAGAAGTTGTACTTTTCCTGAGGACAGAGGAACAAACCACTGATGACATCTCAACAGTTCCAGTTTGACTGCTGGTGTTTATGTTTAGAAGTACATTCATTAAAAGAAAATGTGAAGGTGAAGTGACAAGTTTAAATTCAGAGAAAGGAGAAAACAAAAATCATGCATCAGAGAAATATACATGACGACCTCACTGGGTTCTAGGAGAGCGACAATACCAGTTAAAGCCAGCGGTGCTCAGACCTCAGCACAAAGGCGGGGGCGGGGCAAGCATTGGTCAGTGGAATCAGTACCACATTAGAACACGAACAGTACTCATATAAAGTACTAGTGTTCAACAGTCATTAACAAATAAGCTGAATAACGAAAGGAACATAAAAGAATGATCAAATGAAATACCTCTTCTCAACAACTTAAGGAAAGAAAAGGAAAAACTGGCAAGGACCAAGCATTAACTCAAATGCAGATGAACTCAAAGAAAGAATCTCCTAGCAACCAGCCTCTCCTGAGAGGCATGAATTAGCACTATCATTAGAACAGGAAAAATACCACTTGGATTGCTGATATTTTAATACCCGGCAAATAACTAGGTCTTTTAACTAGGGGGCAATATTGATGAAATCTGCTGTTGCAGACAGTTAAAAGCATATGAAATGACAACACCCTGAAAGCTAGAAGAAAGGCATTTGAGTCCACTATCATTACTCCATTAAACACTCAACAAATACTTACGGAGAATCAACTCGGTGTAGGTGTTCCTTAAGAGAAACACAACGGTGAGGCCCTGTGGCCCCCAGGGTTAAAGGCTGGGGATGGGGCCTGAGGCAGACAAGTCAGAGGCTTTTGCTCCAGGTAAGTGCCTTCAGGAAGAATGGGTTAGTTACCCAAGCTAACAAGGGAGCAGGGGAAGGGTATAAGAAACAAAGTAGATCAAAGACACAGAGTTAATTTAAAAGAGAGAGAGAGAGAGAGAGAGCATACTGGGCATTTCAGACACACCATAAGAAGGGGGAAACAGTGAGAAAAAATTGGTGATGTCTGGATTTTTATCCCCAGGGAACCAGGGAGTTACTGAAGAAGTGGAGTGACCAGACCAAATACACACTTTAAAAACACCATTATGACCACACACTGCTGAAAAAATGAGCCCAAGGAAGAAAAGTTGTCAGTTGGGAGCTGTGGTCATCATCCACATGGGAAAAGTGTTGGGGAAAAAAGATGGATTTGAAGATCTAGAGGAGACGGGATGCACCTGGTAAGTAATGAAAGCTGGATCATGAGGACAAGGAGGCAGATGAGGGTGACAAGCAGTGGTTGACAATGGGGCCATACACTGGGCTAAGGCACAGAGGAGGGAGCTGGAAGACCCAGTTCGGGGGTGGATACGCTGCTGAATTTAACCTATCTGTGGGAAAACCACGGCCTGTCAATCCAATTAAGCCCCATCTCCTGACAGCTGTGCCAAATGCCTGACACTGCTCCTCTTTCCCATTTCCTAGAACCTTTTCCTCCAGACTCAGTAAGATAAAGATAGCCTGTTACCATCTCCAGCTCTAGAGGCAGCAGCTTCCTGCACCTTCCCTGCCCACTGTTTACTCTGAAGCTTTAATGCTGGCCAGGCAGGACCTTCCATAATGCAGCTTCTCTGCTGATGATCAGGGAATAGGTCAATGTCATAAACTTACTTCCCAAATCAAGTTAACCAGTGGTTACTTTCAAGAAAATGATGGCATAAATTTCAAGCGCTGGAAGTATTTATCATTTGCCTACATCCATAAATTACTGTCAGAGCCTCTGATTTCTTTGCCTCCTCCTTTCTCTCCAAGTTGAGGATGTGCTGCCAAATTTAATAATGAGTTTTAAAACAATTTCCATAAATCTTTTTTTAAAGTTCTGCCTGACAGTTGTTTCCTGATATGTTGGTATATGATGTCATTTGTTATCAAATTGTAATTTCTTAGCTTCATTGACTCTTTTTCCTTTTAAACTTGGGGCTTCCAGGGTTTCACTATTTATTACCTTCTACGATCTTATGCTGCTTTAGAGTTCAGTCACCAAAACATTCTTGACTCTTCCTTCTGTCAGATTCAGTAACTTATATACATATATGCATATACTCTGGATCACTTGAGTTAGCATATTCTATGTCCATTGTTACTGACGTAACAGATACTTTCTGAACTCAATTAACTCTATGGGTAATCAAGAGCATAGGGAAGAAACTAATGTTTAGTAAGCATCTACCATGTTCCAGATATGTTTATTTAATCCTCACAGACACTCTCTGAAATAGACATTACTAATCCTATTTTTTAGATGAATAAAGAGAACCAGATAAGGTAAATCATACAAAGTCAGACCCCTAGCACATAGCACAACTATGGTTCCACATCTAGCACATCTGAATGCAGAACCCTAGCTTGAATCCCTCTAGTGAAAGTCACTTAGAAGCCATGAAGATTAGGAACCTCCATCTGCCAAAAGGCAGTGTCAAGGAGACACACCTTCACTTTCAGTTTACAGAACCCCCATTTACCAGCAGGTTATACATTCCAAAAGTGCCGCTACAACCATTTCCCCAAATATCTCTAACTAAGGCCTAACATAGCTGATACACAATACAATGCTGGGAATGCCAAGATCCCATTGTCCTCTGCTCTGCCTTCCTCACAGCACAGCAGTGCACCCTGCAGAGGCACTCAATGGAAGGAGCCCTCCTGACAGGGGCACCACCCGCACCAAGATCTGGGACATAACTTGCGCAGGCTGTGGGTAGAGGGATGGCTGGTGTTTCTCACCTTGGGTGGTAGGCAGCTTTCCAATCCAGCACCAGCCCCTCTTCTCCAGAATGACCCCTCCACCCGCATACTCTGAGAAGCTGTCACAGAGAGCAGCTGCAGCGGCAGTGAGTGCAAATAAGCAAATAAGACAGGTCCTGGCAGAGAGGACCTTGCCCTCTGTGTTTCTGAAAGTTCATCTGCTCCCTGTTAGGTTCAAAGTAAGGCTCTTGGTTCCAGCCTCAGCATGGTCTCACTGTCTAGCTAGTTCACCACGGTTTCCTGATTTTCAGAAGAGGATCTTCTCAGATCATAATGGCAAAGCAATAGTAGAAGGTAAGATGAGGGTGGAGATGCAAAGTGCAGGAAATCTCAGGAGCAAAATACAGGAGAAAGGGAGCAGATATACTATCCAATCGCGAGACCAGGGTCCTTCTGCCACTGGTGAGCCAGCACCACTACTGCCATTCCTAAAGAGGCATCAAAACGAGCTCCACCTAACATGGCTGCTTTGAAGAAACACTTTCTGTGGATGTAAAGGTGTCACAATGTTACTTTAGTGAAAAACATCAATTTTATTACATTGTGGTAATATTCACATTTAATCATCAAAATTCCTATTTAATCCACTTCCAGAGGTTTATGGCTGAGATGTAAAGACTTGATTTTCCAGAGTTAGGATCAAACTCCAGTACTAAACTGAGTGCCTTAGAGTGTGGTCACCACTGAAGCAAATGCCTGGAGATTAGAGGAGCCTGGGATATAACTATACTGAGTGTAAGAAGAGGGGCAAAGAGTGGGATGTGCTGGGGAAGAAAACAGAAAATCCAGTCCACAGAAAATCTACAGAGAGATTTATTTATGCATTTACGTATGCAGGCTGGATTGAATAACATCAGGGACAAACGAAGATGCTAACGTTGGGATACCTCAGTAACAAGTCAGAGATTTCCCCTTTCAAACACAAAACCATTCAGTAGACCAAGGGCCCATACTTTGCCATGAATAATATACATGGAAGGCATGAACGCTAGAAAAAGGGCAGCAAAAGAGACCTTGGGTTCAAATTTTCATCAAGTGGTCCCAAGTATTCTGAAAAAGATCCCCAAGACGCTGGGGGATGACTCTAAAGAGTCTTTGCTTCGCCAAGCTTTGGTCAGGCGTCTGAATCTTCTCCCGAGCCCATCTGTGCACTTCCTTATAAACTCCACTTTTAGCAAAGCACCCTGCTAAGTCAGATTAGCAAAAACCCCTGACCGTTGATGTCTAATCAAGCTCCTTGTCCTTGACCACCCTCAGGTGATCCTCCCGGCCTGCCTTCAGCAAGAATCCTGTCGGGTTGATTTAGCCAGAATTCTCCTTACTCCTGATGCTTCCTCTTAGTAATTTTCCATTCGCTAACCACATCCCTTGCTCCTGGGCTATAAATTCCCACTTGCCCATGCTATATTCAGACCTGAACCTAATCTCTTTCCCCCTTAACAAAACCCCACTGCCGTGGTCCCTCTACCTATTAAGATGGTCCTTAGTCAAGTATGCCTTACTGTGCTTTAACAAGAGTCATGGAATATTTTTTTCTTTAACACAACCAAACCTCAGGCACAGGATATATAAAGTGTCATCCTTCAGATCCCCCACTTGCTTCTGTAACCAGGAGACCTTCACCCAGCCCAGTGGTGGGCCTGGGAGCTGTCCATGCCATCGTCTCCTATTTCAGGCTGGCTCAGTGGATCATCAGCCCCTGCCACCCCTGCCCACTGCTCCCCACTCCTCATATCCCTCCCTCAGTTTATAAGTGGATGTCCTAGCCCAACCTCCACATACAAGTTCCTTTGATTACAAATCCTGTATCCTGTTCATCTTAGACACAGTACAGCACTTGGCATGCAGCATCACTTATCATCCATGCTCTATAAATGATTGAGTAACAAATAAAACAAGAGAACCTGAGCTAGTGAAAGGAGGAAATAACTGAGTGAGGAGTACTATGATACTGTGCCATGCCATAGGTACTGTGCTGCCACATTCAGGACACTTTAGAAAACCTTATGTAACAGAATGGATAACACATTAAATATTTTCACAAACATTTCATGCTGATTATTTCCTCTGAGCTCCTGCTAAAGGTATTTTTGTTTTTCTCTTCCATTTGTTCAAATCATATTTATAATAACAGTAGCTTGATGCTTACCAAATGAATGTTATGTGCCAGGCACTGTATCCAGGCATTTCACCTAAATAAATTCCAATTTCTTACAAAACCTTGAAACTTCTAATTATTATCCTTGTGCTGTGTGTGTGTGTGTGTGTGTGTGTGTGTGTGTGTGTGTACATACAATTCTTCTTCTTCCAATGTGGCCCAGGGAAGCCAAAAGATTGGACACCCCTGGTGTAGATGAATGAAGTGATGCTTCTTCCTAGGTATGACGACACTGTCTCAACAAAGTGGGACCCTGAGGGCCACAGGGCATCACTACTGTTTCTCTTATACAATGCCTACAGTGAGTTGATATATATATATCTCATATATATATATATGAGAGAGAGAGAGATTGATTTTTTTAAAGAGGCTCAGAGATGTTAAAGAACATTCCTAAGTTCACACAGCTGCCAAGTGGCAGGGAGACACTAGGTCAGGGATATCAGGGAGCTCTACCTGAAACAAAGGCCATTCTTTCCCATGACACCATGCTGCCTCACCAAGGAAGAGATGCTGTTAACATCCCCTGCTGTTCCACTAGCATGCAATGGAGGTCTTCACAGCTTTCGTATCCTTTTTCCAGGCTATCAGATGTTGTTTTAGGCTGCATTTATATCTACCTCAGCCAGTAATTCTTTTTTCCCCCCTCCTTCTAATTAGCTAGGGACTAGATCAGTTAGCTATACTTGTTAGTCCTGGTATGAAGTACTCCCTCCAAGTACATATTGCCTCCAAGTACCCAACACAAAGAGAGCCCCAAGCAGGTGCTCATCCAGTACATATCCGACTCAATAACAGGTATGTTAATTATCTGCCCATTCCTCAACCTCCAGGCAAGTGATGATGGTGCAATGAGAGCATCCTCTATAGGGGGTCAGCTGGTACAGGAGGAGGAACCCGCTACTAGCCTGGGAGGAGTTCTGAGAAAACTCTGCATTCTCTATCGTATTACTTCCTTTGTTTGTACCCCTATAAGACAGGGTCCCACCTTGTCGAAACAAGGTGCAGCCCTGTCAAAACAGTGTCATCATGCCTGGGAAGAAGCGTCACTTCATTCGTCTACACAAGGGATGTCCAATCTTTTGGTTTCCCTGGGTCACACTGGAAGAAAAAGAGTTGTCTTGGGCCACACATACAATACAGTAACACTAACAATAGTTGATGAGCAAAAACCAAAAAACAAAAATGCAAAAAAAGGTCATAATGTTTCAAGAAAGTTTACAAATTTGTGTTGGGCTGCACTCCTGGGCCACATGCGGCCTGCAGGCTGCAGGTTGGACAAGCTTGGTCTACACCTTTGGAAGAGATTCTGTGGCCTCTCAGACAGCAGTGCTGGCCCGGGAGTCTCTTGACTCTCAGCTTTGCCTCTCACGGTGTATCTGCATCACTCCGGATTCAACTAAGAAATCCCATCTGAACAGATTTCCATCTATTTTTACCCTCTTCTGAACTAAAGCTTCATTTTAATCATCAGTAGCTTTTTTACAAAATATGACGGGCTTCCCTCCACGTGCTAAGCAGAATTTGTTCTCTTTTCTGTGGCTCAGCCTTGAGGTCTTCCGCTGATAGAAGTAGCTTCTGCTTCTCAGGTTTGGTCTTTCTGTCCCCTGCCTCCCTATCTCCCCCTCACTCTCCTTCCATTTTCTGCTCTGCATCAACTAAGGGCTGAGAAAGGACACTCTCTCATTCTTTAGAAGTGAATGCAAAGAGGAGCCTGAAGAGCCTCGGTTCCCTGAAAGAGGAAAGACCTGTGAAAAAGACTCACGGGCAGGCCTGGGAGCAGTGGTTAAGAGTTTCAGTGCACACAATTCAGGACGGGCTTGGCTCACACCCTCATATGTCCCTGGCATTCCACAGAGCTGAGGCTACAGACACGGAAGGTAAGATTACGGTACTTATTTTGCTTGTCATCTGTCTCTTCCCTCCTCCCACACTGGAATGTAATTTCTGAGGAAAGGGACCGTCTCCCTTGTTCACTGCAGAATCCTCAGTGCCTAAGAGAAAACCCTGGTCAGAAGCTAACCCAGAATGGGAATACTAAGGTGCCACCCTAACCCCACAACCAGATTCTCAATAAATATTTATTGAATGAGGAATTACTGAATAACATTTCTAATTAAAATGCCTCTTCTATAAACAATATCCTTATAAACGCTATATGGTCTGGAACAAGTAAACTGAAAAAAGAGAATTCCAACAAACTGTGGACGCAGGGAGAAAGCTGAGATTCTCTCCACCCTTGGAAGAGGGAAAGGACAGTGTCATCACACCAACACATTATACCTATGCTGCCTTAGGGATCAGCAACTCTGAGGTGCAATGGGTGGGGTCTTTGGGACAGTGACATACCCGCAAAGCCCAATTCCTCCACAGTAGTCAAGCACAAGTATGCAGAAACAGCTTGTAGGAAAACACAAAACACCACTTTTTCCCCCTTGTAGGGAGGAAGGTACTACTTCCAATTTTCTTTTAAACAAAGAACACGTACATAACATGTCCTGCTCCACATCTTCCCCAACTCAAAAAACATGAGAAAAGAGAAACCAAAAAGAGGAATAGTTAAAACAACAGGAGAAAAAGAGTCAGAAAGAATCCAACTCATATTTCTGCATTCATGATTTCCCCATAAGAGAATTTAAAAATACAAGCATGGGCTGGGCACGGTGGCTCACACCTATAATCCCA
This sequence comes from Mandrillus leucophaeus, assembly GCF_000951045.1. Lineage (NCBI taxonomy): Eukaryota > Metazoa > Chordata > Mammalia > Primates > Cercopithecidae > Mandrillus > Mandrillus leucophaeus. Next base: position 1,111,429 of record NW_012105076.1, on the reverse strand, counting down.
GCACTTTGGGAGGCCAAGGTGGGCGGATCACGAGATCAGGAGATCAAGACCATCCTGGCTAACACGGTGAAACCCCGTCTCTACTAAAAATACAAAAAAATTAGCTGGATTTGGTGGCGGGCACCTGTAGTCCCAGCTACTCGGGGAACTGAGGCAGGTGAATGGTGTGAACCTGGGAGGTGAAGCTTGCAGTGAGCCGAGATCGTGCCACTGCACTCCAGCCTGGGCAACAGAGCGAGACTCCATCTCAAAAAAAAAAAGAAAAAGAAAAAGAAAAACAACGATGAATTTGGGTTACAGTAGAGTGTGCAGGATCCAACATGGAGATTAAACATATAGATCTGTTTTATGGTACCATTACAACTGATTTCAAGCAAGGTGCATCTTCTATCCAGACACAGGAAACACAGAGGGGCAAGGCCTCCCTGGGCTGAGTTCTGCCCATCCAGCAAGAAAGAACAGGCAGGTGTACACACGAGAGAGACCTGTGGACAACATGACCACAAGTGAGAAAGGCAGCACCAGGCTGCAACGGGACTGAGGCAAGGCAGTCATCTGTGGAGACTTTAATGAGGGTGCCATCCTCACTAAAGAGGGAGATTCAGATTGAAAAGAACCAACACTGAAAGCATGGCTACATAATCAGAAATTACCTCAAAGAGAATGAAAAGGAGAAAGCACATAAAGAAACTAATATTTTTAAAGGTTATACACCAAACATGAAAAAGAACATGTAATTCAGGACAAATACAGTGGAGCCAATCTATAAGAAAACTTTGATTGGATGGCTAAACCAAACTGTGAATACTAAGGTAGTTTCCTCCCCTCCATTTTCATAGGAGAACAAAGAGCTGGTTCACTATGTGAATCACAAGGCATAATATTAACAGGTGACAGAGAAAGCACAACAATTCAACCTCTTTTTACAGACATGTATATCCCACAGACTCTAAGGGTTATTTTTTTGACCCATGAATGGTGTTCTAGGCCACGTCTATGATTCCTGATGGCTAAGCTCACAGGCATATCTGCAAGTGAAGTAATCACCTACAGTATTTTCCTCACTTTCAGACCTGATACATATTTTAAGGGAAAAAAAATCGAAAATTTATTTCCTACTTCATTCTATAACTTTAAACTTCCTTTCAAACATTCCACTTCTTGAGAAAGTAGAAAGGCAATACTGTAGCCCCTGAGGGTCACCTCAGACACAAGGAAATGTGATGCATAACTAATGATAAAATTTGAGATGCCACTATCAAGGCAGAGCAGTTCTGAATTTAATCAAGTCCGTCGAGCTTTGGAAGGATGGATAATAGGCAACCAGATGGACAAGATTTGCATTCAGAAAAGCTACCCTGGAAGACACAAATGAATGTGCCTCCGAATCCTGTGCAATCAATGATCTGCTGCCCAGCTTAATAAAACCTGAATTAAAACAATCACAAAACCAAAAATGTTTAAACAATTCATTTCACTTATACAGCTGAATCAATAATAAGGCAATTAGCCCAGCACAACAGAAGCTCCATTCTCTTTCTTTTTTGTTCCATATGAGTGCTCAAGAAGCACATGGCTGCCACATCCAGCTCTGGTCTCAGCTACACTGAGGGAGACAGAGACGGAGATGCAGTGGCAGCAAGAAGACAGGAAGTATCTCTCCATAAGCTGGTGAATGGTGAATGCAACTTTACAACCTTCAACACATGTGTGAGTGCAATTACATACATACCAGTACACACAACTGTCACTCTCCTGCAAAACCTGAGCCATTGAGACACGGGGAAAAACATGAGCAGAAAAATACTGGGCTGTGATACTGCAGCAAGGTACCTAAAGTTGACTATTTTAAGTCATCATGACTATAAAAGAAAAATAAAGCTGGGCACAGGAGCTCATGCCTGTAATCCCAACACTTTGGGAAGCTAAGGTGGGAGGATTGCTTGAGACCAGGATTTTGGAGCTGTAGTAAGCTATGATTGTGTCATTACCCTCCAGTGTGGGCAACACAGCCAGACCTTGTCCTTAAAAAAAAAAAAAAAAAAAAAAAAAGGAAGCATCCATTGGAGCCATCAGAGGATCACTGAGATTTTCTGGTCTGTTGACCATGTAAATAACGTTCAATAAAATATGCCAAGAGCCATGCGCGTGGCACTGCGGTCCTGGTTCATGTTCTCTCAAGACGCAGAGAGAAAGGGAAGAGGAGACAGTGAGCACTGAGCCTTATGAATGCTCGGTCATGTCGAAGATCCTGAGGCTCTCAAGGCCCCATGGTGCACTTGAGGAAACTAAAACTCAGAGAGGGTCACTTGCCCTAGGTCCCAAGGCCATTACAAAAGAGCGGGAATTCAGAACCACCACTTCCCACCAAGCCAGCTCACCTGCTGAGCCTCTCTGTGCTGGCTTAGTTAACAGTGACCTCATGGACAGCATTTTCTTCCCTTGTTTGATGGAAGTGGAGGCAGGACCCTCTAGTAGATTCCCTGTGCTAGAGAACAGGAGTAGGAAAATCCACATATCCTGTTGTTTTCCTACTGTAATCTGCCAAGTTTGGTAACATTTGATTTTAAAGGCAGTATTTTTTTCAGTATTCCAAGAAATCCAAGATCAATAATACACTCTTATTTTCTATTTTTAAGCTCCAGTCGATCAATGTGACTAGGCTGAAAATAAGAAATGCTACTTGTTGGCATGATACAATGAACCTGGTCTTTGGGAAAAGAGTGTTCTCTGCTATTAGTTTGATTTCAACGACGGTTTCACCTGGTGACGGGAGGCGGCATTTTCTGTCCACGTGTGTTAATTAAGATGAAGCCCTTCAATGGTTATTGTATGGAATGGAAGGGTACACTGCATTCAGGGAAGGTTTTCAGGTTCATCAGGCCCTCCTGAAAACCCTCTGGTCAAAATCTCTTTCCATTTGGTATCTGCAGCTGGTCATATCACCCTTCTGAGAAGTTACAGTGGGGCAAGTTTTGTTGGAAGTTACTGTCAAGCTCCCTTCCCAAGCACTCACTGGCCTTCCTCTTACCCTGGCAGAAGCATCTTGGTAAGGAGGACAATTCCACAAGAAAGCTAGGAGGAAGGCTGCTGCCAGAGAGCACTCCAGGCTTACTAAGGATGCTATGCACGCACCACCTCCCTGGGCACCTCATGCAGGGCCCAACTGGCTGGTTAAAGGCAAAGGGCAGGGGAAGCCACTGAGGTTCACAAAACCCAAAGGAAGCCATCGTACTGACACTTTTAACTGATCCTTCTAGCAGCTATGGAAGATGCTCCTCTGCTGATGGAAAACTTGCTTTCCATCCATAACTCTACCAGGCTCCAGGTTTTTAAGGGGCAAATGTCAGAGTGCAAAGCCTCATTTCACCCTGGTTGACTTCTGCTTGTGCCACAGTTTCTGGGGCGGGGGCGTTCACAGTCCATCCCAGGTGAACAGCCTTTGGTAAACCTGCGCTGAACCACTTTGGTGGAGTCTTTCCTGCAGATCATGTGCCTCTCCTCCAGATGCCTTGGTGTCCTCCAGGACAAGGGAAGCTGGAATAGCTTCTATGCTGCTGGACTGTGAGACCCTGGACCTGGGGGCCACCCAGAAGTAGCTGTGTCCCAGCTTGACCACTGGTAGTTGTGTGTCATTGGGTAGGGTACTTAGCTTCCTTATGTCTCATTCAGGTACTGCCAGGATGAACGAGTACAAGATTCCCACCCACACACAGGAAAAGTAAAGGCAGTCAGGAAAATAAGCCATGTGTTCCTCTGAATTCACTGCATGTCACAGTATAGTACAGTGTTTTTCAAACTATGAGTTGGAACCTCTAGGAGATTATGAAATCAATTTAGAGGATAATGGCTCATCTTTTTAAAAAAATGGAATGAAACAGAGAAGTTCAGAATATAACATTATGAAATGCATAAAGACAAATACTGTTTCATGTGTGTTTATCAATAAGAGACAAACTGGATTCAAATGTAAATTTTTTTACTATAGGTCTTAGTTTAAAAATTGGCAAATGTATACAGCAGTAAAACATCAGTATGGTTACCAGAAATATTGCCCAGCTATTTCAATATACAAAGAGCCTTAAATATGCCAGATTTTCTTTCACCTACTGATTAAGATTCTTTAAAGTTTCTAATCACTTGAAAGAAGTAATTTAAAAGAATAAAAAATAAGCCTACCAAATGCTGCCCAACTTAGACATCCAATAAGCAGCTTTTGCTAATTCAAATATTAGTATCATGTATTAATACCTTGTCATACAATAATTTTGTAGACTGCACCTGAAACTTTTGAGTCATCAGAATGCCTGCTAGGATTCTACCTTGCTGAGATGATATGACGTGCAGAGGAGGCATTAGGCACAAAGATGTTCATTACTATGTTGATTACAAAGGAAAAAGAAAACAACAACCTAAATATCTAGTAATAAAAGACTGAATAAGTGGCAAATTTCCTACATGCAAAATTACATAGTGATCAAAAATAATAATCAACAGTTTTTATAAACAGTTTAATACATCTGTAATTGGAGAAACACTTCTGTTTATCATGCCAAGTGAAAAAGACATAAATTTTATATATAGGACTAGCCACAATGGCTCACACCTGTAATTCCAGCACTTTGGGAGACCAAGGTGGGAAGATTCCTTAAGCCCTGAAGTTTGAGATCAGCCTAGGCAACAAAGTAAGATCCTATCTCTATGAAAAAATTAGTTGGACGCTGTGGCTGAGGCAACAGGAATGCTTGAGCCCAAGAGTTCCAAGCTACAGTGAACTATGATTGTGCCACTGCACTCCAGCCTGGGCAACAGAGCAAGATCCATCCCTAAAAATAAATAATATTTTTTAAAAAATGTTATAGACAATGTCACCACAACTATATGTCATACAAATTTGGAAGGTTTGGGTTTTATTGTTTTGGTGACAGTAGTTTTAGACAAACCCAGCTTTTAAAAAACAGAAGAAATGAGACATAAAACGTTCACAGTAGTTCTCTTTGTAGGAGACAAGCACAATAGCTTTTTTCTATTTTTCTTTACTTTTCTATAATTTCTAAGTTTTCTCTAACAGGTAAATTTTACATCCAAAACGAAGAGAATGATATAACAACCTTTCCTTTTAAGTATACTGACACATACAGTTTTTCAATTATCATTAAATTTCCAACCTCAAAGGACAAGAATTTTATTCTGAAATGGTGAGAACTTCAGCAGTCACTTAGAGGGAAAGGAAAAGGGGCTAGTATGAACACCATTAGATGGTAAAACAAACAATAAAAATTACATGAGTAAAAGTAAAATGTATTTACCTCAGAATAGGAATGCTGTTCCATTCTAAGATGAGCAGGATTATGATTGGTTTAAGAAAGACCAAACCCAGTATTATTACCATCTGACAGGAACTAAGAAGCTGTTTGGACATCTGAGTAAGAGTTAAAAAGTCTGTATTTCATTTCTCATTTCTGCAGCATTTAATGACCTAAAAGTATATGCAGACACCAACAAACAGTCTTAATTATTGAACAAACTAGTAATTGCAGAAATCACTCCAATCACTCTGAGTCCCAAGTGTGGAATGCAGTACAAACTACTGTCTGAAGACGTCTTCAACATCACAGCCAACAACTGCAACTTCAATATGTAAAAATCATTATTTGCTGTATGTTCTCTGGTATTCAACAGCACAAAAGCCAGCACTTGCTCCCATATAAATTAATTCATGTAGGAACAAGAAGAAAATTATTAAGCTAGTAAACAAAATATTAGTCTGACCTTGGCATAAATTACTATTTGAACTATTAAAGAATAAAAAGGAAAGACAGTGTCATATTAAATACTTCACTATAACACAAAGTTGAAATGAAATTATGAGTGAAGGAGACTGACAGAGGACACTGCCAGGCCCAAAGTCACTGCCATTCAAGCCACTGTGGAATGTGCAGCTCATCTGGGTGACAGCAGCAGGACAGGCGTGCCCTGACCACTCTCCCCGCTCCTGCCATGCCTGGAGGTGAGGTGGTAATGACCTGCTGGGCTGCACTGTTGTAGACGGTAAAAGACATGAATCCCGCGCCTGCCCTGGTTAACAGGCCCAGCCCCATGTGGCCCAGGCACTATGGGGGACTGGCCTCAGGAGGCTCCTGGGCTTGTGGGTGTCCATTCCAGCCCCATGTGGCCCAGGCACTATGGGGGACTGGCCTCAGGAGGCTCCTGGGCTTGTGGGTGTCCATTCTCAACCTGCCTAGTAACACTGTATTTCTTGAGCCTAACCAGCTCTGTCTAGTGCCATACAGAATTGGCCCTCACAAAAGCATCAACAAAAGAAGAACCAAACCAACCAAAACCTGCTCAGAAAAGTGCTCTGGGTTTCACTCACTCACCTTCAGGCCATACTAAGCTATCAAAATACACCTTCTGTTTATCACCAACTTTCCCGTCATTTTAAGACGACATGGAAAATGACCCACCCATTCTGGTCTGAGGCACTTGGTAACATTTACAACTGCCCAAGTACACATGAAGAAAGCTACAGACAATACAGCAAGTTCTGCTTACCAAGCAAAACAACTACACCCAGGCAGTATCAGTCCATGATGCTGCGAATCCCGTTTCTTCTTTCCTTCTCTGACTCCTAACTTGTTTTTGTAAAAAAGGGGGAAGAAGTGGGAGAAGATGATTTCACAATTTATATAAACACACATGCTAATTCTGGGTCGTCTTGAAGTACTTATCAGTAGTTCCTTCTCTGATGGGAAATACACATTTATTCTGCCTAACACTCTTCAAAAAATACTAATTTGCATTAGGTATAAAATGTATTTGTTTTAAAGGTACAATAAATAGATAAAGTTTTAAAAACAAAGAAATTTGAGATCGTGGGCACAAAAAACATGCTTCATAAACCAATAAAGTAGAGTTTAATTCTAAAACCAAAGGACCTTAAAGATGAGCCCCCCACCCTTTCTTTTCAACAGTCCCAGAGGAAGTAGCTGCTCCAAAGTCACAGGTGCTGGTGACAGGAAGGCTCCCAGCCCACCGCTCCATCACTGTCATTCTCCAAAACAGAGGACAGAGAGAAAGCGAAAAAATTATGTCGAAAATATCTCCCACTGAATTTAAATAAGTAGGCATTTCTTATTAAGAAATACTGATACACAAAATGTAAAAGAGAAAGAAAAAAAAAAGAAAAATCTCCTTGTAATACTGGCCTCCCCAAGCACCCCACGTCCAACATTCAGAAATAAAGATGCAGCTCCACAATGACAGGAACCCACAAGATGCCCTTCCCAAAGTGCCAGCAGCCTCAGGACCACAACCTTTCCATCAGAAGAAACCCTTTATCCCCACTTGGCTGTCAGCTCAAGAAGCCGACAACTCCCATGCTGTCCCTTAGCATTCAAGCTCTGAGCCCGGAAAACTCCAAAGAGCCTCTAATGCCATCTCCCAACTTCCAAAACCAACCCAAGGAGCACATCCCCAGCACAATGTCCTACATCCTCCATACGCTGCTGAAACCCAGGATGCCACTCCCCTGCAAGGCCTGGTGTTTTGCTCTTAACCTCCGCCCTCCCCCTGTAAGTCACCAAAAGGACTTTCTGTTCTCAAAGTTGAGCAGCCCTTTTCTGACCCTAATCTCCTACCTTCCCAGCTCACTCCCTGACATCCCAACCCCATAAATTCTTCCACCCACCATGACCACAGACCCCGATTCCACCACCTCTCTGCCACCCCTCCACCTGCTACATCCTCGCTTCCTTCTCTACCCGACTCAGAGCCACAGCCTCATAGTCATATCGGCTACCTGGTGCTCTCACATGCTGCCACACTCCTCTGCCCTCCAAAGCACTTTCTGGCAAATCCCAAGCTGATTAAATCTAACTCCCCATCTCCTCTGCCCCAAGCAGCTGCGCATAGCTGGAGGAGATGCAGAATCCTGCTGATCGGTCCCACTGTAAACTCTTGACACCCCACTCAGGTAAGCCCTGAGTGATGTGAGATAGCATCACTGGAAAGGCCCTTTTTGTCTCTTCCCCAACCTCCAACACTCCCTGGCACTCTCAACTTACTGTCCATCCAGCTGAGAAGACAGAGGCCAGGAGAAGCACTGCAGCCCTCTTGCCTCCATTCTGCTCACCCTGCCATCTCTGCCTCCTGCATCTCTCTGACCTGTGGTCCCGAAAAAGGCACCTCCCTGGGGCCGGCCCCGCTACTTGGCAATGGATCCCTGCCCCTCCCATCCTCTCTCTCCTGCATCATGCATTTCCCATCAGCACAGGCACATGTAATAATTACTCTCATTCCAAACACCAAAACTACAGCTCTCAACCAGCCTCCCCTCTGCAGCCTTCCCTCTATTTCTCTGCTTCCTGTTCAGCCAGGCTCCTGCGTGCTCCAGTTTCTCCTCCCTGTTCTCTCTGCAACCCTGCCCAGCAGGGCCATTGCTCCCACCCCCAACTCTCCAGCTCTTACCAAGGCCACATCTCAGTCCTTATCTTACTAGAGATGCCCACTTGACCCTCAAAATGTCTTCCTCGCTGACTGCCGGGACCATCTCTCTCTCTTCACCGCGGCTCCCTGCCCCTATCTCTGCCCCTCCCCGGCTCCTTCTCACACACACCTCTGCTGCTTCCTTGTCCCTTCCCTCCCTGCTGCTTGGTGACCTCAGTCACAAGATTGTAATGAATACCCTCAGTATGCCAATGGCTCCCATGCTATTATCTCCAGCGCTGACTCCACTGAACTCCCGTACTGCCCGTTCAGCTCCCCTGTTGACTAATACATAAATCAAAATCAACAGGCTCAAGACCTGCTCCTTCTAGTCTACATCAGTCACTAAGGAGCAACTCCACCCTTCAAGGCCTGCACTCATCCTCCACCCTCGCTATTCCCACCCAATCCAGCCCACCAGCAAATCCCCTGACCTTGCCCCTTGACATGCCTCAGGGTCTAACCCCTCTTCAGCACCCACACTGCACCCCCCGGGAATACTCCATTGTCCATTCTCTCCAGAGCTGCCAGAGGAATCCTGCCAAAACTGCATTAGGAGCACGTCTGCTCAAATTCCCACAGTGGCCCCCATCCCAGAGTGTGAAGTACTCACAGTGGCTGCAGGACTGGCCATGCCCTGCCCCTGCTGCCTCTCTGACCTCTCCTCTCCATCCCCCACCCTCCCTCTGCCCCTCAAACCCACCAGGCATATGCCCACTCTGCTGGGAAGGCTCCTTCCCCAAGGATTCACATGGTTCAGCCCTCACATCCTTCAGGTCTCTGAAGGATGTCACCTTACGTAAGAGTAACACCATAAGATCCCTTTATATAAGCACTGTCTTAATACCTAACACATAGCAGTTACATGGCAGACACCGTTCTAAGAATTTTACATATGCCAGTTTATTTAGTACAACTCATGTAATAATAATATTACCCTCATGTTACCTACAAGGAAACAGGGAGAAGTTAAAGGGCTTGCCAAAGTCACACCGCTAGTAAGTAATGGGAATTCGCATTCCAACTCAGGCAGCATGGCTCCAGAATTTCTGCTACACCCGCCCTACCCATGTCCCCACCCTTAACTTCCTGTTTAGTTTTCTCTCTTGTCTGCTTTGTTCATGACTGCCCCGGGGCCCCAGATGGTGTCCAACAGAGAGCGGGTACTTGGCCATTACTTGTTGAATGAGTTAAAGAACGATTCAATCACACTGAGCCACCTGCAAAGCTGTCATCAATCTGTGGCTGTACAGGAGTCACCAGATCACAATTAAAATAAGAGCCACTGGTTCCCATAGTGAAGGTGGTTTCCTTCACTGGCTGGAGGATGGGACAGTGACCTGGTGCGAGCTGAGCCAAGGAGCACCAGAACAAGTGGCCTTTCTAACAGCTGAAAACGAATGAGCAGCTACACCATGAACGGCAAAGCACAGCCTCAAATACCTTCATCACGGGAAATGCCAGGGGCAGGCCTACATTTTTTGGTTAAAAGCGTATCTTTTGTTTTCCCGCCTGTTATGCCTTTATCAAACTATCTGTGGTTTACAGTCACATGTTCCAAATTCCAGACCAAGCACAAACATCCAACCTGTGCCAAACAGACTGAGCAAGCCAGAGAACAGAAATCACAGGAAGCCTAGAAACTCCCCAAGTGTCAGACGTGCCCATTATTTCTGGCATTTCATGGCAGAAATGCTACCCTTGGGTTATTACTTATAAATATTTCAAGCTACTGCAATGACACTGCTACTAAACAACACCTCAAACCTCTTGAAATCTTAGAAATTAAGATTGTATTTATGTTATTTTAGGGTTTAGCAAGTTTTTCTTAAGACATGGAAACGTGCAGGTAAAATCGAGAAGTGTGAGAAATAACAGAGATGATGATGATGGTCATAATCATCCCACTGTCTCAAGACCACAGTAGTGTTTCCCCATCATCTGCCCCTAAATATAAATAAGAATTGCTATCTGGCTTACCACGTTATCACTAGTAAAGCCTCCTGTCTTTTTGAAACATGATAACTATGAGCCCAAGTTAAGCCATCATATCCCCAGTAACCTGCACACATACATCCAGATGGCCTGAAGCAACTGAAGATCCACAAAAGTGAAAATAGCTTAACTGATGACATTCCACCATTGTGGTTTGTTTCTACCCCACCCTAACTGATCAATGTTCTTTATAATCTCCCTCACCCTTAAGAAGTTTCTTTGTAATTCTCCCCACCCTTGAGAATGTACTTGGTGAGCTTCACCCCCTGCCCCCAAAACATTGCTCTTAACTTCACCGCCTATCCCAAAACCTATAAGAACCAATGATAATCCCACCACCCTTTGCTGACTCCTTTTCTGGACTCAGCCCTCCTGCACCCAGGTGAAATAAACAGCCACGTGGCTCACACAAAGCCTGTTTGGTGATCTCTTCACATGGACACATGAAACAATAACATCTGAAAGTCTCGCTTACAAAGTCACATGTTAAATTACGGTTTTTCTAGAATTCGAACTAAACCACCTTTCTTAGACAGCGTCTCGCTCTGTCACCCAGGCTGGAGTGCAGTGGAGCGATCTCGGCTCACTGCAAGCTCCGCTTCCTGGGTTCACGCCATTCTCCTGCCTCAGCCTCCTGAGTAGCTGGGACTACAGGTGCCCACCACCACACCCAGCTAATTTTTTGTGTTTTTAGTAGAGACGGGGTTTCACCATGTTAGCCAGGATGGTCTCGATCTCCTGACCTCATGATCCACCTGCCTTGGACTCCCAAAGTGCTGGGATTACAGGCGCGAGCCACCGTGCCTGGCCCTAAACCACCTTTCTTCAACCTACATGGTAACTATATGTTTTCCAAAATCTGTATAACAATTTATCTAAAAATTACATTAGAAATTAGGAGACACTAATTTTTAATTCTAGAACTTATCTCGACATGCAATTTTGAAACTGTCAGGAATGAAGAGACAAACTGCTTATTACACTTCTGCTGGAGAACAACGAACAGCTCTGGGGTGGTACCCAGAGGGCCATCAGCCCCACAGATCCCACGAGGGGCAAGAGGAATAACCCAGCACTGTCAGTCTCTGTTCCATCCAGGATCCAGTGAGCTAGTGACAAGGCGGGGTTGGCAACAAGAAGGCCACCACTAACCACAAAGACCCTGGCAAAAGGAAGCTGCTCATGAAACATAAACTGGATATGACTGCTTATTACAATTCCTGTCCATGAGTTCATGTCCAAATCTACATTATGCATGGCAAATCTATACTATCCATGGCAAATCTACACTACCACACTTTTACTAAAAGCAGGGAAAGGACAAAGGAACAACTGCTTGCACACAAATGTGTTCTGGAGGCCAGTTAATTTAGGACAATTAAGTACTATTTAAATGAAAGAAAATCGGTATTTAGTGGGGGAAAAACTCCACATTTTCCACTGAGCATGTGTGTCCAGTATCTTCATCAAGGAGAATATTTTAGGTAACCGACATGTAAGTATTTTAAAGAGATTTTTGAATCTCACTGACCTGTTACCTGACTTCTCAGATGATAAAGTATTGTACGTGGAATTGAACATTTAGTACTATTTTTAAAAAGTTGAAAAAGCCATCATTTCCTTCCACCTTTTCTGTTGATCAGCAAACAATCAAAAGAGACCAAAATCTGAAAGAACAATTATATTTTAGAAGTTTCCAGTACAGTCCAAGTCCCAAATTTCCTGTGTTTAATCCTCCTGTGAGACAACGACAAATTGTTTAAGGAGGCAGGCAGAGTACTCCAGTTATTTTTAACAGATCTGCCCAATGACCTTTCTTATGAGAGTAAAGGGTGCTAAACGAAGCCTAAAAATCACGAAATATTTAGAAGTAAAAACACCTACTTACTGTCTGCAACTTATTCTCTAATGGTGCAGAAAACAAAGTAGTAAGAAAGAAAAAAAATGATAAATGCGGTACAGTGTTAACACTGGTGATTACAGGTCTACTTCAACTTTAAGTTTGAAATTGTTTCAAAATAAAATGTTAAAGAACATGTATCAGCAGGATTATTACATAAAAGGATTATTTAAGATATGAACTATTTCCTACACCTACACACATGCTCCACCCCTCCCTCCCTCTGGTTTCCAAACAACCTCCATCCTTTCCTAGTCAAGATCCTAGGAAAAGTAGTCTCTCACCTCCTACTCCTGGCTCCAAATAGCCTCAAAACATGACTTCTGTCTCCCTCTCTCAATTAAAACTGTTCTCACCAGAGTCATCAATGACTTCCTACTTCCCAAATCCATCAGCACATTCCAGCTCTAACAGTCTTCTACCCTTCCTGGCAGAAATGCGGACTCTACTCCTGCTTCTCTGCTCAGTCTCTCCATGCAGTCTCTTCCTCTAACCCTTACATTTTGCCCCAACTCCTCTCAGCTCTCCAGTGCACTGTCTTGAGAAGATTCTGAGGATCCCACAGGCTCCATGGGAAACAGCAGTGATGGTTATTAACGTCTGCATGGGTGGAGAGTGGGCGGCAGGAGAGCAGGGTGGCAGCACGGCTCTACCTGGAACTTGACTTCCTTCTCTAAAGGCGCTCCTTCATGGGTTAACTCATCTCCTCCTTTAATTCCAACTATTTCTAATACCCACCAAAATCTACCTTTTAAGGGACACTCCTCCACTGACTTCCAGACCTACAGAGCCAGCCACCCACAAGCAGTTCCATTTACTGTTCCACAGATGTGAACTCTTCTGCTACCAAAACATGCTCTTCTTTCCATAATCCCAAACTGAGTTAACGGCACCACTGATCACCCTGAAGCCAAACCACAAATACTAAAAATGTCCCCGATTTCTATTGTTCCCTCATCCCTTATAGCCAAATCTATTTGGAAGCTCCTCTCATTTCCATCACTGCTTCCACCACCTTGATTTAAGTCCTCATCATCTGCTGCCCGGACTATTCAATATCCTAACATCTCTACCTCTCGCCTCCTCCACCCCTACATCCATTCTCCATGTTGCTTTATTAGGATTATTTTTTCAAAATACAAATCTAACTTCATTTGTAAAAAATTTTAAAACAAAAATTCAGTCATGCACTGCATGACAACATTTTGGTCAACAACAGACTACCTCAATGACCCTTAAACTTATGATGGAGCTGAAAAATTCCTATCACCTAGTGACATCACAATGTAGTGCAACATATCACTCCTGTGTTTGTGATGATGCTGTTGTAAACAAACCTACTTTTATATGACTTTTATATGCCAGTCATATAAAAGTCTAGCACATAAAATTATGCATAGTATATAACACTTGATAATGACAATAAATGATTGTTTTGCTGGTTTATGTATACTTTTTATTGTTAGAGTATACTACACTTCTACTTGTTAAAAAACAGTTATAGCCAGGCGCAGTGGCTCACAACTGTAATCCCAGAACTTTGGGAAGCCGAGGCAGGTGGATCACTTGAGGTCAGGAGTTCAACACCAGCCAGACCAACATTGTGAAACCCCGTACCTACAAAAAATACAAAAATTAGCTTGGCTTGATGGCACACGCCCATAATCCCAGCTACTTGGGAGGCTGAGGCAGGAGAATAGCTTGAACCCGGGGGGTGGAAGTTGCAGTGAGCTGAGATCACGCACTGTACTCCAGCCCAGATGGCAGAGCGAGACTCTGTCTCAAAAAAACAAAAACAAAAACAAAATACAGTTAACTGTGAAACTGCCCCAGGCAGGGCCTGCAGGAGGTACCAGAAGAAGGCCTTGCTATCATGGGAGGTGACAGCTCCACATGTGTTGTCGCCTCTAAAGCCCTTCGAGTGTGTCGGAAATGGGTATTCAGTGTTGCAGAAATCAACACTAAGACAAAGGATCTCTCAGCAACGCTAATTTACTTTCTGTAGAAAGGGTGCTGCTCACTAGCAGTCTTGCCACGAGAGCACACATAAACAAAGGAGACAGGGTCATTTATAAGCCTGATGCGTCCACCCTATGGCTGTGTCCAGTTTCCACTGGCTGGAACAGGACCTCACATTCTGTACTTGTCCTGACTGGCTGGCAACTTAGAACTTCCCAAAAGAGGCAAAGGTAGAGGAGAACAAAGGAAAGGAGGAAGTAACTTGTGGAATGCTGAGAAAGTCAAAAACACCTCCAAATAAGAAAGAGGAACAGGCTATGACCTAATGCCTGCTTAGGCCTGTACAGGCATGCCAGGGCAAATACCTAGGCTAAAAGATGGGGGCTAAGAACACAAAGTATATTGCTTTCTTTATTATGGCTAGCAGATAGTAAAGAATATTAGCACAGGTCTTTGAGTAAATTTTGCTTCTAAGAGAGGCTACTATTTATTCTCAATTAGACTGGGAGGAAACTCCCTTTGAACAGGAACCTCTACTTCATTTTCTACAGAGTGGGACAGAGGTGCTGGTGGAAGACAGTGATATTGATGATCCTGACCCTGTGTAGGCCTGGCTAATGTGTGTGTTCGTGTCTTGTTTTTAACAAAAAAGTTTAAAAAGACAATAAAAATTTTAAAACAGAAAACAGCATACAGAATACGGATATAAAGAGAAAAAATATTTCTGTACAGCTATCCAATGTGTTTGTGTTATAACTGTCATTTCAAAAGTCAAAAAGTTTTAAAAATTTAAAGTTTATAAAGTAAAAAAGTTACAGTAAGCTGAGATTAATTTATTAGTGAAGAAAAATATTTTGTATCAGTTTAGTGTGGCCTAGATGTCCAGGGTTTGCTAAGTCTCTAGTAGTATACAGAAATGCTCTAGGCCTTCAGAGTCACTCTCCACTCACTTGCTAACTCACCCAGAGCAATTTCCAGTCCTGTAACTTCCATTCATGGAGACGGTAAACAGGTATACTATTTTTTATCTTCTATACTGTGTTTTTACTGTACCTTTTCCATGTTTAGGGATGTTTAGATATACAAGTACTTACTCACCGTGTTCAAATTACCTATTCAGTCCAGTCAGATGCTGTACAAGTCTGTAGCCTAGGAGCAACAGGCTATACTATTCAGTCTACATGTGTAGTGGCTAAACTATCTAGATCTGTGGATAAGTACACTCTCTCATGTTCACACAATGATGAAATCACCTAATGAGACATTTCTCAGGAAGCACTTCCTTACAACGTATCCCCTTCATTAAGTGACACATGACTGTATATGAAATAAAGGGGGAAAATAACACAAACCACATCAATAGCCCATCCCATAGCCATCCCCAATAGTTTCTTTATTCATACTCCCAAATTCATTACTCATACTCTATATGTTCCTAACATGAAAATGTCTTCTAATCCTCAAATACATCATGCTGTTTCATATCTCTGTATTTCAAATAGTTTTCCCTTGACTAAAACGTTCTTATCCTACAAGCAATCTCCTACTTGTTTCCAAAAACTATTTTCAAATATCAAGTCTTGTAGGTAGACCACCCTAAACTCCCAACGAAGTACCTCCTATCCAGGTAATTTGTATGAGTCTCCGGTCTCACTATTTCACTACCTTTCAATTATAAAGCCATCTCTCCCGCCAGACTATGAGCCTGATGTGCAGCAGATGGCTAATAAACGGTGAGTTAATTTTATGTCCTTTTAATGACTCACATTGCTTCTGCTTCAAAGTTCTAAGCTTAGCACTCAAGGGTACCTAATTTTCCCTTATTTAGTTCTATTTCTCCAACCACCACCATAAGCCCTTGGAGGGCAACCAGCACTGCCTCAGAGATCTGCATCGCTCCAACACAAACATGGCCCTATACATCAGGAGTGATGGCAACACTCTGTGGGTCATGCAGGCTAAGTGACATTTCTAGCCAGCCCATGTGTTATACCCAAGTATACTTTCACTATTGCTTTACTAGGACTTTTAAACTATTATTCAAAATGCAACAATGAATCTAAGTTCTTTAAAATTATGTCATCGTTTTAAATAAAACCATAAATGGGAACTTTTCCTTTCATACAGACTTTACAACAATGGGTGTTCTCTTAAGTATGATCAGTTTAAATCATACAGCCAAATTTGTTTTCCAGAGAAACACATTTTTATTTTACAATAGGTAATTAACTTCATTTAATGAAATGAACTTTATTAAAGACATCTACACCTTAAAATAAGATACACCAGCATGAACTCTTATCAAGTCTATGCTAATAACCTACTGCTTTATATTTTTCTATTTTCATACAGGGCCTCACTCTGTTGTCCAGGTTGGAGTGCAATGGCACAATCTCAGCTCATGCAACCTCCATCTCCTGGACTCAAGCAATCCTCCCACCTCAGATTCCCAAGTAGCTAGGACTATACTATAGGCACGCACCACCATGCCTGGCTATTTTCTTTTTTATTTTTAGTTGAGACGAGGTTTCGCCCGTGTTTCCCAGGCCAGTTTCGAACTCCTGAGCTCAAGTGATCCTCCTGCCTTGGCCTCCCAAAGCACTGGGATTACAGGTGAGAGCCACCGCGCCCAGCCTCTACTGCTTTTTCCATTTAAAAGCCCAATTTCAAAGCCAAAGCATAGTAAGAATAAGGACCCCAAATTAAGAAAACAAGAAGCATACACAATGCAGATACATAGGAAACTCTGTACCACTCTCTAAGGCCACAAACACTTAACATCAGGGAAAGCTCTTATTCATCTTGTCTCTGTCCCTTCCAAAGTGAAAGCCATTTCAAAGAAGACTGCTTCTGCTTCTTTGCTAACAATAGTTTAAAGGCCAACTTGTTCTTGGCTTACAATGGTTCCATTCTGCAACATGGTAAAACAAGGCAGTATTCAGAAGAGGCCAAAACACCTGTCAGTGCTACAGACTCTCCCCGAACCTCATACCACATGGGGCCCCATTCTAGCTCCTTATGGGACTCTTCCTTTCCATTTCAGGCAAATAGGGTCTTATAAGCAGTGCTAACAATATAGAATGCCTTCTGAATTGGCAATTGCAATACTCTCTCATCTAGAGAAAAATCCAAAGCAATATGATAGAAATAAGAGCACCCATCCTTAACTTCACAGGTACACTTGTTAAAACAAAATGAGTATGAAAAGAGATGTCTTAATATAGCAATAACACGTGAAAATCTAGACATATTTCAGCTTAGTTTATGAATTAAGACTACCTCTCTCACAGCATAATTAACAAATGTGTGTAATGCTTCTCAGAAGTAAAGAAAAGCAGGGACTGGAGTCCCACGTGTGCAATGACACTTCATTCTACTTTGGAAACTGCTCTAGGCTCTGCCCTTTCTGATGCCCAGAATCTCTCTTTCTAGGAGCTGATTGTGAAGTTCTCCCCCACAGGTGATCACCACTACAAGACTGTGCCCCGGACAGTCAAGAAATGTGCTGCACTCAAAAAAACTCCAGAGTTTATTCTGAAGACATCTAGGAAAGAGTCAGCTCTATGAGGGTTAGGAAGCAAGGGTCTAGAGCAGGGTAGGCAGATTCAGGTCAGGCTGTTTTCATAAGCAAAGCCGAAATGGAGCAGCCAGGCCTGTTCTCTTACATATCGTCTATGCTCACTTCTGAAGTTCAACAGCAGAGTTGAGCAGTTCAGAGACCATTTGGCCCTTTCCAGAGAACCTCTGCTAACCTCTGTTCCAGAGTGGCCAGGGACACAAGGACATGAGAAACAGCATAGGGGTGAGTTCCCTGAGTTTCCTTTTTGCTTCACATATCTCAGATAAAAGCTGAAGGAGACAATCTGCAAACAAGAAGAGTGCAGACCAAAAGAACACCTGCTCTCTCTGTCCAAAGAACAGAAAGGAGCCTGTCTAGCAAGACAGAACATTTTTAGATAATAACCACTCTACTCCAGACAGGCATCAAAAACGACTGTGGCTCCAGTCCCACCCACACCAACAAAGGCTGAGTGTGAGGCCTAAACTTTTGCCATTGTGAAGTGGTAACAAGATGCCCCAACACCTCTAGGTCCAAGGGTAGGGTCCAAGAAGGCCAAGTAGGGGGCCAGGACTTTCATCCTCCACTGCCAGTAATAACCAGCCCCCTGCACTACTGCACTATCAATAAAAACAAATGGAGACATGAGACTCCCACTAACTATAACAAAGAGCCCCAGCCACAGCCCCTCAGTGTCAACAGTGGCTAAGTAAAATCTGAACTTCTGTCTCCACCTGGCAGTAACAAGCGAGTGGCCCACCATCCTCTGCCAGAGCAATGCCATAAGTTAACTAAAACAGAAGGTTTAAATAATATCCAAAATGTCCAGGAGGTTTCAATTAAAAAAAAAAATCACTCACCCCACAAAGAAGCTAGATCTCAAGCTGTACGAAATGAAGAAAATACATGCCAGCACTGGGATGACAGAGATGTTCAAGTTACCTGACAGATTTTAAAGAAGCCATAATAACACACTTCAATGAACAAGGACACACACACACTTTAAACAAAAAAAAAAAGAGAGAGAGAGAGAAAGAGGCAGCAAAGAAAAAGAGGCTCAGCTCAGCAAAGAAATAAAAGCTATAAACAAGTACCAAATGGAAATTTTAGAACTGAAAAATATAACAACAGAAGTAAAAAGCTCAGTAGATGTGCTCAACAGCAGAACAGAAGGAAAAATCAGTGAACTCAAAGATGGAACAAAAGAAATTACCCAAACTTAACGACAGAGAAATCGAGAAATAGACCAGAATGAAAAAAACTAGTAATAGAGCCCAGGGACTTGTGGGACTGTGAAAAAAGAACTAACATTCTCATCATCAGAGTTCCAAGGGAGAAAAGATAGAGGGCAGGGCTTGGAAAGTATATGAAAAAATAACAGCTGAAAAGTTCCCAAATTTGGCAAGAAACAGAAACCCAAGACTCAAAAAGCTAGTTAAACCTTGAAAAACTAAAGACAGAAAAATTATTGAAAGCAGCCAAAGAAAGATGACACCTACTGATAAGGAAAAAACAATTTGAATGACAGCTGATTGTTCATCAGAAAACAGGAAAAGCCAGAAGAAAGTGGCACAATGCTTGCCAGGGATTGAAAGAAAAGAGGTGACAACCCAGAATCCTATATCCGCAAAAATATCATTAAGGAATGACGAGGAAATCAAGATACTTTCATGAAACTAAGAGAAACTGTCACCAGCAGACCTACCCTGAAAGAATGGCTAAACAAAGTTCTCTAAATGAAAAGGAAATCAAATGACTCAACCTTGGAACATCAGGAAGAAAGAAAGAAGAGGGTGTGTAAAAACACAGGTAAAATGTAAAAGGCTTTCCCCTCCTTCTCTGGAATTTTCCAAATTACATTTGACAATTGAAGCGAACAGTGTAACAATGTCTACTGTGGTTCTAAATGTATATAGGAGAAATATTTAAGATGATTACATAGCTCCCACATGTACCAAATGACCTGTTATAAACAAAAATATTCACTGAATAACAGTGAAAGATTATAAATAAATGTCCATTAATAGAGGGTTGGTTAAGTTAACAATGATACAGCCATAAGACAGAATATCATACAACCATTAAAAAGACGGTTAGGCCAAGCATGATGGCTCACGACTGTAACCCAGGCACTTTGGAAGGCTGAGGCAGGAGGATCACTTGAGCCCAAGAGTTCAAGACTAGCCTGGGAAAATAGTGAGATCTCATCTCTAAAAAAAAAAAATGTTTTTTTAATTAGTCAGGCATGGTGGTATGCACCTATAATCCCAGCTACTTGGGAGGCTGAGGTGGTAGGACAGCTTTAGCCCAGGAGGCTGAGGCTGCAGTGAGCTGTGACTGCACCACTGCACTCTAGCCTGGGAAACAGAAAAGGCCTTGTCTTGGGGAAAAAAAAAACTCTGAAGATATGTTGTTATGGACAACAAGCAGGGCCACAGCAGTGTGTCCTGGATGCTATCATTTGTATGAAGATAAATATGCATTCAGAGACTCTCTGGAGAGACACACAGAAGCTGGTAAGAGTATTTGCTGCCAAGCAGAGAACTGGCATCCAGAGATCACAGTAGGCTGCGGGGTGAAGGCGACAAGTTTCCCTGTATACCATTTTCATTCCTTTCCAGTTTATTATCTATTTACTATTGTTAATTTTAAAAACTTTTTTTAAAAAGTGAAAAATTCCCAACCCAAAGGCAAGACTTGGAAGGATTCAGCTAAAGCTAAGGGGAAACAGTAAAACAGTGCTTCCATGATAGCTAGGTGTTTACATGTATTTAAACATGGCTACAGAGTTTTGAAATCCTGGAAAAAAACCTGTTCTCACTCTATTCATACTAGCTTCATCGAAAAGGTGGTGGTGGTTGTTTTTGTTTTTGTTTTTGTTTTTGGAGACAGACTCTGGCTCTGTCGCCCAAGCTGGAGTGCTAGAGTGTAGTGGTGTGATCTCAGCTCACTGCAACCTTTGCCTCCCCAGCTCAAGCAATCCTCCCAACTCAGCCTCCCGAGTAACTGGGACTAAAGGCACGTGCCACCACGACTGATTAATTTTTGTATTTTTTGTTGAGACAGGTTTTTGCCATGTTGCCCAGCTGATCTCGAACTCCTGGGCTTAAGGGAGCCTCCCCTCTCCACCTCCTAAAGTGCTAGGATTACAGGTGTGAGCCACTGCACCCAGCCTGAAAATGATACTTTTAACAGTCAAATACTAATTTATTGAAAAGTGTTCTATGAATGTTGATCCTAAGGCCGCAGCTAGGGAAAAATCTGATTTCAAATTATTAGGCCTTTGCCTGAAGACACAGCAAATGTGACATCAGACTCTCAAGGATCCTGGTATTGCAAACCCGGTTCCGTCAAGTGACACTGATATGATTTGGCTCTGTGTCCCCACCCAAATTTCACCTTGAATTGTAATAATCCCCATGTGTCAATGGTGGGGCCGGGTGGATAACTGAATCATGGGGAGGTTTCCCCCATACTGTTCTCGTGATAGTGAGTTCTCACAAGATCTGACGGTTTTATAAGCATTTGGCATTTCCCCTGCTGTCATTTCTTCTCTTGCCTGCTGACACTTAAGATGTGTTTTCTGCCTTCCACCATGATTGTGAGGCCTCTCCAGCCATGTTGAACTGTGAGTCCATTAAACCTCTTTTTCTTTATAAATTACTCAGTCTTGGGTATATCTTTATTAGCAGCATGAGAACAGACTAATACAGATACCAAATATAAAACTTAAAACTGAATATTACAGATCATGAACCCGTAAACCAAATCACCGATAGATAAGGAAAAAAAGAAACAGGAAAAAATTAACTCACTTTAAGATTTTTGAAGATTTCGTTTTCATGCAATGTACAGAAATCAAAGCCAGCACCAGTTCTAAAAAGGTAACATATTTAAGGATCTCAAAGTCATGGAGGAAAAGAGCAACGTGTGGGTGACAGCAAGTGCTGTGCCTCCAGCGTCGTTCCACGAAGCTCTGCCACATGTCATAAGATCCACAACCCCAGAAACATCATGACCCCCACAACAGCTCTCTCCCTGGAGCAGGGCACCAAGCTCAGGTGAAACCAGGTCCTACACCATCACCCTCCAGAGCTGGAAACCCTTCAACCAACTGCAGGGTAAAGCCAGCAGCAGCAGCAAACCTAACCCTGAGAGCCAGGAGCAAGAGCTTCTGACAAAGGGGAGGGCGGAGGTCACTTTACGCCCAAGATAATCTTTCCAGATACCTGCTGAGGGATGGGGGATCCATAAGAATCAGCTCACCCGGAAATTGTTACCATGTGAACACTGCATCCCACCACCGCACACACCTTTCTAAAGCCCTGCCTTTTCAAAAGACAACGTCCGAATCCCTGCTCGGCACTCAGGGTTCCACAAGTAACTCCCAGACTTCCCTCCTGGCCTTGCCCAGTCCCCATGTCACACTTCCCCATGGTCCGGCTGCTGCTGCTTGCCTCACCCCTGCCTGACTCTCCAGCTCCCGTGTCTGGGCTTCTCTCTCCACCTGAAACAGCCTCTTGTCCACCATCCAAACTTCATCCCTCTTTCATAACCGAACTTCCTTCCTTTCTGGAACTTCTGCTGACCACCTCCCACCCAGAATTAACTTCCCCCTTCCGAACTACAGGAGGGACTATCCATTGTCACTACTACCATCACAATTAGGAAGAGGAACTTAAACACCTTAGCCATTACCTGTGCCAGATGTTCTCCCATTTAATTCTCACCAAAACCTAGCATTTGGTTCCCACAGGAGAGAGGAGGAATCTGAGGCCCAGAGAGATTTAATGAGAGCCTCTGAGCACATGTCCACTGAGTCCTCAACACAAAAGCTTCTGACTGTACCAACAGCTCACAAGGTTTGTGATTGAAATGGTCTAATAAACAAAAGTATGTAAACAAGTAACCCAGAAAGAACACAGAGACGTAATGGCAGCTTGACTGTGTCATGTTTTATCTTTAAAATAAAGTTTAAGCATTGTATTGTACAAGACAATGTGTGTGATTATTTTGGTATAGAAATCATCTTTCATATTATTTATCCTCAGTAGAACCAGTCCTCCACGCAGATGGGCCACATGGGCCTGTGAGACAGCCCAGTATGACCCACTAGGCCACACTGCTCCCCAAGGGTATGAGGCAGGTTTATTCTACACATTGGGCTTAATCCCTTACAAGGTGCCTTTAGGTACACCCTATCTTATTTCACCTTCACAATGAGCCTGTCCAGGGGTAGAATGGATGGTTATTTCCATTATCTCACAGACGAGGAAACTGATTACCAGGTATGTATAAGTGCCTCACCTATAGCTACTGAAGGCCCTGGCAGAGATGGGGACTTGGAGCTTCTGACTCCTAGCCTTGTAATCCGTGTTTCCAACCATCCTCTTCTGTTTATCAGCCCTAGATAGACATTATCTCCAGCCATCTCTCAGACTCCACATGTTGATGTCTCAATTCACTGTCCCAATCCAGGTGCAGCCTCTGCAAGGCAGGGGGGATTTGGGTTTCCTCACTTGCCTCCTCACCCCTGCCTTCTTCACCAGTCCATCATCCCATAGCGTTCAGCACAGATCATTCTGTTCTCTGACATTCTCAAAGTAAAAAGGAGTCGAGAAGCAGGAGATAAATTAAGTAGAAAGAAAGTGTAAGGGGTACAAAGTGAGGAAAGGGGAGAAAAACAGAAGCAATAAATAACTGAGAGAGCAGAAAAGAGTCTTATCCAAGCAGCAGCCCCAGCTCAGAAGGGCAAATGTGCCTAGACATGGGTCAAAAAATACAATCATTCTCAGAACTGTGACACGAAGAAGGCAAACAGGAAAAGTCATTCTGAAAACACCTACTTACTGGTTTCATTCAAAGCATCCCTCTGAATAGAGAGTAATACTTCCTAAGTGGAAAGGAGAGTCTTGTTCTTAAATGTTTTGTAAAAAGTGTTTGACAAAGGATCACTTAAGGGCAAAGTATACACCAAGAAAAACAGAGTTCAAAATTAATCACTTCCCATTTGAAAACTTTTTTAATACCATTTGTCAAACAGTACAAGTCTCTAAAATCGTAAAATGAAATATGAGCAGTATTAGTACCAAAAGTAAGAGCAGGACAAAGCTCTCCCATCCATAGCCAGGCTCCACCCCTGAGGATGCGTAGCTCCACAGTATGCTCAGCTGGGCACTCCCTCAGGGTCATAACTCATTCATGAGGGTGGAGAGATTACACAGCCATCACTTTTCCCTGAACCCATCGCACCTAAATCCCCATTTCAGACAGAGGGAGACAACTTAATAACTCATGGCAATGGGCCAGTCTTTTCCAGACTTACAGCCTTTGTGGGTAAAAACCAAAGCCACAATGAGCATCCACATCAGCAGCACATTAGCAACGCAGGCCTCACCCGCCTTCATGCTACGGGTCACTGTTTTTTAATACCCTAAAGAGAATAAACTAATAGAAGATTATTTTCCAGCAAAGACAATTCACAGGCAGGCTCTTGCTCCCCTTCCGTCTCTGTCACTCACAAGTGTGTAAATATGATGAGATTTACAGCACTTAAGTTCACATACAAGGAAATATTGCCAATACTAGTCAAATTCCTGTGATAACATGCATCACTTTCAGAAACAACTATTTCTTAGCCAGGTGCGGTGGCTCACGCCTGTACTCCTAACACTTTGAAGAGGTCAAGGCAGAAGGATCACCTGAGGTCAGGAGTTCGAGATCAGCCTGGCCAACATAGTGAAACCCCATCTCTACTAAAAATACAAAAAATTAGTCAGGCATGGTGGCACGTGCCTGTGGTCCCAGCTACTGGGGAGGCTGAGGCAGGAGAATCGCTTGAACCCAGGTGGCTCAGGTTGCAGTGAGCCGAGATTGCACCACTGCACTCCAGCCTGGGTGACAAGAGTGAAACTTTGGCCGGGCACGGTGGCTCACACCTGTAATCCCAGCACTTTGGGAGGCCGAGGCGCGCGGATCGCAAGGTCAGGAGATCGAGACCATCCTGGCTAACACGGTGAAACCCCATCTCTACTAAAAATACAAAAAATTAGCCGGGCGTGGTGGC
>NW_012105076.1:1083565-1086413 GCF_000951045.1 Mandrillus leucophaeus | reverse complement strand
CGGAGCTTGCAGTGAGCCGAGATCATGCCACTGCACTCCAACCTGGGCGACAAAGTAAGACTCCATCTCGAAAAAAAAAAAAAGAGTGAAACTTCATCTCAAAAAACGACTATTTCTTAAGATGGTAGAACCAAGACTAATACATGTATCATATACTAGAAAGTTCATGTTTTTATCTTTTTATTCACAATAACTAACATATCTCTTTTTCTACTTTGGAGCACTGAACATCATTTTCCACACCTTTTCTTTGAGGACGGCTGTGTTATACTGCTTGACAAGAACTTGTCAAATAATTACCCTGAAATCTTCTTATGGTACTGAAGATATGAAAAGAAACCTCAAAATAGAGGTTTTATTAGACAAATAAAAATAAGGCTGAAAAATGTTCTACGAGTTGAGAAAAGTAAACTTAAAAGCTGAGAAGAGAGTACAAAGGAAAAATGTATTTTATTTCATTCAAAAGGTTTTACAATAGGAGGAGGGAGATAATCAATGAAAAACCCCACCTTAGTTTACAGATAGTATCTTTTTTATTATTTTTTGTAGAGACAGGGGTCTCACTATGTTGCCCAGGCTGGTCTTTAACTCCTAGGTTCAAGGGATCTTCCCGCCTCAGCCTCCCAAAGCGCTGGGATTACAGGTATGAGCCACTGCACCCGGCCTACAGGTAGTATTTTAAAGAGATGTTAACCTCATATGCACATCAAGAATCTGAATACTCACTCAGCTGGTAAAACCAAGGTGGTAATGCTAATGGCACGTTAGTCCAGTTCAAAATATTTTTTAGTATCTTAACCACATTCCAGACACGTTAAGGATCAAATAAGATGCTGGCAAAAAAGACAGCAAAGGAACACACTGAGCCCTGGAGCACCTTTGCCCCCGGAACAGCACTCAAGCGAGACCCCAGAAGCATCTAGACTGGGCTCTGTCGCTGACCAGCTGCAACTCCTCTGAGCAGCAAACTCTTCAGTTGTGAAGCTAGAGGGTTAACTCGATGTTCTCTTAAGGCTACCTTCCTGCTTTAAAATTACACATGGTGAAGAAACTACTCATGAAGATGAAGGAGATAAAATTTATTGGGGTGTTTACCCATTATTAGGCTACATAATTAAAAGATTTGTTTTGTCTCTCACATTCTAATAATGGATTTTTCCTAGGGAGAACAGAAAAGTTATTTAAACATTTTAATTTCCAAACTTAACCATAATTAAATTTATGAAACCCAAAATATGAACTTGTTTTTGTTTTCATATTAAGGAAATTTCATCTTGTGATCCTAAGCTTTCAGTGGAAGGAATAGATTGCCTCTCTCAGTAAGATGGCTGGTGGATGGATATATATGCTCTACCAAACAGCTTATTAGGAAGAAGTACTTAAATATTACAAAATACACAAAAGTATCATACTCTTATGCCCAAAGCATAGTGTGTTCAGGAAAGTATGTTCAGTTATTAAATGTCATGAAAATTATATGAAGGTCTCACTAAAGTTCAAAGTTTCAGTCAAAGGTAAGCAGTTTGACAGAAATATTGGTCATTTACTTACAAAATCTAGAGAATCCCCATTTATTAGGGCTTACTGTGTATCAGCACTCTTAGGTTCTTTGGTATAATCTAATTTAATCATCTATATTAAATGAGATATAATCTCATTTAAGTACTCTTAACCACATTAAGAGGTAGCTATCATTATTCTCATTTTACAAATCAGGACACTGAAGTGGAGAAAATTAAAACACCTTTCCAAAGCAGAACAGCAAGTCACAGAGCCAAGATTCCAACACAGCACTTCCAACTCAAATCCAATGATCCTTCCCCTACACTTATACAATCTGGGTTAGCTTATACTAATAAAAATATGCCCCATGGCTCAACTATTTAAGTTATTGATATACCAAGATGATTCTCACACTGACATTCGCTCCATAATATGACCTCCCTATCTGTGTTGGTGCCACTCCTTGACAAGAGAAAATGAACCATAATTTTTCTCAGACATAGCACTGAATACCTTATAAACTTCCATACCAACAAAGCCATCCTTTATTTTACAGATGTAAAAACAGAGAATCACAATAGGAGGCTAATCTCTGGTGGTTTAGAAGCTAGGAGGAAAAAAAAAAAAAAAAAACTAGGAGGCTAAGTAACCAACTCAAGAAGGCCACATCCTGTAAGTGGTGGAACTGAGGTCTAACGTAGCCTATGGGGCTCCAAGCCTGAGCCTGGGACCTGATGCTTAGGGTGTTTCTTTCTCCCCAACAAAACGAGCATGGCTTTACTGGATTCTGCAGGAAGAACACCTATCAAAACTCAAAAGAATTGACAGTTCAGTCAATGAAAATGAAGTTAAAAATACAGCATTCGTTTCCAAAGCATTTGCCAGACAGAATTCAAAGGTCAGAGCAATGACAGACTGTGCTAAAACCTCAAGAAATGTTTCTCTCTCTCTCCCCCTCCACCACACACACAGACATACAGAGTGGTGTGAAGAGGGGATATGAGACAGGGAGGGAGAGAGAGAGAGAGAGACAGAGAGAGAGAGAGAGAGACAGAGAGAGAGAGGAGGGAGGGGAGGAAGGGAGGAAGGGATGAGGGGTAGGGGAGGAGGGGAGGGGGGAAGAGGAGAAGAGGGGAGGAGGGAAGGAGGGAAGGAAGGAGTGAAGGATGTTTCCAAGTGTGAGTAGTTTCGCTTCCAAGATCAAGCATGGGTGGAAAACATTTAAAGAACAGTAACAGAGTAACTCAAATTATGCTTCTCTGCAATTAGCAGGCTTAGTTTATAAACATATTCACCAGAAAGGTTTATGACCAAAGAGTAATGTAAGTATTTATATTTTTATATA
>NW_012105076.1:1042584-1083450 GCF_000951045.1 Mandrillus leucophaeus | reverse complement strand
TTTTTTTTTTTTGAGATGGAGTCTCATTCTGTCGCCAGCCTGGAGTGCAGTGGTGCAATCTCAGCTCACTGCAACCTCCGTGTCTCGGGTTCAAGCGATTCTCCTGCCTCAGCCTCCTGAGTATCTGGGACCACAGCCGCGCATCACCAGGCCCAGCTAATTTTTGTATTTTTAGTAGATATGGGGTTTCACCATGTTGGCCAGGATGGTCTCAATCTCTTGACCTCGTGATCCGCTCGTGATACACATACGAGCAAAGAAATCTTTTTCTTATTAAATTCTGTTAAATTTCAAATAACCATTATCCTCAATTCCAATGGACATTGAAATAACAGTTAAACTTCCACCCTCAATCCTCTATATGTGGTTAATCTATTTCTAAAGTAAAAAATGCCTGTGAAATTCAAATGGTTTCTCCTAATTTATCCATTTGATAACATGATTTTCAGTCACAAGATGATCACATTCTCCCTCTTTCCTTTCCCACTCTTCCCTTCGCCTGTGTCTTTAAAAAAAAATACCATGAAATTCACTATGGATGAATGTGAAACTCTATAGCAGGATTTCAACATCTCATCACTTTTTTTGTAATGATGAAACTGAGATAAGGAGAGACTTAGGAACAGAACAAATGGGACATGCAAAGTCTTCTATGTTCCAAAGCTGTTCTTTCATTTCATGCTAAATCTGCTACTAACAGAGCCAGTCACTATTGAACTGTAAGTCAAATATTCAAGGTTAGCTGCCGAATAATCAAGGACTATTTCAGATAATCATACTCTCTAGAAATTTTGCAATTCACTTGTTTAAAAGGCTTTTATTAAATACCTGCTCTAGCAACAACAGAAATTTCTTTCATAATACATGGCAACATACCTAGAATAGTTTGCAATGTAGATGAAATGACCCAATAACAGCAACCACAAATGCACCTACCAATTTATCCGTTACTACATACCAGCAACTGAACTAGGTATGTTACAGTACATCACCTGCATACTCCACACTCACAGCAACCCCATTTTCCCCGTTTTACAGATATGTAAACTGAGGCTAAGAGTTTAAATAATCTGCCTACTATCCAAACCCTAGGATGACCCACAGCAAATATTTTCAAACTCCTTTGTCTCAAGACTCCATTATAAATCAAAATTATTGAAGACCCCAAAAAGCTATGGTTTATATGGGTTCTATCTAACCAAACAGCTTATTAGGAAATTAAAACTGAGAAATTTTAATAATATTTATGTATTCATTTTAAATAACAAAAGTAAGTTCATTTGTGTTATAATAAAACCTATTTCTACAAAAATAACTTTCTCAAAACAAAAACTGATGAGATGATGCTATTTTACATTTTTGAAAATCTAATGTCTGGCTTAAAAGAAAACAACTAGGTTCCCTATCTGCTTCAGCATTCAATCTGTTTTAATACGTCGCTTTGATTGAAATACAAGAATACGAAGAAATCACAAAGTCAAAGAATACACTTCACTACCAAGCCTGGTTAGATTGCTAGAACCTGGTAAGATTCTGGTAGAAGGTGATTAGAAACACATTATTTTTGAGCAAAATGGATTTTTAAAATCCCCAACCAAAACAAATATAACAGGAAAAATTATTACAACTAAATATAATGTGCTTGTTCCTCAAATTGTTTAGGTTAAAAAAGAATACTTCTGCCTTGCTCTGAGTAAAGGGCCCAACGGCTTGCTGCCCTAGAGTGGGTTCAGGGTACTTTCCCAACTTGGTCTTCCTCCTCTGTTCCCTGAAATGCATGCAACTATCATCTATCCCATTGCACAAACCAGAACACAGCACCCAACACATCTCTAAACCACGTCCTGTCAATGCCACCACCTAAATCTCTCTCAAACACATCACTTCTCTTCACCTCCACCATCTTCCACCTAGACCACAACTCCTCCTCACAGATCGAATCTCAGTCATTCTGATCCACTCTCTGGAGGAGCCTGCCAGCTCTGTCTACCCCATTCTCTCTCCTTCTCTCCCTCCACCCTTATCCCTTGCTTAAACTCTTTCAATGGCTTCTTACTGCTCTAAGTAAAAATACCAAAATTATTAATATAGCCTACACAGCCATGTTGAATCTGCTCCTGCCTGCCTCTCAGGGCTCACCCTCATCATGCACACACACATGCGTACACCCTCTCGTTCCACTCAGACTGCCTTCCTGCAGTTCCTGGATGGCAACAACACACAGGCCTTCTTTCTACTCAAAACACCCTCTACCACCACTATACACCCAACCACCCTTCAGGTCTCAGCTCAACCACACCGTCTTCAGCAAAATCTTCCTGGAGCCCCAGTCGGGATCAGGTTCTCTCTGTTTTAGGCAATCAAGGAACGTGCCTGCCACTCATCGGAGTGGCTTGATCTGGGTTGTGAATGCCCATCTCTCCCACTAGACTGTAAAGAACACAAGAGCAGTGACAGCATCTGCTTTGTTCCACATTTTAACTTAATGCCTGCTATAGTAAATACATACTGAAAATCCATTAAATGAATGAAAGGACAGCATAAATCTGACAATGTACATACGTATGTACAGGAAAGAATGAGTCAATCAAGACAGTCGGTCCAATTTACTTTCCTTCATCTTCACCACTAGGTAACAGCTGGTATTTAACAGAAGGAAGGGGAGGTACCCACCAAGAGCCACCACCAGGCCCAGGTGGGGCTGGATCTAGAACAGAACTTGAGGGGCTAGGATTCCCTCAACCGCTGGCAACTGTCAGCACTTGTTTTGCTGCTCTTTCCTGCAGGGAAAGTTTAACTTCACTCTGCTTTACCAAGAACTCTGATAGGCTCCCGCTGACATTGTACTTTATGTTTTGGAAAATCTCTAAAGCTGGTTTCAACTTCCTTGTGATCTATGCTATTTATTTACATATATGACCCTGTGGGTCACAGCAAATTTGCCTTCTATATATGCAACATGTATGTATGTGTGTATCGTAATAAATATTATCACACTGAAATACACACATATTCATTCATATTTATGGAGCACTTAGATGCCACATGCATTCTTTCAGTTAATTCTTACCACAAGGCTTTGACAAAACCAAGGGTTAGAGGGGATGTGTAACTTTAGTGCCCAAGGTGACAAGCCGGTAGGTGGCACAGCCACCACTCAACCTGGCTGCACATTAGACTCACCTAGGAAGTTTTAAAAAACCGTGACATCTGGGTGTTTCCACAGGAGTGGGATGGACTCAGGCAGGGCAGACTGTAAAGCTACTCGGGGGATGGATTCCATGGGCGCTATGCCCAGCCAGGTGGCATTATCTCTAACACCTGCCCAGTTCCTCATTCCAACATTCTCCTGCCTCAATCCACCCAGCCACCAACAATGCTCGACTGACAAAACTCACCCTGTCCAAGCATCCCGAGAGCAGCTGGTGCTGCAGCTGACATGGTAGATTTTTCAAAGATCTTTAACAAATTCATGACAGGGTCTGTGGCATTTAATTACTACTTTAAAGCCCCCAAATATTAAAAGGATTTCAGTTCTCCTCTGTATAAGACACAAATACACTTTTAAAAAGTGTACTAATGTGTCTTAGAAATTGTTTCTGGTATTGTGGTTCCAACCCTGTGGGCCAAGACAGGAAGCCCAGAGGCACAATAGCTTCTCATTATTATTCAATCTAATAACAATGAATGACCCACAAGGCCTATTGTGATATGCAGGCTGTGGAAATTTCACTCCTTCCTCAGAACAAAACCAAGAGGTCCTTTCTGTCAGTGTTTGCCTATGCAGATTTGCTAATTCAGAATACTGCACCAGTGGGGAAGGGTTTCTGAAAGACTTCTGGCCTCAAGTTAATGTTTTATGTTTTGGACAAAGGGTCTCAGGAATACAGATACTGGCTTTAAAGTCATCATTGATTCAGCGTCAGAGAATTTCCAGATAACTGACACTTTAATGTGCCACACTGTCAAAGCAATTTTAATAACATTCTAAAAACGTATTACACACAATCCTGCCTTCCTAAACAAAGCATTTTAAGCAGTATTTTGCTTCTTCTTGATGGACACCCAAAGTCATTGTCCTAAACCCCAGGGACTGTATGGATGTGATGCAGTGGCTGCTGCCTGTAGTGAACTATATGCACCAACACTAAACGGAGTTTGAACTGTGGTGTTTTCTGGGGTCTCAGCTTATGTTTCTATAGTTTTTCTGTCTCCTTCTTCACTATCAGGCCTTCTTAATAACCTGTTGACAGCTGGAAAACTGGACAACACAGCATGTTTGCAGAGAAGGTTTGAGAGCAAAGACCTAAGGTTTGAGAGCAAAGACCTAAATGCGTGTGTGTGTGTGTGTGTGTGTGTGTGTGTGTGTGTGTGTGTGTGCTGGATCAGCGCAGGGAGAAGAGATGCCGGGGTTCAATTTGAACAGGGGCCCAGATGGCAGAAGACTAAGTGGGCTCCTTGGTGCTGCTGGCTATGGCCAGGATTCAGAGTCTCCCCCAGGGTGAACAGGAAGCTGCAGTCCTCTCCTGAAGCCTCTCAGCAGCATAAAGATGGAGAAACTGCCCTCCTAGAAGAGAATTGGGGTCAGAGTTGGTCACTAAGGGCACTGGATGAGTCACTGACAAGGGTAAGTTTTTGTTGTTTAGTTTGTAGTTCTTCTGATTACAAAAGCAATACATCTAACTAAACATTTACACCAAACACAGATGTAAAAGTTAGAAAGTAGAAAGTCCTCCATAGCAAGTTTACATTCCCTCCACCAGGTATACTTCTGCTCCCAACTATTACAACACATTTTTCCAGATCAAATCATTCATTTCTCCCTCAGAGTTCCCACACTACACATGCTATAAACAAACATTGGTTCATTCTTACCACACTGTTCTTTGTTATATATTTTTGGATACCTTTCCATATTCCTACTTACAAAATTCATTTTAAGCCATATATAACATCCCACTCTATGAATGTACCATAACTCAATCTTCTGTTATGGGTTTATAATAAACAATGCTATGATGAATCTCTACCTTTGCAAACATGTATGAGTATTCCTGGGATAAATTCTGTAAAGTGGAAATTCCTAGGTCAAAGCACATGAATAAATTTAAACAGCTGCTTTCCAGTCAGGAAGTACAGTTTACGAGACCCAATTTTTTAATCTAATACAATACCAATGCAATAATCCTTAAGCCTATGCAAGCCTCCTGATCAAAACAGGAGAAAACAACAAAGAGTAAGTCAAATGAACTGTTATCACAAAGTGCTATGGGAAATGGGAACTGCAAGCCTAAAGCCAGTCTTGTTTGGAGGGCAGCGGCTCCCACATCAGCCTGGCAGTTTCTGGGACAGAGGAACAGTGTGTGTCTCCCGTGCACGCAGGAGGTATGACTGTACATGTTCACAGTACAAGTGGAACCTTCATGGCCACTCCTGGGAACACAGCACACAGCAGCAGGACCTCTTTGGAACCAGCCATTGTACTGAGGAGGGAGCAGGTTCTCAGAGGCAGAAACCATGGTTCTGTTTTTGTTTTTAAAACCAGTGTCACCCCTTACATCTTCACTTAGACTCCCCAACCTGGTGTGGCTGTAGGACAGCGTGGATTAGGCATTTCCCTAACACAAACAGGTTCTTGGCAATGGCTTGAGGAACTTTCTAAAGAACATACTGCACACAAGTTTTAAAGTATCAATTTTGTACATTTATGTGTCTGGCCAGGTACACTTGGGAACACACCTTAGTTGTCAGCTAGACTTAGGAGTTGCAAGACTAGGCTCTCTGATCAGGCCACGTGAGAGCTGGGAGACCCTGGCAAGCACTTAATAATATCAGACACGCCTCCCTATGGTGATTCTGTGAGCATCAAATGAGATGTGTGAGAAAATATTCTGTAAGCCGCAAGGCACTGCAGAAATGTAGGGGGTTATTTACTACAATTATTAGAAAATAACGACTGGGTGCGGTGGCTCATGCCTGTAATCCCAGCACTTTGGGAGGCTGAGGTGGACGGATCACCTGAGGTTGGGAATTCAAAACCAGCCTGACCAACATGGAGAAACCCCATTTCTACTAAAAATACAAAATTAGCCAGGTGTGGTGGTGCATGCCTGTAATCCCAGCTACTCAGGAGACTGAGGCAGGAGAATTGCTTGAACCCTGCAGGCGGAGGTTACAGTGAGCTGAGATCATGCCATTGCACTCCAGCCTGGGCAACAAGAGTGAAACTTCGTCTCAAAAAAAAAAAATTTTTTTTTGAGAACTTAGGCTGGGCTGAGTGCTGTCTGAATGCTCTAAGGTATATTGACTCATTCAATCCTCACTACTACTCTGCACGAGCTATGATTACTAACTTCTTCCTCTTGACAGATGACAAACGAGGCTCCGAGTCCACACAACTTAGTCAAGTCCCCAGAGCCCCAGGCAGCCTGGCCACAGAGCCAGGCTCTCACCCTCTCTGTTCTGCCACCTTGTTACTGGTATGGGAATTACCTCCCCTAACCCCAGCCTCAGTTTCCTCATTTCCATGTTGAGGTGATCATCTCAGTTACCATCTGAAAAACTCTTCTCTAACCCCAATCTTCTTATAATTTCTATTAGCTGAAGAGTAAGTGACTTTCGGATAATTGTAAGCTTACAGGAGTTCAGAATAAGCAAATTTGAGAATTTTCAAAGGATCATGTCTACAAAAGAGTTCTGCTATTTTTAATCACTTACCTAATCTGGTCATGGCCAGCAACTCAGGACTGAGGCAAGTCAAAGCTCTTCTTGGACAAAAAGTTTCTTTGCATGGGTCTCCAAAGGATTCAGTTATTGAAATCAAACTGAGACATCCGCCATCATTCAACAAACCCCAGAGGAAAAATCCCTTAATAAAATGTACAGTGTACCAAAATAACCTGCTGCTTACAACAAACACTCTCAATGCACATCTCCCCACCTCACCCCCCCCCCAAAAAAAAGCCTCTTTCAGTAGATTTTTTTTTTTTTTTTTTTTGAGACAGGGTCTCCCTCTGTCACCCAGGCTGGAATGCACTGGTATAATCACAGTTCACTGTAGCCTCAACCTCCCTGGGCTCAGGCAATCCTTGGACCTCAGCCTCCCAAGCAGCTGAGAATACAGGTGTGCGTCACCATGTCTGGCTGATTTTTGCATGTTTCGTAGAGATGGGGTTTTGCCACGTTGCCCAGCCTGGTCTCGAACACCTAGGCACAAGCAATCCAACTGCCTTGGACTCCTGAAGTGTTGACATTATGGGTGTGAGCTACCACACTTGGCTGAAAAATTTTACATAAATGAAAAAAGCTCTATAAAAAAGGAAATGAATTAAAGGCAAACATCACACAGACTAAACACCACCAAAGGACAACCAGTCGTTTTACTTTAGCAGACTGGGGAGGTGGAAAGTTCAGCATACAAAACACTCGAAATAGATTCACAAATCAAGTAATTTTTCAGTCCCATTAACTAAAGCAGTAACTCTGGTTGATTTAGTACCACCTAACAAAATGTAAAGTCAGTTACAAAGACTGCACTTAAATAAAAGCAAATACTATTTTATTGTGCTTTTAGAGAAAAATTTTATAAAGGCCTTTACTAGCTAAACAATTAAATGAGTCCGTGTTTTTTAGTGATAAAACAAAAAAATCATGAAGGATAAACAGTTATCTTAACGTGTAACTAATGTTAAAAAGATTTCATTTAAAAGGCAGAATTCTTTCTATTCCTTTAACTCTTAAATGACAAAAAATAAGCAAATATAAATAAATAAATCCCTAATGGAATGCTGATTAAGAGACCTCTCTTCTTGGCCTAATCAATTAGAAACCAGAATTGACTAAATGTAAACATAAAAAAACGTATCTTGAAAGTTTATAACAGCTTTCAACTTTTTAAATTATTAGCATAATAACTGCCATTTTCTGATTGCCTTTATGCATCAAGTACCTTGTTACTTACTCACATTTAATCTTCTCAAATGCCCAAGAGTCAGCTCATACCACAAGATAGGGAAATGCAGGCCAGAGAGGTTACAGAGCTTAGACAAGGCCACACAATCACACAATCACAATGCACTGCAGCCAGAACCTCGGATCTAATGCTAACTCCAATGCTTTTTTCAAAACACAACTGCCTATATAGAATTGTAGCTGAATATCATATGAAAAAGCTAACTCATCCTGGGAGCAAGGAGGCCACACAGAAGATTCCAGAGAGCAGAGGTGCCACATGCCAGCAAGAATATAGAATAATGTTTTATTGACGACTATAGGTTTTAAACTTAAATTTTAAAAAAGTTTTAAAAGAATAGAAAGGTGTAAAATTGGATGTAAAAATGAATCAAAAATATTTATAGAATACAAAATAAGTCAAAAAATGTTTTAAAAAGAATATAGAATAACATTTAAGAGCGCAGGCTCAGGAGCCAGGTTTTCTGAGTTCAACCCTGACTCCCCCACTTTGCACCCTGATGACTGTGGGGCACTGACTTTCTCTGTGCCTCAGTTTCCCCTCTGCAAAATGGAGATGAGTACCCACCTCATAGATTGTTATGGAGACTGAGTTAAAATTCACCCAACACTGAGAACCATATCTGGCCCATAGAAAACACTGTATTTATGTTTACTGTCAAGAGAAACCTGTGAAGAGAATGCAGAATGACTAGATTCAGATCTAACAGGCCTGGTTATAAGAGCAAGGGCAGAAAACAGGAAAGTAACTGAAAACAAGCAGGATGAGCTGTAGGGAACGGCATCCTGGAAGAAAACAAGTGACTCAGCTCAAGAAAATGGGAGTCCATCACAGACTCCAGTCAGCAGGGTCAGCCAGAAGAGAACCAGGCAACGCGGACAAAAGCCAGAGGGGCATGAAACTATGACCCTGACAAAAGTCTCCAGATGCTTCTAAACACCAAGTGGAGGCAAAATAAAATTACTTGGTCTTAAATTGGAGGTGAGAAAATGAAGGCAGACCAGCAAGCTCTGCGTTCTCTGGGCCGGGGGTTCTAGAATAACACAGAAACAGAGCACCTGCCCAGGACTGGAAGGCAGTGATCCAGTGAACCTGTGTCAAGCTGATCATCAAGAGACTGGAGTTAGGATCCACATAGAGAGAGAGTGGCGCCAAGCACCCATGATAAACCGCGTCTCTGAACTTCCTGCAGCACAGAGATGGGAGCTTGTGGGGAAGAGAAGGTAACAAAAGGGCCCTGAAACCAGGAATGAATTTAACGAAGAAATTCCCTCTCCTTTTATACTTGGCCTAGAAAGGTGATCCAGGAAGAACACCTGAGTGGGCTTCCCCAGAAACGGCCTGTTCAACCTGTGTGGCCGTCCTCAGCCAGGTCCTTTGAACCTCATCCTATACCCAAAATCCTGCCCCAAAGCCGAGCCAGCACTGGCACAGGGGCACACAGCCTGACTTCAAACAGGCCTATCCACTCGGCTGGCTGTGTGACTAACGAATAAAAGTTAAGTATGCAAATTTACACTTGGCCATGACTCGCTCAAAATTGGCTTAAAACACTGCAGGGTATGATTCTGAATTACTAAACAATACATTTTTCACTTCAGACAGCCAAACACAGAGTTCAAATTAGATTTTGAAATTAGAATTCAGACTCATTGCCATCTAGGCTGTGAATTAACAGTTAAAAATTAGTCTCCGTTCACATTCAGCTTAGGTTTGATGAGCAAAACTACCAAAAGAAAGCATCTGCTTTTGCAGTTTAAAAACATATTTACTTTTTAAAAGTTTACTTCATATTCAGTTCCTTTTTTTTAGGTGAGAGTCTGATTTTGTTTTCCAGTGAGATTCTGGAGTGAGACTGCAACTTCCTCATGAGATGGTCATTGGGAACTGGGTAAGGTGATCCTAGATCCCACACTGCACTCTCCAGAATCCCCATCAGGTGCTGAGTTGCAAAACAAACATGTTCATCTCGAACTGAAGATATGCAGAAAGAACAGTTGCAAAGTCACTGAAAAGCTACCTATGCCAAGTGAGAAACCCCAAAATATCACAGCAGCTTCACATTTTCATGAGAAACAAGAGGGCACGAGTAAGGGAGACCCAGGAAAACCCAGGTGGGCCTGGTTTCTACAGCTCGCTGTTTTTAGGGCCACTGGGGTCAGATCCCACTCCACCTCCACTGCTCACCAAATCAAACAACAACTTTACCAAACATTCCTCTTGCCACAGAGCAATACGTGATTCATTCAGCATCACTATATCCTCCTACAACAAACAAAAGGGTACGCCATGATGCAGCTATCTTTAGGAAATTAGCAGCTTAACGAAAACTTCCTAAACTTATATACATGATGATTCTTCCACTATTTTATCTATAAAAGATAGTCACAGGAAAAATCAGGCAAGCACAGACATAGGACCTAAATTAAGAACAATAGAAAATTAAAAAGAGGAGTCAGCAAGGCTTTTCATGTAGAGAAAAATAAAACTAGATAAGAAGGAAACCATTTGCAAGACCAAATGGCACCATTTATTTTGAACTGTGCTTTAAAAAAAAAAAAAAAAAAATCACAGCCATATCTATTTCTTCTTTTAATTATAAAGTTTGCCTAGAAATTAGTTATCTGTCAACCTATTTCCTAATTTCAGCAGTCACAATGCTGTATGAATGACCTAAAAGTATCAAAACCTGAAGTATTATATATACACACACATACACATACACAGACATACACGTACACATATATTTATGTAAATGTATATAAAGCAAGAGAGACATGAGATAAAGCAGTTAAAATCAATCTGTAGGACTAATTGAGTTGTATATCAAATGAGTTTTGAATTATCTCCAAATTATCTATCCAATAACTTCCTCGAACCTATAACTTAGCACCTTAAAAATCCGCCAAATTGCTTTTTTAAAAAAAAAAGGAACAGTTTAATGCAACCCAGTCCTTCCCTCATAGTCCATGGCCACCACCCTAGCACACACTCTGGGTCACACCTGGATTACTTCTTCTCCCGTCAGCCTTCCTGCCACCTTTCTTTCTACCTTGGATCCAACCTGTGCCAATCTGCCAGGGTTGCAATACCTCTAAAATACTTCCTTCATAACATTTCCTTGCTTAAAATTTTCAATGCTCAAAGGATAAGTCCAAATTCCTTCACACCGTATCACATTAGAGATGCTTCACAATAAACTTCAGCTTACTTTTTAATTACCTGTTCTTCAAGAATTCCCAAATAATAGTAATACAATGGAACACTCACAGTATGTCAAAATGGTATCCTAACTACTTCACATGCATTAATTCACAAGGACATTAGGACATAAATACTATTATATCCCACCCGGGCGCAGTGGCTCACATCTGTAATCCCAGCACTTTTCGAGGCTGAGGCGGGTGGATCATGAGGTCAGGAACTCGAGACCAGCCTGGCCAACATGGTGAAATCTCATATCTACTAAAAATACAAAAATTAGCTGGGTGTGGTGGCATGTGCCTATAATCCCAGCTACTTGGGAGGCTGAGGCACAAGAATCGCTTGAACCCAGGAGGCGGAGGTTGCAGTGAGCAGAGAGCACCACTGCACTCCAGCCTGGTGACAGAGAGATCAAAAAAAAAAAAAAACACTATTATATCCCCATTCTACAGATGAAGAAACTGAGCACAGCAGAGTGAAAGAAACCGCCTACATCACATCTCACATGAGCAAGCAACAGGGCCAGGGTTCACACCAGGCATTCTGACTCTAGAGCCTCACTGGGAATTGCTAGGCTGTACTCGCTCTACCTCCACTGTCCCCACATACGACCCCCACATTTGAGCACCAGCAGCATATTCTCAGTTACTGCTTACCCCATCTGTCATCATTGTTATGGGTGACCACAACCACACCACCCGAATGCACAGGAGAGGGCCTGCGGACAAGAGGCCCCATATTTAATTCTGTCCATAGGACATGGCTCCCAATGCTTCACAGACAAAAACTGACTGCCCAATTTCTCTGTAGGATCAAGCAAGGGCATGTTTTTTTCTATCTTGTTCTCTCCATCTTCCCTCCTGGTAGAAAAGTTTTGCAGCACAGACACAGGTTTCCTTGAGAAAATGCGGTGATTAAGCTGGAGGTGGGGGTTTCCCAGCTTTTTCATTCCTCCAGCCCTGGCTACAGGCAGACACAGTTACATATTTGGTGAACAAGCTCATTAAACACTCCATCCAGGCCACTGAAGAAAATTTCCTACTTCCCTGCTCCCTGCTGTTGATATTCACAAGCCCTGATATAAAAGAGAGCATTTAGACAGTTCTGTTACATAAAATCTCAGCCCTTCACTAAAATCGAAGCTAAATGATTCAGTTTCTACTTTGCGGCATAAACCCCATTTTATACTCAACAGTCTTATCCTCAAGCTTTACTGATGATTTTTCCTAAAGGAGACATATTCCAAAAGGCCTGGGCTTAGAGCTTTTTTAGACTTACTGGAAATGGTACCAGCTGAATGTCACACAGCATCTTGCTGAAGGCTTTTGGAAACAGCTGATGAAAAAAAGAGAACAGATTGCTGGAGAGGTGAACTATTCCTGGTAGCTTCCTCTTCACTCTCCCAATTCTGTCAACCCAGAGACAGGATTAGAGACCCCTAAAAATGTAGTGAAATCTCTTACAATTATCTGGAGCATAGCAGATTTGGCTCTGATAGATGGTTTGTTCATTATTATTAGAATATAAGTTAAAAGAAATGAATGCCATTTGAAGATGCAGGTCTGATTCCATTTATGTAGCCAACAGATACATGAAAAAATGCTCATCATCAGTGGCCATTAGAGAAATGCAAATCAAAACCACAATGAGATACCATCTCACACCAGTTAGAATGGCAATCATTAAAAAGTCAGGAAACAGCAGGTGCTGGAGAGGATGTGGAGAAACAGGAACACTTTTACACTGTTGGTGGGACTGTAAACTAGTTCAACCATTGTGGAAGACAGTGTGGCGATTTCTCAAGGATCTAGAACTAGAAATACCATTTGACTCAGCCATCCCATTACTGGGTATATATCCAAAGGATTATAAATCATGCTGCTATAAAGACACATGCACATGTATGTTTATTGTGGCACTATTCACAATAGCAAAGACTCAGAACCAATCCAAATGTCCATCAACGATAGATTGGCTTAAGAAACTGCGGCACATATGCACCATGGAATACTATGCACCCATAAAAAAGGATGAGTTCATGTCCTTTGTAGGGACATGGATGAAGCTGGAAACCATTATTCTCAGCAAACTATCACAAGGAGAAAAAACCAAACACCACATGTTCTCACTCATAGGTGGGAATTGAACAATGAGAACACTTGGACACAGGAAGGGGAACATCACACACACACACCGGGGCCTATTGTGCGGTGGGGGGAGGGGGGAGGGATAGCATTAGGAGATATACCTAATGTAAATGACGAGTTAATGGGCGCAACACACCAACATGGCACATGTATACCTATGTAACAAACCTGCACATTGTGCACATGTACCCTAGAACTTAAAGTATTAATAAAAAAAAAAAAAAAGATGCAGGTCTGATTCCTTAAAACACCTAAAAGAAACCACAAATGGCAAACACCCTAGAATTAAAACTACATGACCAAAAGCTCTACAAAGCATCTAGTGACTAAAGCACCTCTCAAGGAGTTTTGTTTTAACCTCCCCCTTTATTAAAACAAAGAAAAACATGCTCAAACATTTTAGCTAAAACTGACCACCATCAACTTCTCTTTCCCTCATAGATAAAACTATGAATGTAACAATCATTTCAGATTTTTGACAGTCCTATCAGTGACCCCATTTTACAGATGATGACATAAAGGCAGAAAAGTTAAATGATTTGCTCAAAGTCACATGGTAAGTGGTGGATCAAGAGCTCAGACTCAGATGCCAGAGCCCCTGCTCTGGGCCGCTCTGCTCCACAGCTAATGGGATCAGCTTGTCCTCTTACTCCCTGAAAGGGACTGTGGAACGAAAATACCTCTTTGCAATCCACAAAGAGGACTGATTCTAAATACTTCCTTGACAGAAAAGCTGTCCTGAGAGTCAAAGCAAAGACTGGCATTCCATGTGCTTCCCGGCATTTCCTGGTCATCCTTGCAATCAGCTAGGGCCACAATGGAGATTAAGAAGTGACGTGTCTCACTTCCACAGAAAGGCAGTAAGTATGCCTCTCCCGACTCTCTGTTCCTGCTGAAGAAGGTGGCCACGGGATGGAGGAGGGTTAATCTGCATGGTTTTGTTTAAGCAAGAAATACACTTTCGTTGTTTGATGGGTTATGAAGGCTAGTATTAATGACCCTCGACTTCAGTTTCTTTCCTGCTATACTCAGGCTGGGCCTTCTCTTCCCTGGTTTCCTCTAGTCTAGAATTTAGTCCTGCTGCCACCTGTCTGAAGAGTTGATTTTGCTCCCACAGGCCAGCAACAGTCACAGCTGGAGTGATCTTCAGGGCAACAGGGCCACGAAAGCAGGTGGTCCGCGGCCCTCCTTCCAACTGGGCCCCATTCCAACTGTCTGTTAAAGGCTGCTCATGTTCAGAACCAGACAGCAACAACCAAATAAATCATGCCACATTGTTTCATACAATAAAAAAGCCCAGAAGGAAACAGGGAATCTTTTGTTCTGTGGTATCTTCACCACCATTTGCTCAATTAAGTCCAATTTTGAAATTTAAGAGATAACTAGGTAATTACATGTCACGGTGCTTCCCCAAACTCATGACTTATTTTATGACCCTTTCCAAAATTACATTCTAATTTCTCCCCAATCAAAAAGATTCCCCATCTTATTTTATTATTTTTAAAAGACAGCATCCCACTATATTGCCCAGGCTGGTCTCAAACTCCTGGGCACAAAGAATCCTCCCATTTCAACCGCCCGAAGTGCTGGGATTACAGGCATGAGCCACCATTAATGGTCCTCCATTTTAAAAAAAGAGTGCTGCACACCTGGCTAAACCCCCATCTGCAGAAATCCACCAATGTCAGCATCATCAAAGTAAATGGTAGGTAGCCAAGGAGAGAAGTAACACCCTATAAGGCCACACACACACACACACACACACACACACACACACACACACGAGTGCCACAAGTTTCCAGGTCAGGTCACACGGTACTGAACAGCACCCCATGGGTACCAATGTCATAACCTGCCAAAAATGCCAGTTTTCTTCTTTGATCTTCCTTAAACATCAGCTGCCAAAAACATTGTATAAAGTTGCTCTTTCAGGAAGAATGGGGAAAAAAGAGCAACTATTTCTTCCTGACATCCAATATACCAATTCTACGTGAAGAAAAGATGCCTTTTAAAGAATCACTGGTTTTTATCTATGAAACTCTCTGTCTTGATCTGTGTAGTCAGAGCAGGCACTGCCACCTGCTTGGCCCACAGGATGGCTGAGCCCACATGTGAAAGGTACAGCAGGAGGGAGCTGGCCTACAGTGATCTGGAAGTAAGCAGCCCGATTCCTCAGTGGGGTCACACATTCCCAATCTCCCCCAAACCTCAGCCTGACCCAGGCTTCTCAGGATGCAACAGAAGCTGGGAAACACGTCAGCACCTCTGACTTCTTGGCTCACATCCTTTCTTGTCTCCTGCCAAGAGCAGAGGAGACAGATGTGAGCAACAAACACATTCCCAAGCAGTTTCCCCTGCAGCTGAGGAAAGGAGCCCAAAACTAATCCTACCATTACCCAGGCTAAAAGCCCTTCTGCCCTCAAGACCCAGCTCCATCTCCTCTGAGAGTCCACAAAGACCTATCTGCCTTCAGGAAAGGGTTTCCATCTTCTCAAGGCCCAAAAAGGCTTTCTGCCCTGAGGATCGGGCTCCAGCTCCTCTGAGGGCCAACAAAGCCCTTCTACCCTCAGAGCTAGCAAGCTACTCCAAATACTGGTAATTTGTTACACTGCATTTGTGATGTACCCTGCTTCCAACCAGACTGTTACCCTAAACCCTTTTTATGTGTGAAAATTCTGGAGCTACCACTTCAAAGACCAGTTCACATCTCACCTTCACTGTGAAAATCTCATCTGAATCACTCCCCCTTCCACCATGGCCCCCAACTTGCTGAAGTCATGCTGCAAAAGTCTCATGATTACAAGATGTACCACGGAGTCCTACTCTGCGGCAGGTAGGTCTAAGGTTCTCACCCACCCAGTGATTCCCGCCTCCTGGTATTCATGCTCTTATATAATCCCCTTTCCTAGGTGCGAGTGGGGCCTGTGACTTGCTCATAATCAACAGAATAGGGCACAGGTGATGTCACCTCTGTGCTAAGGCAGCATGATACAATGATTTCCCTCTTGCAAGCTGTCTCTCTCTGGCTGGCTTCAATGAAGTAGTAGCTCTCATGGTGGAAAAACCCACAGGACAGCCTCCAGCCAGGAGCCAGCAAGG
Organism: Mandrillus leucophaeus; assembly: GCF_000951045.1. Classification (NCBI taxonomy): domain Eukaryota; kingdom Metazoa; phylum Chordata; class Mammalia; order Primates; family Cercopithecidae; genus Mandrillus; species Mandrillus leucophaeus. Next base: position 1,067,028 of record NW_012105076.1, on the reverse strand, counting down.
AACTGTGGCCCTCAGCCCCATAACTTGAAAGAAGTGGAATCCTTCCAACACCCAGGTTCTGCAAGGGAACTTGGAAGGGGATCTTCCCCAGGCAAGTCTTCAGATGAGACCCTAGCCATGGCAGTACCTTGACTGCAGCCTCGTCAGAGACTAGGAAGCACAGGACCCAGCTAAGCCATGTTCCGACTCATGCCCCACAGAAACTGTGACAGAGTCAATGTGAGTTGTCTTAAGCTGCTAAGCTTCTGGTAATTTGTTACACAGCAAGGAAACTAACACAGGAAAAAAATAGGCCTATTTTTTTAGCCTAGAAAACCTTGGAAAAAAAAACAGATCTTTATTTGCAAATCCACATTCTGACAGCAGCTCAACCGCAGAGGGGAACCAGTGAAGTCCAGGTCAGCCTCCGTGGCTCTGCTTCTCCTCCCTTTGTGAAGTGGGGCGAAAGCTACGTGCCTGCTGCACGTCAGAACTCCTCTTTCTCTCCCTCACTTCTCAGTCAAGTTCTGAAAAGTCGAGTCTCCAAGTCTCTACCGCGTTTCCCGCTTGAGTGCCACTGGAGCCTTTTTCTTCAACTCCTGACATTCCCATAGCCATGGTGCTGGGTCCTGAGCTTGCCTGTCCCGCAGTTAGTGACAGCCACTCTCTCCTGCTGAACGCTCTCCTCCACACAGGACATCACCTTCCCTGGTTGCCCTCTCGCTGTGAGAATATCCCCTCCAAATCTTCAAAAAGCTTCCTCCCCTGGCCATTCCTACACTGTGTGTCCCAGAGCTTCTGTCCCAGGCACTTCCAAGTTTTACACAGTCTCACTGTGCAATTTCACCCATTCTAATGATAAAGCTCAAATATACATTTTTAGGTTAGAATCACATATATCCAATGACTCATTGCATATCTTCACCTCAGTGTCTCACAGTCACCTCAAACTCTAAACATGACAACAAAACACATCAGCTTCCCTTTCGCTATTTTTGCTCTCTGTCTACTGTATTCCTAGCAGTGGTGATTTCAGTCACCAATATCCACTGACTCACCACCCAAGTCACCCCACATTCCTTCCCCTTTAAACTCCCCATATCCAACCACCCCTTAAATATGTCTGGAATCTGTCCCACCTTTTCCTACCTTCCTTCAGACCTTCACCACTTCCCTCCTGCGACTCATCTCCCTGATTCTAGTCTTAGCTTCTTCTAATCTAGCTCCCAAGTGTCCCATGAAAATGTCATTAAAATTACCTCTTGGTGTCTTCCTTTTTGGTTCCTTCCTTCTTATCCCTCCAATACAATACCAAAAGACTAAACCCACCATTCATTCACCAGGCACTGTTCTGGACACTGGAGATACAGCAGCAGGCAAAACATGGCCCCCAGGAAGCAGTCCACTGTTTCCAGCCTCCAGTTGCAATTATGCCATCCCTGGCCCAGAGCCTGATCCCCATCCTCTTGCCCACCGCAAAAATTCTTTGGTTTTTTTTGTTTTTGTTTTTGTTTTGAGACAGAGTCTCGCTCTGTCACCCAGGCTGGAGTGCAGTGGCGTGATCTCGGCTCACCGCAACCTCTGCCTCCTGGGTTCAAGCAATTCTCCTGCCAGGGACTACAGGCCCACGCTGCCACACCCAGCTAATTTTTTGTTGTTGTTGTATTTTAGTAGAGACAGGGTTTCACCATGTTGCCTAGGCTGGTCTCGAACTTCTGAGCTCAGGCAATCCACCCGCCTTGGCCTCCCAAAGTGCTGGGATTATAGGCATGCGCCACAGCACCCAGCTGCAAATTCTTAATTAAATCCTCAACACCTAGGCTGGATGTGCCCCCTCCTCTGAGAACACTGACCTCATACTTCCCTGCCGCCAGCTCTTCCCACCCTCTTCTCTGCAGCCTCTGTAGTTGGGAATGCTGTGATTCTTCTATCTGTCAAGTTGTATAGCAATTTATTTGATTATATCTCCCTCTGTCCTTCTATACTGAGTTCCTCCAGGGTTTCTATTGATCTCTGAATCCTACATGCCTTAGCACAATGCCTAATTTTTTGTAGGTAATCAATAAATGTTAAGGTAACTGAATCTTCCATCTGCTGTAGATTGGATTACTGTTTCCAACTGCCCACTCCCTCCCTGAAACGAAGTTACAACTTCCCCCTCTGCCCCACAGTCACAGGCTGACCTTGGCACCCTCAGCCAATTAGATGGACGCAAACATGGCATCTTCCCCACCTTGCACTCCAGCCCTTTCCCATGAGAACAGCATGTCTCAGACCCAGACAGGAGCTGCTCCTTTGGTCTGGGTCCTGAAGGAAGACACTTGGAAGCAAGCACAGCCCTGCAGAGCCACAGTTCACCTGCAACCTTCCCATGATATGAGCAAGAAATTAAGGCTTGTTAGGGAAAGCCAGTGAGACAGTGGTGGTGTTATCACAGCAAATCCATTCCGGATTTAAACACCTTGGTCTCTTCCTTCAAGATGCTATCAAATTTTGTCAAAATCTTCAAATGTGGTGCTAGAATTGCACTAAATACAATAGATATGGCCTGACCATGGAAGAAATCTCTCAGTAGAACATAAAACTTGTCTTGGGTTTCCCAGGTAGGTGTGAGAAACAGGTTGTCAGATGGAAGAGATATAGTCCACCTTAAGGTTATCTCAAACAATACTGAGGTCAATCCAAATTCCTAGGCCTTTATCCCAGAAGGTATTGTAGAGCCTCCTGTAACTAACTGCAGTCATTTTATATGTATCACTGCTAAATCTTTTTTTTTTTTTTTTTTTTTGTGACAGTCTTGCTCTGTCGCCCAGGCTCTGTTGCCCAGGCAGTGGCTTGATTTTAGCTCACTGAAACCTCCGCCTCCTGGGTTCAAGCAATTCTCCTCCCTCAAGAGAATCTCCAAGTAGCTGGGATCACAGGCACACGCCACTATGCCTGGCTAATGTTTCTATTTTTAGTAGAGACGGGATTTCACCATGTTGGCCAGGCTCATCTCGAACTCCTGACCTCAGGCTATCCTCCCTTGGCCTCCCAAAGTGCTGGGATTACATGTGTGAGCCACCGCACCCGGCCTATCACTGCTAAATCTAACATACCAAGATCATTTAAACCCTCAACCATTCAACATAATTAGCTAGAATCTTTTAGTGTTTCAGATTTGAGAAACACACCTTTTTGTCATCTGAGTCCCTGATGAAATTACTTAACAGATGAGGGTCAAGACCAGAGTATTCTGACAAAATACTAAAGACAACTGTCCAAGTTAAAATAATGACAACAAAGTTGCACACTGTTTAACCAGTCAAAAGCCCTCACTCTCCACACACCACCATTAATATTCCCAACCAATTTCTCAATATTCTCCAAAAGTTACAAGTCTTCCCCAAATCCAACAACACTAAGCATACTAGCAATAGTTCTCTAGACCAGCGACATCAGCGTCACCTGGAATTCTAGAAATGCAAATTCCCGCCCTACTCCAGACCTACTGTCTCAAAACCCAGCCCTCCAGTGACACGGATGCAGCTGCGGTTTGATAAGCAGAGCTCTGGTGCACTTGCCTGTCCTTGGAACAACCCTCTCAAAACTGAAGGTGGTATGCTTGCACTGATTTCTTCTTCTTGAACTTAAGCTTGCTTTTAGTTAGCTCTTCTTTGTTTTCCAAATGTCCAAAACTATTTAATCAACCTTTCTATCACCTTTGCCTGGAAGCAAAGTTAAGTTCACCAATCCACAGTGCACACAAACTCTTTCCTCCCTTTTTGGAAAATTAGGACCCTATTTGCCTTACCTTGTGACATTTTTTTCCCAGTGTTAACAATTTCTTAACATTTTTATCTGCAGTGTTTCCGTGATTACATGTTCTCTTAGCGTCTGGCACATCATAATTTTTAAAAGAAAAAAATCTCTTGGAAATTTCTCTCCTTATCTAGGTTTCATGCTGGCATGCCAACAGAGCAGGCGCTGGGAAGAAAGTTGGAGAAAACCAAATTGTTCAGTTGATATCCTCTTCCACTTATTGATCATTTCTCTTTCTTGGTCCTGTTTGAAATGTAAAACTCTTTTTCCTCTTTTGTTTTGTCTTCAGCATTTGTGTACAGCTCAGCTTATTCCAAGCTTTGACACTGTTCAAAGTCCGTACTTACCATGTGTCTGTCTCTGGTTCCCTCCTCCTAGGTGACAGGACAAGGTTGATATTTTTCCTTCCTTTGCTTTTCTATACCATCTAAGTTGTATGGAACAATCACATGGCTGGTACAGTGGCTCACGCTTATATTCCCAGCATTTTGGCAGGCTGAGGTGGGAGGATCACTGGAGCCCAGAAGTTCAAGATCGACCTGGGCAACACAGCAAGACCCTGTCTCTACAAAAAATAAATAAGCCAGACATAGCTTATAACACATGTCTGTGGTCCCAGCTACTCAAGCAGGGAGGATTGCTTGAGCCTAGGAGTTCATGGCTGCCGTGAGCTGTGATCATGCTACTGCACTCCAGCCTGGGCAACAATGCAAGACTCTGTCTCAACAAAACAAAACAAAACAATCACAAATTACTTTTTCACATACGGGCAGGAAATCTTTACATTTTTATTTATTTTTATTTTAATGCAAGCTCTTTGGAGTATTTCCTATACTGTCTTTCACACTTGGGAATTATCCGTAAATCATGGTTTAAATTAAGTTTTTTTTTAAATTTTAGAACTTCATTTTTCTTTTCCCTCTCTGTTCCTCAGCCTCTCATCACTATGGCCAGGCCTCCAGAGAGCAGGTCACCAGTCTTTTTTCTGTTCACAGCTGTTATTTCCCAGCTGCCTACAGTCACTTCACAATGACTCACACTTCTTGGAGTATTGGCCCTAACACAGATGTCCAGACAGCAGCTGCAGTGGCAGCATACCCTCACCACAGCCAGCACCCACGCCGAACTTAGTGTGGGAGACTCTCCCAGGAAGAGGATCTGAAAAAAGGCAGCGAAGGCTTTTAAGCTGTAACTGTTCTGACCTGGGCACACCCCAGCAAGCTCACTGGCATGCAACTTGATTCCAGTGGGATGACAGTCACAGATGCGAGACCTGCCTGGCAAGAGGCAGCTGGCAAGGCAGCTGGCCACACTGTACCAGAGTCCCCAGCTTGGATTAGAATCAGGAGCTTGACAACTCCTGGTTGCAATACACAGTCTAACAGTCATTGGAGGAAAAAAGGCCTCCTTAATGTACTTCATTTCTTTGCCCAGTAACAAGCTATTACATAGGGTAAATCTGATTTCTGCTTTCATCTCTGCACTGGGTCAAGGCAAAATAACTTTTTTTCTTCATAACTAGAATTTAAAAAAAAAAAAGAGTTGAGCAGGGTAATGGAAGGAAAGAACAAAGTGGAGGCATTTATGATGAAATAATACAGTTTGTCTACTTGAATCCATTTCTAGTTTAAACCTCTGCTTACCCCAGCATCAACATTCTCCAGTAAAGCTAGAAATTTTTTTGTTCATTTTCTCTTCTGATAAATTTCCCTCAACCCATCATATTACTATTGCTAACTTTGAGCAAAAAAAAAAAAACTTTCAGAGGGAGAAAAGAAGATGCCTTTGCTTGTACCTCCTAAGAAGAAAAAAAGAAAAGAAAATTTCTTTGGGAAATTTAGAATTGATCTCTTTCCTGGCAAAACAAATTTTTGTTACGGCTATTTAAGAAGGAAACTGGCAGATAATCAGAACTGGACTGCAAAGTGCTCTGTGATCCTCTTGCAGATTCCAGGGTTTCAGTATCACCTCCAGCCATGCTGATTTAACCAGAAAGACAGACAGCACTATCACAAAAGAGCACACCTGCAGCTTCCTTTCCCGGTAAGCAAATGGTCCTCTACACAGTCCTCTGCACTCATCTCTGCCCCTCAGCTCCCTATTCTATTCTTATTAAACCTGAGAAGGAACTATCACAAGGGCAGATAGAGTCCAACAATTCTAAGCACACAGAGCTCAGTATAAAATTCTACAAAAACCAGGAACTGCTGATGCTCGACACAGCTGAAACCAGCTGCCACCTGGTTCCGGGCTGGCCAGTTGCTGGGCCTCCACCCTAGGTGCTGCTGCACGCCCTTCAGAGCACAGTTACTTCAGTAAACTATTCCACAAAGTGTGCATTTGAGAAAGTCTCTTCTCTACTACCTTCTATTTCTCTCAAAAAAAAAAAAAAAAAAGTGTACATTAAGATAACAGTTCAATGCCACGGTGTGTTTACTACTAAAAAACACACAATAGTCTGGAAAGTCATGCTAGAGTTTCCACAGCAACTGCACCATGGCTCAACTTGTAACAGCAACCATTCCATTCCAAAATGCTTTAAGAGACTCTAGAAAAGAGAGAGAGAAGTCAAGTTACAATCCTGGGGGAGGAGAAAACACGCCCTTGTTTTCAGGTACTTGAATTCTCCCCATAAAAAATACTGTGTAAGTACATATTGCACCATTAATAAATATTCCTGCTCCTAATTATCTAACGAACAGTAGATAACTCTGGAAACAGCCACTGATAATTCTTTTAGTTGGGAGGTTGGAGAAGATGTTGGTCAGAAAAAACTATTAATATTTTAAAACAGAAATATGCTTTCTCAACAAAGCATATCCTTAACCAAGCATAAAAGGTTACTTCGGGTAATCCAATCAAGTCAGCAATTACAAGGCTCCATTCCCCGAAGTGAAGCATCTTTGAACTGGCTAATTCAAAGAGACCAACCTAAATGCCCCAGGCATTCATTCCCAAGGTGAGGGGAGGGAGAAGACAGGGAGGGATCTGTGCAACTTCCCCTCCAAGAAGGGAAACAACCCCACCCCACCAGCCCTGCCACCCCCTGCACTGTGCTAGGAAGATTCTAAACAGAATGCCTTTTCATCAAAGCACTAGAAAGCGTTTTTAGTATTTCAGAAAGTCCAAAAGAATTCCTCTATAAAACTGCCTACATCAACTAGATAGTGCTGGAAGAAAATCCAAATATAAAGAACAGCTATCCACAGGGCTAAAATCAGGCAGGGGAGATCTGGGGTGGGAAGCGGACAGATGTCAGAAGGGACCCATGGCATGTCCCTTCTCTGAGACTCCAGCTCCACATATTTTCTGAGTCCCCATGTAAACTGGAGAACACACCCAGCCTTCCATGTCAACAGAACTTTATCTCTACTAGCCATGTATCTTATTCTAAAAACAAAATCACCAGTTTGGAGGTTAATCCTGTGTTCAGCCAGAACATCTCCAATTTACAGGAAGAAGTCTTCTCAGGGTTCTCCATACAACAGTCAGAATTTTCTCCCCCACATGGCACTGAAGGGAGCATATTACTGGGATCTGCTAAGGGGGAGTCCAGTTATGTATTTCCCTATCAGTACTCAGCACAGAAAAATAAAAGATCCATTGCCGAAGAGAAATAATCCCTTTTCTTTTATGTTTATTTTTGTAGAGACAGAGTCTCGTTATGTTGCCTAGGCTGGTCTTGAACTCCTGGCATCAAGCAAACCTCCCACCTTGGCCTCCCAAGTGCTGGGATTAACAGCGTGAAACACCACACCCATCCTGCTCCTTTTCAATTGAGGAAAACAGAATAGCCTGTGCCTCCCTTCAGACCTTGAATTCAACAGCGTGTGTCCTGCGTCGGCCACCTGGCAGGCAGGCTGGTCCGCAGGTCATGTCACCTCCTCACCACTTCACACACTAGTACCCAAATTCTGTGGTGGAGTAAAAAGACTTTCAGAAAAGTAGAGGAGACACCCAAGACACCAGTCCCCGAGAAGGAATCTCAAACATGGATAAGCATCCTGGCCATGCAGAAGGACCCCTGGGCAGTTAAGCCAAGAGTTAGCAGCCAGACATGCAGTCCACAGCCTCCACGGCTCAGCAGGGAGCTATGACCTCACCATGCTCAAGAGGGACATCCAAAATGCCACCCTCACTTTCAAGCTGCCTTTAGTTGTCTTACTGCCAAGCACACATGGTTAAAAAGCAGGAACTTTATAAAATGTGGAAAGAAACCATGTGAGAAACCCAGTCAGCTCACGCTTTCAATTCAGTTGGATTCTCAAAGTTCATTTGTACAACATTTGCTTGGAACTTAAAATGCATTTCTGCAGCGAGTTTGCTAGAAGCCTACGCTATGAGGGACTGACATACCAAGCTGAAAGGCCAGGAACGCAAGCACAGCATATGTCTGATTCTTCGCAGGGACAGCTCTGTCAGGCAAGGCAGGTCTTATCCCTTCCCAGGCCCCACCAGGTCTCAGGTTAAATCCCCTCTCAGAATAGCTTGGAAATATCTTACCCTCACAAACGTGGTCTGGTTAAACTAAATAAAAATTGAGCATATTTTCAGTGATTTTAAAGGAAGAAACATATAAGGGTATTTTATCTGCAAATTTACCTGGTCACTTTCCGATTTTTTGTTTTGCTTTTAGACAAAAACTATTGTGCATTTTGTAAAACGCAAGGAAAGCACCACTTCAAGAGCAGTTAGCAAAACTTACAGCCTTAGGAGTTTGAATTACACAATGACATCTAGAGAACCATACAGAAAAAGATTTCAACCACCGGGAACTTAGCAATGCCCTAATCACACACAGCTGTTGGTCCCAGCAGTCAAAACACAGGAACTGGATTAGTCAGACACATAAATGACCCCAAGTAGTGACCAAATCATGGGGCTCCATGGCCACAACAAAAGGACCCAAGAGGATTAGCACAGGTTGCAGTTCCGAATCTCCGCCATGCAAAAGGACACATGCAGGTTACTTCCGAGGAACACAACCTGTATCTATATCATGTCCACCAAGGACCTTGCTGGCTTTTGAGCCACTTCTACGTCTCTGGCAAAATGCATCAGTCCTCTGAAAGGATCACAATCACATCCATCCCTATACTCACTGCAGAGAACAGAGGGCCAGCTCTGCCCATAGCCGGGGCCCTAGGATCCAGGAGGTGGCTCTCATGCAGCAGAGGGGACCTCCACTGGCTTCCCAGTCATGCTCCTTGATCACGTGGCTTTGCTCTCAGCCTCCACAGGCCCCAGGAAGCCCGGCTACTATCCTCCCTGCTGCCTCTAACCATGCCCACTCCACATGGATGAGGGTGTTTCTCCTCCAGCAAAGCTCAGAGAACAGAGTCTCGTCTCACTGCACCTCTCCTTCCCTTGGCCCTGGAAGCAAGCACATCACCAGAAGCGGAAGTCCTGCCTATACTGCGCCATCACTCCTCTGGGAATCCTCACTCAAGGTTAGCAACTGGCAGTTTAAGGTCTTCTCTTTAATCCACCTAAGGATCAAAATGAAAAACTAGAAGGTTGGCAGAGGGAAAGGACACACATGCCTCCAGGCAGGAGGGATGCAACAGCCCACACACACCTGGGGCCATTTCTGATGGAGTTCCCTAATTCTGGAATCTCCTGGGATAGTTCAGACATAACTCAAGCACTGCCAGCACTGCCACTCCTGGCCCAAGTTCTCAGTCTTTGGTCCCAGGGACAGGGTTCATTTGGTGCTCTGCATACAAGGCTGACCTGACCCTAGAAGAAGTGTTACTCCCTCCCACCACCAATGTTGTGTCTCTCCCCTACCTCCTAGAACTCCTCCTCCCCAATCCAGGGCCAAAGAGGGAAATGGTGCCCCCATCAGTGACTAATTCTGCCCTCCAAAGTATCTGAGTACCTCTAAGGTAGGGTCTGTGACAAGCTACCTCTCAGAGACAAGAGGGGAAAGAAGCAAGAGCTAGCTCCTTAGGATCCCAAAAGTACAATATTTGCTCCTGAATAATTATAAAGGTTAGGGAACTTAGTAGAAGGATTTCAGGCACTGTGCTAAAAATAATGACGTGGGGTAAGTAGGTTTGAAGGGAGGAACCACTAGAGACACCACTGCTGTCTGCACAGGGCCGCCTACTAGAACAACTTCCTGGACACTTGCATTTCATTTCCACATTTCCTCTGAATACAAAGGTTTCCTACTAGCTCCAAGTTTGTTTTATGTGTGTGTTCTGCACAAAAGTCCACGCAGCAGTGGCAGAGGGACCCCAGCCCTGGGAAGAAGACGGCCATGTGGTAAAGTGTAGGGTCCAAGGGGCACCTGGAGCTGCCAAGTGAGCAGTGCTAAGAATCTGCTCCCTCTGAGCCAGACCCCAGAATTGTGACAGACAGAAAAATTGATCTGACTGCAGTACTTTGAATTTTCCTTACCCAACTGGAGGTGAGATTATAACCGTTTGTAATTGGAATCCTAGAAACCCAGAGCTTAGAGGAATCCTGCAAGCCAGACAAGGCTGCCTGAACAGTCTGGGGCCTCCGGATCCTGCCTTGGGAACTTCACGGGGAGAGCAGGAAGAGGACTGCAGGGGCACCGGGACACAGCACCCAGCAACTCAAGCACCTCCAGCAACTGCTCCCACGATGCAAGGTAGGAGTGCCCGGCCCAGCAGGAATCCTTTTTTCTCATGGGAAGTGTCCCTGAGGCCTAGGTGAAACTGTCTGGACCTCCTCACCAGCCCCTGGGGCATGGCTGGAGCGCTGTCTCCCCATCATGGCCCTGCCAGATGCAAGAACCCACAACAGAGAAATGGTTCATTTCAGAGTCTGTGAGAACATTGGGGCACCCTGGTCCATTAACGGTACCAGAAAGGTGGTATAACATTCAATTACGGAGGGCCAAGAAGGAGGGCTCATTCTGCAATTTGCAGATACTAAGGCTGGCTGCCCACCACTCCACCTTCTTGCGGCACCTGCCTCTTACAACTCAGCAATGGGGTGGGGAGCAGAGCAAATGGGGAGGTGAAACTCCAGTTGGCCTGTCTGGTGAATGCTTTGGGAAGGTGTGAGAATGAAATGACCTGTTGAGAGAAAGCTTTTAAAATAATTATAGCTTTCCATACTCCAGGCTCTCTCCACTAGTTTCTGAACTGTGATCCCCCGATCCTATCACCATGAGTATAAAGAACCGAGGCCAGTTTTCACAAACAACCTTCACTGCTTCACACACTACATATCAAGCACGTGCTATGTGCAAAACGCCATGCTGGAGATGAGAGGATGAAAGAGCCAGTCAGGATCCCAGCCCTCTGGAGCCCACCATTCACAGAGGCAAACAGAGGAAGCCACTATAGCACAACACAGTAACACGCACACTGAGACAGACCCAAAGTCTCTCTCGGGGGCCCTATGCACCCCACAACACCCACACACTGGGCCAGCTGGGGGTGCTGCAAAACCTCCGCAAAGGGTGAGTGCTGCCCCCATCCCCAGGAGCTAATGGAGAGGCCCAGCCCTAAACCCAGCCTCAGAGATGCACCCAGAACAGCTGAAGGTGAGGGTTTGTCCTTTCAACTGAAAAAAGACAATGCACAGGACCTAAAAGTAACACAACCAGGCGCTGACAGCGTCTCTCTCTGACCAACTTCAGTCGGACCGCTCTTAAGGCTCTTCCAAAATGGACCGCCACCTTTGGTCTTCCATATCCTTCTTTGCATCGCCTGACTTTGGCAGGAGCCCTGGTAAGTCAGTTTAGCTGAATTGCCCCCTCCTCAACATCTGATCACCGTTGATATGTGATGTGTCCCTCGTCCTCCACTGTACCCCAAAACCCCCCAGGTGATGTCTGATTCTCCTGGCTTGCCCTCAGCAAGAATCCTCACTGGGTCAATGAAGCTAGAATCCCGCTGACCCCTGAGGTTTCCTCCAGTAATTTCCATACAATGACCCTCGCACTGCTCCTTGGCTCGGAATTCCCAGTGGCCCATGCTGCACTTGGCACTGAGCCTGGTTTCATTCTGGGATCTCTCCTCCCCTATTGCAAGAGTTTTCCTGAGTAAAATCCATTTTCACCACCTTAACTACTATCCAGCTCTGGTTTTTTCCTCTAACAATGCAACAACACATAGCTTTTCCTCAGGAAGCCAGTACTATTACCCATCACTTTCTGGTAAAAACTTTTTAACTGTTAGGAGCCCGGGTAGTGGGACCACAGGGAGAAGACTGAGACAGTCAACTGTCTGAGTCACCTTTAAGGGAGCACACTACACAGCAAAGTGAGGAAGATAAAATAGAACTATTACTTTATTAAAGCAAACAAGGCTGCTACATAATACTTCTAGTTTTCTTCTTCAACTCCCAATTTTTAATTCCTATTGGGGCTGGGAGGGAGGGAAGAACATGTGGAGAATGAATGTGAAGTTTCCAAAGAGAAACCCTCAGTGAGTTTTACAATACTCGCATTTAATTTTCCAAGGCACAGACTCACAGTGTTCAGAAGGTGAGGGCCCGTGATGAAACATTTTCTCCTCTGCTTTCAGCCACTGGGGTTACCTAAACAGGAGAATATGGTGTGGTCACCAAGGCCCTTCAAAACAGAGGCTAAGTAAGGAATGAAAAACGTGTCCTAAAAACAAAACAAACAAAAATCTTGAACTAAAAGGCACAAGAGGTCAGAGATACTTTAAATATTAACAAGTGTCTATGCGACAGCGTACCAAAAGACCAGTCTGGCTGAAAACCAACTCAGTGTGAAAGCCATGAAGTGCCACCCTGCCCCCCTGACCGATCCAAACAATGCCCTGAAGCCGTGTGACCCATACACTTCAACTTCATATGGGATCTTAAGCAAATCAACCTAACCCCCCTTATCCCCATCATGAGTCTTTTAAACAAATGTGAGTTACTCAAGTCTGCAATCAAATGAACGCTTTTATTAAACAATTTAAATCGCAATTACTAGGCTTTTCACAGTGTGAAATTCTTTCAAAGAAAAATGCACATGTTAACTGAATCAAGGCAGTTTGGGCAGTTCTTGTATTTCAGCATTTTCACTATTAACCTATGCTTGTAAGTTATCTCCACCAGGCTTCTCAAAGTGCAGGCAATTAACTAAAGCTTTAAATTAGGAGTGGAGAAATCAGAAAACAGCCAGATGGTCTCTATGAGGTAGACTTGGGGATTACCACAGCCATAAGGCCATTTCTAGCCACAGCTCCACATCTCTTGGAGAAGGCTGTTTCCCAGCAGGAAACAGGAGGGGAAACATGAGTTGCACAAAGCACTGGAGAGTGAACTGAACCAAATACTGGCAAAGAAAGGCTCAACTCACTCCTGCTGTCCAGTCACATCCCTGTCTCTGGACAAACTGCATTCTTTTTTGCTGTTATTTCATTTTCTTTTTTCTTTTATACAGATTAAAAGCCTAGATTTGTAAACCTTTTTGTTTTTCTTAGACAGGGTCCCGCTATGTTGCCAGGCTGGTCTCAAACTCCTGGCTCCAAGCAATCCTCTGGAGTAGCTAGAACTACACGTGCGTGCCACCGTGCCCACACACTGCTTTCTTTAACAGTCCACACACTGCCATCTGCCCTTTCCCTCCTGATGATACTCATCCAATGATGCCTTTGCCATGCACTAAAAGGCTGGAGAAAATGGCCTGGAAACCTACTGAATGCAAACAAGCTCTAAAGCCACAGCTCACCTAGTGAGCTGCCTCTTCACAGAGAATGGCTGGAAGCCAGGGAAGGGAAAAGATGTAAGAAAAACACAAGGGAGGCAAAACGAGCTGCACGAGGCCTTCAGGTCAACACCAGCCTTTACACAAAGTCTCCAGGAGCAACCTGTGAGTAAGGCAGGTGTCCCTACAACAGGGTGGAAGGGAAAGTGGAAGGTGAATTTAAAAAGGAAACGCAGGGGTACTAAACGCCACCAATTTGCACTGGTTCACAAACATGCCTTCCCAAATAGTAACCAGGCCACGATTTCTGAGTCAATAAAAGACACAGGACACCACTCAGGACAATGACAACAAAAAGCCCAGGGCAGCAAGGTTTGAGAAAACACTGCTATTTGATTGCCTCATCTTTCCTCCACAAGTCAATTCAATTCATCATATACTTATAGGAGCATCTCTTTACTAGATCTGTGTAAAAGAAAAAATTACTCTAGCGCTTATTAAAATGGTGAGGAAGACTTTCCCAGGACTACTGTGATAGATGCTAAGACTATCCTAATAGGAGAAGGAGACGGAGCTCAACTCAGAAAACACAAGGCAACTGGGGACTCAGCACCAATGTACAGAGTGAGCGGGGTCAGTGGATGGAAAATAACTCACAGGAGACAGCAAGGGGAGGGGGATTCTTGCTGAAGGCAGGCCAGGGGAGGAGAGCTCAAGAGTGGGAGGTTGTAGTTAAACTGACTTAGCAAAGCTATGCAGGCTGAAGACAGGACCCAAGAAAAAGGCCTGGTCAAAAAGAGGACTCGAAGGAGCCTGAGTATCATCTGGTCAAGGAGATGGTCGCTGTCATCTAGGCTAGGCTCTGTAATGGCCACAACTAAAGTCCTCCTGGCCGCTCCTTCTCAAACCTTCCCACTGGTCCTGTCACCCGGTCATGTCACTTCTCCACTCCCAACTCTGCTGTGACAGACTTGCCGTACAGCTCTGAGGGCTGGCCTGGCATTGGAGGCCCAGCTCCCCAGCCGACCCTCTCCTCTGCTTTCAGCCAGTGGGGTCACCTAACCACATCTCACACTTCACTTCCCCACCACTAGAATGTTCTCAGTGCCATCTGGCCATCTGTCAAAATCCTTACTCCCTTCAAGATCTGGTTCTAATTCCAATGCCTCCGAAGCTTTCTCAGATACCCCAGCAGGACTAGACCTCCTCATCCTCAATGAGTCCACGGGACATTCTCTCTGTACCAGTAACTAGATTATTTTTTTAATAGCATTTAGTCCTATTTGAACTATGAGCTCCTGAAGGACAGGAAACCTGGTCTGGGTCCCTCTACATCCTTCACAACACCCAGAACAGTGCCTTCCTCTGGTCTTTATGTTCTCAACTTCATGGAGGACATTCTTTCCTCCTTTGCCATAAAAATCAAAATCTCTTTCAAATGAGGTAATACAACACCACAGACTTAAAACTAATAGTTTTTAATCTATTAAGTATGAAATGGATGATTCCCACTATATTTACGCAGCAGGAAAAAAATATGAAAAGAGTTCCTATCTTGAAAGATCTTGTAGTTACATATCTTCTAAATTTTCTACAATAAACATATATTTCTTTTACAAACATGTGTTCCTTTTATAATGACATAAAATGTCATTTTGAAAACATTTTAATGGAACAAATAGTAAGTGTTATAGGAATTTAGAGAAGGCTGTGGTTCCTGTGACTAGGAACACGCAATGAGACAGTCATGGGAGAAGTGAGGCCAGCACTAGTCAGGCCATGAAGGC
Organism: Mandrillus leucophaeus; assembly: GCF_000951045.1. Classification (NCBI taxonomy): domain Eukaryota; kingdom Metazoa; phylum Chordata; class Mammalia; order Primates; family Cercopithecidae; genus Mandrillus; species Mandrillus leucophaeus. Next base: position 1,051,812 of record NW_012105076.1, on the reverse strand, counting down.
TGGCGGATAAAAACAGAAGGAAGAGGGAACAAGAGGAGGACTGGTAGCAGGGGTGGAAGTAGAAGGGGGACAACAGGAAGACGGAGGAGGGGGCAGAGAGAAGAATCACAAAGCGACAGTTATGGCTACCATTGACTGAGAACCTGCCTGATCCCAGGCTCCTCCCAAGCACGAGCTCATCTATCTTTGCCGCCATCCAGTAAGGCAAGTACTATTATTCCCATGTTAAAGATGAGAAAACTAAAAACTAGGGTAATGTTAAATATGGTGAACCCCAAGTTTCTCTTCAAAGAATCAGTATGTCAGTAGGTTCAGCTCTCTTATTCTTTGATTCTCCATTTTAAAGTTTAACTTCCTGGTTCTCATTGCCCACTTGCTTCTAGTTTCAGTAAACAACTTTCCCACCAGTCCTAATCAGTAGTTCACATCTGTTCCCCTGGTCATCTGCTCCATCCTAATTCCGGTTATCCACTTTGACCTGAGTCACCCTTGGTCACCTGCTCTGACGTAAGTCACCTTTAGTTACCTGTTCCTAACTGTTCTTCCCACCAAACTACTCACCCTGCCACTCTGGCTCATACCCCTGATCTCTTTAAAATAGCCAATCAGAATTAGCTTAGACTGTGCGATCCAACCCTAGCCAATAGGGGAACAACACAGTAGCAGGGGCTACCTGCAACAGGAATAAGAATCCCTGCCCCTCCCCTGCTCAGGTGTGCTCTCGCTATTGTTTCATCTGCAACGAGCACCCTTTCTGCAGAAAGTAAAAATTGCCTTGCTGAGAGAATTAAATTTATGTTCGAGTGCTATTTCTTTGTGGCACTGGGGAACAAGCATTTCTAACAGTAACTTGCTCAAAGTCACACACCTCATCCATCTAGTAAGTGATGGAATCTGTGCTCTTTCTACTTTAAGACTATTTCAACTGAATTCTGTGTTCCCAGAGGGATTCCTGTATACTTGGCCTCAGGCCCCAGCTCAGCAGGGCCCTGGGTTCCCACTCATCTTCAACCTCAGCAGTTCCACTTTAATTCATGTTATGCATCTTATTTACATGTCATTAATAATAATAATAATAATACAGGAGTTCCGTGACTCCCAAAACTAAAAAACAGTATGAAAACCACCGCCCTATGCCATATTGCCAACTACAAAGGCATTTTTGGCAGCGGGTGTGCCGAGCTGGGACTGAGGGAGGAAGAGGCCTGCCCTGCACATAGGCTGGGAAGCAGAGGGAAATGAGACTGCAACTCTAAGGCTCAGAAAGTTCCGAGACACTGAAGTAAGGGAGAGGTAAAGGAGCGCTTTTATCAGGTGACAACTGTCAGTCATTGGTTCACACCAAAACCAAATCTGTAAGCACATCCTCAAAGCAGCCAGTATTTAAATAAAAAGTTAAGAAAATCTGTTGTTTTTTTTAGGGTTAGCTTTGATATACAAAATTTCAAATACCAAAATAAACACAACAGATAAACAGTTCTATTTTAAAACCACGTGAACGTGTGCCAATCTTGCAGAAGAACATGGGTTTCCTCAGTATCCTGATCCTGGGGGGGAAATACCGTCTGCTGGCACACCAGGCATCCTGGGCAACTATTTTGGGGTGTTTTGCCATCCTAGGTTTGCTTCCTACTAATTAATCATTGCAAGGCATTCAGACAAGGTCAAAATTAATTGACAAGAATTTATCTATACTCAGCCACAAGTGCATGGTTTTCAAATTATGATACCGTGCTGATTTAATTTGTATGCTATATTTTGTACAAACATAATCTGATAGTTCTCACATTTTGAGAGTATAATCCTTAAAATCAAGCCAATGAATGCTTGGTAGGAGATCTTCCTCATTTTCCATTAAGTAAACACTGAGCTGATTTATGACTAAGTGATACTCTGTTTAGCAGAGAGCAGTCTTCAGATACACAGGCAATAATTCACTTTGTTCATTTTGTTCTATGCTCATGACCAGTATCAGACGATGCCTTTATGAGAGAAGGCAACAACAACACATTCTTATTGCATACCCAAGTTTTCTTCCAAGCATGAAGATTTGAGCTTGGCATTTCACAGTTTTATGGCAGTCAAGATAAAAGGGTTTTTGAGTTCTCACTACTTTAAGAGTCACAATTCTCAGCCAGGTATGGTGGCTCATGCTTGTAATCCCAGCACTTTGGGAGGCCAAGGTGGGCGGATCATGAGGTCAGGGTTCAAGACCAGCCTTGCCAACACAGTAAAACCCCGTCTCTACTAAAAATACAAAAATTAGCTGGGCATGGTAGCAGGCGCCTGTAATCCCACCTACTTGGGAGGCTGAGGCAGAAGAATCACTTGAACCCAGAAGGCGGAGGTTGCAGCGAGCTGAGATCATGCCACTGCACTCCAGCCTGGTGACACAGCTAGACTCCATCTCAAAAAAAAAAAAAAAAAAAAAGCACAGTTCTCTGTTTCTTAGTTTGTTCATATGTAAAATCAGGGAGTTGAAAGAGTTCCCTTTAGCTCAGCAAACACTTACTAAGCACCATTATATGTACACCAGGGGCTGTGGTAATGCCAGGATTCAAATACGAAACAAACAGTGCCTGACCTTGAGAAGTCTGTAAAATGTAGTAGCAGTAGTAGCAGCAGCAGCAGCAGTAGTAGTAGCAGCAGCAGCAGTAAAATATATATAAACAGACAACTTCTAATATAACCTGATACAGATGAGGGTTCTAAGGAAACACAGAAAAAGCCTATGGTAGGCAGAATAATGTCCCCAAAGATGTACACCTCCTAATCCCTGGAACCTGCAACCTTACATGGCAAAGGGGAATTAAGGCTGCAGATGGAATTAAAGTTGCTAATCCACTGACTTTAAAACGGATGTTCCTGGGATTATCTGGGTAAGCCTAAAGTAATCTCCCTAAAAGGGGAAGAAGAAGGCAGAAGATAAAGAGATGTGCTGACAGAAGTATACTCCAGACATGCGAGGCCACTGGCTTTGGAAACAGAGGCGGCCGTAAGTCAAGGAACATAGGCAACCTTTAGACACTAGAAAAGGCAAGGAAACAGATTTTCCCTGAGAGCCTCCAGAGGACCGCAGTGCTGCCAGCCCTTTGATTTTAGCCTAGTGATATCCAGGTCAGACTTCTAAACTAGAGAAGTGTAAGATAACACATTTGTATTGTTTTAAGCCAGAAAATGTATAGTAATTTGCTGTGGCAGCAACAGAAAATGAACACAGAGCCTTTCCGTTGGAAAATGCAATTATTTATATGTCAAAAGAGAATACTCATTCCTACCAATGCTTCCATCAGCCACACCCAACAAGGAGAGGAAGCTCATTAAACCTAAAGCTTGGTGCAAAAATGCAAATGTCAAGTGGTATATATCCATCATGTGACACTAAGTTTCCAGTGCCTGCTCCCAGAACATCTTTCATAGACTCGCCAGTCAACAGAGCTGTGATGTGGGAGAAAAACTACTCGCCAATACAAGGCCATAACTATTCATACAGAAACTGCAGTGCCACCTAGCACTTCTGTGCCATATACATGAGTGTTCATCTGGGCCTTCTGAGATGTCTGCTCTCAATCTATTTTGCTTCAGCCTTTGTCAACTGAGACACTACAAATACAGTCTACCATGGAGCACAACATTTAAATGTGATACCAGAAAAAGCTACAGAAGACAGCCCACCCTCAGCCGGGGGCCAGAGCATCTCCTCCTCTAGAATTCTCTTTATGAGTCAAAAATAGTCCCACAGTTACCTGTCAGGCCACATTCTGAAATGCTAAAAGAACACGAAAACACACAAAGGGGCTGCTTCCTCCTGGACACTAGCGCACCATTTGTTCACTTACTTGAGATGACTCAGAGGAACACAGTCTTCGCAGGACTAAGGCCAGAGGGGAAGGGCCACACCTAATTTGGCTATTTTCAGGAAAGCTGTGCTTCAGTATGGAATCCTACAGCTGTGTTCAGAATCCACCAATGATCTGTGATTTTAAATATTCCTACGTGGATCCTGGCAGTGAGCTCACTCAGGAAGAAAATGCTTAATTCTACATGCTATACATTAACTACTAAATTTATTTATACAAAACCCAAACATTTAACTTGCCTTATAAAATACATTTAGAAAACTTCCCACAGTAAGTTTTTAAATAACAAGCAAACTGTATGTGTATGAGCACTTTTCAGAACACATGCACACCTGCACTCCCCTCCTCCCTTCTGTGGATTCCTTTCCTTTCTTTACCCACCTCTTCTTGGCATTATCCTCTGGCATCCTCCCTTGCATATCTGATCAATCAACAGTTTGGAAGACATTCTTCCCACCATCCTTCTCCCACATCTGCCCCACATAGAACACGGAGCAGGCAGTCTCATGGTGGCCCAGAGCTCACTGCTGTCCAGCTGTGAAGCAGCCTCCTTTGCATTTCAATCCAGAAGGGACAGAACCCTCAAGCCTCAGAACCACCATCATCACCAGACATTCTTAGGGGAGCTCCCGTAACCCCTCAGCAAGCTACAGAGGGGAAGGAACTCAGCATCCTGAGGAAGAAAAGGACTATCTCACTAGCAGTAACTTTTTTAAAGCAATCAATAATAAGTTTTGTTTTCCTTTGTTCATAAGTTAATCAAAGAGGAGTGGGAGATTTTTTCCTGTGTATTTTTTAAGTCAGTCTCATTTCTCTCCCATAAAAGTTCAGAATAGATTTACCTCTAGAATAAAAGGACAGTGGAATTCCTCTCAGTAGTGTAGTATATGTTGGCAGCTCAGGGGAGCATAAAATTTAGTACTAGCTATGTTTTGGCCCAACAGCAGGAAATCACTGAAGGGCCCGCTGGTGTTCACTGAAGAATGTGAACGTGCACAAAGGCAGCACTGCAGTTTGGGCCATTGCCAGCTTTTCACTACCAACGCTTTCAGAGAATTGCACCGCCCTCCATCCCTCCATAAAAACCAAACAACAAACAAAAAACAGGTTTTACTAAAGACCTTCATTATTAAAAATCAAGGAATCTTGACATATCTAAAGAATGCACTTTCCACACAGAATCAATCCTACAAAAGTAACAATATATTGTAAATGCCTCATTTGAAGATTAGTTCCCAGAAAACCTCCAGGTTTCCTTCAACTCTGTCAATATTGGAAGGCCGTACATTGCAAGATGCGCTCACACAAGTCAGCACCAGTGGACTCCAAGTCCATTTAAGTCATCAGTTTAGCGAAACCTGCATTCTCATATTGTAAAAGCCAATAAGTATCATATTTTTATGACGGAAACTGACATAATGGGATACTGCCTATATACAATAAACTTTAAAGCCCCAAACCATGAATACTACCTAGTATTCATTCTCCTAGACTCATTCACTACCAAAGAACAATCAAGTCTAACTTTGGATATCAGAGGCCCCTTCCTCACCTGTCATCTTCTAAGAACCAGGATGCATAGCTCTCTTAAGTGAGACCTGCAGGACGAGAAAAGCTGCCATGCTTTACCAGGAAATCCTTTCCACTCCAGACCTGCCTTTTCTCTAGCACCAAGGTTAATGGGAGCTAAGTATATAAAAGGTTCCACAGACTCTGACATGAATACAAAGATTTTAAAAAGATAAATTCACAGAATGTAATGTATGACTTCTCAACCAGCCGGCCCCAAGTTAAGCATCCCCAGGTCACTAGCTCTCTTCTACAGGAACGTGACACAAATTTTTGGCTAAATCTAATGAAATTGCATATCCAGAGGTCCAAAAGCGCACCCATTTCCTATCCTTCTGTTTCCCATTTCAATCGGATTGCTGGGGGGCGGGGCGGGGGGGGGGAATCAAAGACAAAGGAGCAAGACACTTAAAATATGAGAAACGCTAGGGCAGATATGTAGTGACATTCAGAGCTCACACATGCTTATGGTAAATTCTGTTTTCGTGCTCAATGAAATCCACAAGATGATGCTGACCTTCTCTCTTTCAAGAGACTGAGCAAAAGGCCAGTATCACTCTCCACCAAAATAACTAAATATCTAATTCATGGAAGAGGAGATCACAAAGTTCTCATTTATGGAAGGCACCCCAAGACTGTATGGTTCTGATGACACACACTGCAAAGGGCAACTGGGTTTTAAAACTTTATTATCTAATACTAGGAAGATCACAGTGAAACTCAATTTCACATGTTTTAAAGAAATACCAGGTATTAGTAACAATATGGGGCAACTGGAATATTCTCACCTTTGCTGCTGGGAGTATACACTGGCATAACCACTTTGGAAAACTATGGACAAAGCATTCCACGTACTAACTAAACTTTGCAGGTACCAAATGGTATTACACCTTAGGTTTAGTTTTTAATTTTAAACACAAATAAAAACTAAAGTGGTCACACAGAATGACAGGATCACAATCACTGAACTAACTTCATTTATCTGAGTCACCCATTTAGTACAGGAGTACCACAGGAGTTGGAAATACAAACAATGTACAAACAATCCAGTTGCTGGCAAAGGGGGAGGGAGGGAGATCACTCACATCTCCCTGCTCTGGGCTAATCACTTTTCACAAATTAGGGCTAAAAAGAATAAACAGTAAGAGTAAGATAATCTGAATTCACATATTGCTATATTTGAGATTTAACAGTATCAAATTACAATAATGAAAGACACAAGTAACCAGATTATGAGCCACTACCAATTCTCAATCTGTCAACAGCTGCCATGTACCTGGATCTTTGCTACTATCTTTCTGCCATAATCACTATAAAATACAGATAAACTCAATCCATATGGTGGGAACAAAGGCTGTGGATTTGACGTTGTGTATTAATCTGAGTTCCTAGAGATGACTGTCGTTAGCTGAAGTGGTGCCCAAAAGGAACTCATCAGTCACCTGAGCACTGGCAGGAACTTCCTGAGGCAAACGTGGGTGTGGCCCTCTGGCAGAAATTAGATAACCCCACCAAGGCATCACTTGAGGAGCCAATAGAATTCTCAGAGGGCAGGCCTGCTGCCTCAGAAGCCCACATAAGCACTTTTTGAGGAAAGCTCTTCCCACAAACCTAAACTGAAAGGATCTCAGAGGCACCCTGTCCCTGGGGCAGGAGGACAGGCAAACTCTGTGCCCAGGACTGGCCTGGAGTCATCTGCACACATGAGTGTGCAGACCCAGATGGACTCACCCTATGTGAGTCATGATGTGTACTCACCCCGCTCCTCCACTGCAGGGCCACTCGAAAGCCAAGTAGCTGTGAAAGGAAAACAAAAACTTGGGACTCCAACTCACTATGTCAAAAGGAAAAATATTAAGCTGAAAGCTGCTTTTCCTTTTGTTCCTAAGTAGATAGCTACAGAATAAACGTTAAGTATCTCCACAGGTTGCTACTCTATTGTTCACCTTATCTAGGTAAAGTGTTGATTTACTGAGCTCCAGAGGAATACGTAACTGACTATTCCCCTACCTGCTCCTTTTCTCTTGCAACATGTGGATTCAGTAATACCCTACCCTCTTTCCCCTTCAGCCTGCTTTTCCCCTTTAAATACTGATACCCTCAAAATCATCTTTGGAGAAAAGCATAGACTATAACCTGCTTGTGTGATGCCATGTTTCTTTAATCCCCGTCATTGTCCTTAATCTTGGCAAAATAAACTTCTAAACTGAATGCGATCTGTCTCAAATACTTTTGGGTTTACATAGCTATTCTGCTAAAATGTGAAAGGGAAGGAAACCCTCCTTTAATCAGAATTTATGGTGAGGGAGTTGTAATTGTTTCCCAGTGTGCTGTCTGTGAAACATCATCAGAAAATGTGTTTAACAGAACATTCCATAGTTAAGTTTAGGAAATATTACTTGATACATACATTTTTTTTTTTACTCTCATTCCCCACAATGCATAATACAATTTACCATTTACCATATAAAGTGCTTCAGGAAAGAAACCTGCTTTATTAGTTGATAAATCTTTTTTCTACCTAAAAGAACAGTCCCCAATCTAGCTTGATCTTAAAAATCATCTAGGACTATCATGTTAAAACAGGATTCCCCGATCCCTTTATCAAAAACTTTAAGGGAGGGGTCGGGTAGCTTAAGAGGCACATGAGGTGACACGATCAGAACAGTTGAGAAAATATTGACAAGCTAACATTTGGTCAGAAATATTTTCTTCTTTTGAAAATGTTTCAGGCCAGGCACGAGGGCTCACACCTGTAATCCCAACACTTTGGGAGGCCGAGGCGGGCAGATCACCTGAGGTCAGAAGTTTGAGACCAGCCTGGCCAATTGGTGAAACTCTGTCTCTACTAAAAATACAAAAATTAGCTGAGCATGGTGGAGGGCGCCTGTAATCCCAGCTACTTGGGAGGCCAAGGCAGGAGAATTGCTTGAACCTAGGAGGCGGAGGTTGCAGTGAGCCGAGACTGTGCCACTGCACTCCAGCCTGGACAACAGCAAAACACCATCAAAAAAGAAAATGTTTCTAAATGTTTCTAGTTCAATTTCCCACTTCACTAAGTTTCATACACTGAATATTGATTCAAGGTCATTATTCCAAGCACTGTTATCCATTTACAGTTGCCCCTAGGTTATCTGCAGGCAACCGGTATTTGGACAAACACCAAAATCTGTGCATGCTCAAGTCTCACAGTTGGAGTTGTAGAACCCACAGATACAGAAAAAGGCAGTTCTTGGTCATGCAGGTTTTGCATCCTGCAAATACTGCGTTTTTGATCCATGTTCAATTGAAAACAATCCACATATAAGTGGACTAACGTGGCTTAGATCTAAGGTGTTCAGGGTCAACTGTGTAGTACTAAGGATACAAAGAGTGTAGTATGTTGACTCTACAGATCTTAGGTATATCACAGCAGCAGTTTTTGTTTTTGTTTTTTCTACCTTTTGGATTTTATTTTCACTAAGTTAATCACAATAATAACAATTATAACTACTGAGCTCTTAAATGTACTGTCTCCCATAGTTTTATTGTTTTGTTTTGCTTTGTTTTTTTAATTATACTTTAAGTTCTAGGGTACATGTGCACAACCTGCAGGTTTGTTACATATGTACACATGTGGCATGTTGGTGTGCTGCACCCATTAACTCATCATTTACATTAGGTATATCTCCTAATGCTATCCCTCCCCCCTCCCCTCTTTCCCCTCCCCACAATAGGCCCCGGTGTGTGATGTTCCCCTTCCTGTGTCCAAGTGTTCTCATTGTTCAATTCCCACCTATAAGTGAGAACATGCGGTGTT
>NW_012105076.1:1033183-1041421 GCF_000951045.1 Mandrillus leucophaeus | reverse complement strand
TTTTGGTTACTGTAGCCTTGTAGTATAGTTTGAAGTCAGGTAGCGTGATGCCTCCAGCTTTGTTCTTTTGGCTTAGGATTGTCTTGGCACTGCGGGGTCTTTTTTGGTTCCATATGAACTTTAAAGCAGTTTTTTCCAATTCTGTGAAGAAAGTCATTGGTAGCTTCATGGGGATGGCGCTGAATCTATAAATTACCTTGGGCAGTATGGCCATTTTCACGACATTGATTCTTTCTATCTATGAGCATGGTATGTTCTTCCATTTGTTTGTGTCCTCTTTTATTTCACTGAGCAGTGGTTTACATTTCTCCTTGAAGAGGTCTTTTACATCCCTTGTAAGTTGGATTCCTAGGTATTTTATTGTCTTTGAAGCTACTGTGAATCTGTCTCCCATAGTTTTCACAACAACCTTATGAGAAAAGTACTGTTGTTATTTTTCCCATTTTGAGGAAATGAGGAAGCAGGCCATACAAGTTTAAGTAACTTGCCCTAAGTCAGTGTCTCAAGCTCAGCACTACTGGATGACTGGGGCTGGCAATTCTTTACCAGAGGGGTACAGGGGCTGTCCTGTGTACCACAGGACACTTAGCAGGAGTCATGTCTTTACCCACAAGATGCTAATAGCAGCCCCCATCCAGTGGTGACAACTAAAATGTCTTCAGACTTTGCCAAACCTGCCCTGGGGGCAAAATCAATGGAGAAGCACTGTTCTATGTGATGCTAGAGATAACAGTAGAGAAGCTAGGGCTCCCGCTGAGGTCTTACCACTGCAAAGGCGCCATGGCCCCCTCCCAAGAGAAGGCATTAAGCCCCCTTTGCATGCTCCAAGCAAAAGAGCCGGCAGGAGCTCTTGCCACTGTCACACACACAGTCTGTCAGCACTGCAGACAGGACTGAGAAGCTTGACAAATATCAAAGTGAGATAAAGCTGTACCAAGCGCCAGCAACTTCTGGCACAGAGTAATCCTTCAATACAAGTAATGCCCTGTGTAACTTTCTTCCTATCCTAATGGTTCCAGTTGCACGCATGAAAGATTTTCAATCTCTTCACTTAAAAACGAATCATAGAAAAAAGCCTTCTGCCTACAATGGCATATCTAACACATTACAGACACCTAGGAAGGATCATTTTTTAACACACCCTCCATGTATGAAAAAAAATTATTTTCAGTAATAGTTATGTAAAAATCATTAACTATTATTTTCTAGATTTGTTCTTTAGTTTTAATACAACTGTCTTAAATGATAAGTGATAAATTTTAATTTTACAGATACTATTTTTGTACTTACCAAGCAAAAATATTACACCTCACGGTTTGCATTCTGTTTCACTGTTTTAATTTTTAAAGACTCTTGGATAAAAACTCCAAGTGATCACACAGAGTGACAATTATAGTCATCAGTAACACTATCATTTATTTCAAATCTACTGTTTAAAAGCAGATATATGTAATACTACAGGGTTAAATACACAAGAATGTCCTAAGCAAGCTTTCTGAACAATTCTAAAGTCTTAAGAAGTTACTCTGGAAATGAATGCAAGCAGCTGATTCCCCATGTGTTCAGGGCTAACTATATAAACAGGAGTGTCAGATTTAACTTCCATGCTGCATACAGTATCTTTTTTTTTTTTGAGACGGAGTCTCACTCTGTCACCCAGGCTGGAGTGCAGTGGTACGATCTTGGCTCACTGCAACCTCCACCTCCCGGGTTCAAGCAATTCTCCTGTCTCAGCCCACCCCCTCCAGTAGCTGGGATTATAGGCACATGCCACCATGTCCAGCTAATTTTTTGTATTTTTAGTAGAGACGGGGTTTCACCATGTTGGCCAGGCTGGTCTCAAACTCTTGACCTCAGATGATCCACCTGCCTCGGCCTCCCAAAGTGCTGGTGTTACAGGCATGAGCCATGGCGCTGGGCCTACAGTATCTATTAAAGGCTAAGTACTCCAGAAGTACTCATTTGAAGCATATATATATATATATATTATTAAAACTCAATAAAGCAATTATTTAGAACACCAACAAAAGATTTTCAGGGAAAGAGTATCACCGACATTGTTTAGAACTGCAGGCAAAATTCTAGATATTTAGACTTTACAGGCATACTTCTGGATGCTTTTATTAGTGTTATTAAATCCTCCATAGACAATGCACACCTCATCACCGGCAGTGGAGCAGACCACTCCCACCACCCCAAACTTAGGATGCTGCTGTCTGCCTATCAGAGTTAAAATGGTACCGAGACTCTTTAAGCCCAGGAAGTCAGTTGCAAAAGAGTAATGGAAAGAGAAAAGCCACAGAAAATCACAATGAAAGAAACAGTGAAGGAGTGAGATCTCTTGGTTCCACTTCTAGCCGGACCTCAGCTGACCATGTATGTCAGGCAAACTTTAAAACTTCTTCAGGCAGTGCGGCAGAGAGGGTGAAGTCACAGGCGGCTGGCTGCAGACTGGGAGACCCCAGGCAATGTTCTTCATCTCTCCGGGCCTGTCAGTTTTCTCATCTTCAAGAGAGGAAATATATTTGTATCTACCCGCAAGAGGCTGTTGGGAGGTTATAAAAGTAAAGCATGTGAAGTGCTCTGTATGTGGATACTTGTACCTGGGCAATATCTTAAAATTACTAAATCTGGGTGATATATACTCATCACACTATTCTCTTTAATTCTGTATAGTTTTGAAACTTTTTGAAATAAATGTTTGAAGTTAGTTATTATCAAGTTCCTTAAATATAACACATAAGAGAAATAATCACCTCCAAGGCCTCTTTGGGCTCTAAAACTCTCTCATATATTCCAGACTGGAAGGAGAGGATTCCCAGGTGGAAATGAGGAGTGGGAGAGAAAGGGAAAGATATTAGAGAAATAAGCTGTGACCACCAGTCACCTCCTCAAGTGATCACTGCATAATCAATGTTTCACACATCAATGCTTCAATTATTGGACGCTGAGCTGACTCCAAGCATTCATTACAAAATACAAACCAAAATGGGACCAGCACTTCCAGATCCAAGCCCTCGGGGATCTAAGACTGGTGCCTGGCAGCCTCCTTAACCCAGTATCTGTTGGAGTTCAAGTCCTACTTGCTTCCAAAACATCTTCCAAGTGTAACCTAAGCAATATCTGGGACAGTGTTCCAAGTACAAACATTCGAATCACAAAGTAGTCCTCCCATACAAACTATTGACTAGTTCGCATTTTTTTACTGTGCTGTGTGGACTGCTTCATATGACAGCCTAGGACTGATGAGTACTAAAATTCCTGGAGAAGACGGCTATGCTTCTCCTTGTGTGGTAAAATGGGATTTCAAAGCCTCCAACAGATGGTTCCATCATCTGTTGGCCCAGCTAAGCTTCCTCCCAACAACTCTCAGGGTAAAAGGAAAGAAGGGGTGGGGGGGCAGATAAAGGCAACGGTAAGCAAGAGAGAATTATCGGTAAAAGAAAGCAACATCCCTGCATTCAGAGCCTTCCTACACCACATTATCTTCTTCTCCCACAAGCTTCGCTTTGTTCCCAACAGGCCAACATTCTAAATCAGCAGAAACACATCACTTCGTCACCAGGAGGAAATGTGGAGTTCCAGGATATGCAGAGCTGTGATCATGCAGACTTCAGCTAAGTCAACAAGTTCTGCCAGTAGCTCACTCAGTCACTCCCTTTGCTGGTTCTAAGTCTTGAACTTAGAATCAAATTGCTACTTGCTAGATTCCTTGAGAGAAGATGTCATTTCCTGTAATACAGAGTCTGGCTCCATTTCTGACATTTGACTGCTAACAGTTTTCAGGCCCCACCACTCCCCACCTTCCCCTTCTACCCCCATCTAGGCAAGCTGATAAGAAAGCCTGGGGCCCCCTCCTTTGGCACTGGCAAGAAGTTCAAACCATCCAGGTCCAGGGGGGCAAGGAAGGAAGCCCTCGACCAATCCCAACCCCTAATCATGCAAGAGCCAAGCCAGTCTCCTTTCCCTGCTCTCTCAAGACACTTTTGGACCCGAGAGTCTGCCTGCTCTCCCCCAAAAGCTTTACCATGTCAATACTTAACCTTTTCTTACTCTCTGGGTGCATCGTGAGGTCTCATCAGGCTGATATGTGAACCAAACTTTGTGTGGGTCCATCCCACCTCTGTACAGTGGCAACAGCATTTCCCAAAGTAAAAGATCCTGTATATTCCTTTCGACCTTCATCCAAAGATGCATGGTGCATCAACTCCACCAATGTCTCCCTTGACTCTGACCATGAGAAACCTCTGTCTGTTTCTCACCAATAAAGCAAGCCTAGTGCAGCTGCAAACAAACCAGCATGCATTAGGAAGCAGAGGCTGAGGACAGGTGCCCATTCCACTCCTAACTAACCAGACAATTCTAGACAATTCCACTGCCATTTCTGGGTCTCATTTCCCTTACCTATTAAAGAAGTGTAACAGAACACCCTCTGGGCCTAACTAGTAAGATCATGGTAAGGATCGAATGGGGCAGGGTGTGGAACAGCACTCTGCAAGCCATCCTGACCCACGTGTTCTAACTCCCCCGGCACGTCCTGGGCTCCATCTCCCTCGTCCAACACTCAGCTCTGCTCTTCTACTGTCCTTCTAGCTTCCTGTTCAAATAGAAAAACCCTCCTAACTTTTCTCAACACACATACACCCCACCCTAGCCAAAGAAGCAACCATAGAGGGCTCCGGTAACCTCTTCTAGGAAGTCACCCAATATAGACAACTTAGCACCAGCACTCTATTCTCACGAATTCTCCCAAAAAATCGTTTCTCCTTTTATATTGTAAAACAGTCAAGATCATACCCACCAAAGCCAACCCAAAAAGACACAGGCTCTCATCACACAGAAGTCAGAATTCTGGAAAACTCGTATCTACCACCATGAGCTTGAAAGCTTCCCAATAATGAAGACTTTTCTGAGGAGGTCAGGGATCACATTAGCAAATGTGATTTTAGACAGAATAATGAAATGAGTCAATATTTGGAAGATCTGCATAACTTAGTGAACCAATACTTTTCCAAATGACAAAGCATGATGACACAAAATCTTGCATGTGGTAAAAGGTCCATTTAAAGTATGACAGATCAATAAACTTTAATATAAATGATTTCAGATTCCACAGTGCAACTAGCCTTTAACAAACTACCATTTGTCACGTTTTGAGGTAGTGTCAAAGAATATCCATGTTATCTCAAAAGTCTGTAAAACAATACTCCTTTCTTTTCCAATCACATCTGTGTAAAGCTGAATTTTCTTCATATACTTTCACAAAGCAACACAGCACAAAAGACTGACACAGAAGCACATATGAGGTTCTTGCTGCCTCCTACTAACCAGATATTAAAGATATAAAAGAAATGTAAGGTAATGCTACTCTTCCCACTTAATTTTTTGTTTTGAGGATTTTTTTAAATAAAAATGTATGTTAACATATAATGGTTACATTATAATGTTATTTTAAAAATTAGTATGTTTTAATTACAAGTTTTAATTTCTAATATAACTCTCTACAGACATAAAAATTCTTCTCTACAATTTCTGTTATTGCGATGTAATTCACACACCATCAAATTCACCAATTAAATATGTACAATCATGCTTGCTTAATGACAGGGATATGTTCTGAGAAATGTATTGTTAGGTAATTTTGTTGCTGTGCAAACGTCATAGAGTGTACTTATGCAAACCTAGACAGTCATAGCCTACTTCACACTTGGTTATATGGGACAGCCTGTGGTTCATAGGCTACAAATCTGTACAACATGTTAATGCCCTGAATACTATAGGCAATTGTAACACAATGCTAAGTACTTGTGTATCTAAACATTGAAAAGGTACAGTAAACATCTGGTATAAAAGATTAAAAATGGTACACCTACACAGGGTACCAATCATGCATGGAGCTTGCAGGACTGGAAGTTGCTCTAGGTCAGTCAGCGAGTGAGTGGTGAGTGAATGGGAAGGCCGAGGACGTTACCGTACACTACTGTCAACTGTATAAACACTGTACACTTAGGCTACACTAAATATATACATATTTTTTAAAAAGTAATTATACTACGATATTACGGCAACACTTGGTGATAGAAATTTCTCAGTTCCACTATAATTTTATGGGACCACCAATGCATATGCAGTCAATCCTTGACCAAAACATCATTATGTGGTGCCTAACTGTACAATTCAGTGGTGTTTTAGTACATTCACAAAGTTGTACAATCATCACTGCTACGTTAATTCCAAAACATTTTCATTACCCTAAAAAGAAACCCCAAACCCTTTAGCAGTCACTCCCATCCTCTTCTCCCCCCATCTCTGGCAACTACTAACCTACTTCCTGTCTCTATTAGATTTCCCTGTTCTGGACATTTCATATAAGTGAAATCGTGATATATGTGGCTTTTTATGACTGGTTTCTTTCACTTACTATAATGTTTTAAAGGTTCACCCATGTTGTACCAGGTTATCACTACTTCCCTCCTTTTAACGGCTAAATAATACAGGCTGAGCATCCCTCATCTGAAATGCTTAGGACCAGAAATGTTCCAGATTAAAGGTTTTTTCGTATTTGGGAACATGTGCATTACATGCTTATCAGCTGGCCACCCCTAATACGAAAATCCAAAATCTGAAATGCTTCAATGAGCGTCTCCTTTGAGCATCATGTTGGCACTCAAAGTTTTAGATTTTGGAGCATTTCTGATTTTGGATTTTCAGATTAGGGATGTTCTGTATCCCATTGTATGTATATACCACATTTTGTTTATCCATTCATCCACTGATAAACATTTGAGTTATCTTCGCCTTTTGGCTATCACGAATGATGCTGTGTACATTTGTGTATACATTTTTGTATAAACATGTTTTCAGTTATCTTTGGCATACACCTAAGAGTGGCACTGCTGAGTCATATGGTAACTTCATGTTTAACTTTTTGACGAACTATCAAACTGTTTTCCTCAGTGGCTATACCATTTTATAGCAGCAATGTATGAGAGTTTCAATACTTTTTAACACTATACATGGTGTCCTGTGACCAAAAAGTTTAATAACTGCTGTGCCAGGTTGTGGGCTGCTGAGATAAAAGTCCCCTTCCTTGTGAGGTCATCATGTGCTACAGAAGCTCAGGCTTAGAGACAGAGTATCTGAGCCACGACCCCTCAGAGTTTCCAAGGCACAGTACAGGGAATGGCTTTACTGCACCCAGCCCACCCCAGGTATGAGCAGTCCTCCTTTCGATGTCTTCCACTGATGCCTGGGGCTCTCAAGCCACAATGCTCACCACTCTGTTCTCACCCTCTTTTACTTTCCACCTCAGTGTGTCTTCTTTTCCTCTTGCTTCTGCTGAGCTCCTCACTGCACACCTGTCAGGTCATCATGCCTTCACCTCTTCTCCCTTCCTGATGATAAGAACCTGCTTCACCTATAGACACAATTTCTCTCTGTGCTGAGAGAAAGAATCCCAAGGTTAGACCCTCTGTGAGTGAGGTCTGCAATATTTATTACATCTGTGAAGCAGCAAAAACTAAGACTTCCCTATACTTAGCAAGCCTCAGATGACTTCTGGAGAGAACAGTTTCCCTGAACTTCAGTACCCTAACAAAATTCAAACAAGATGACTCAATACTTAGAACATTTCCCCATAACCTGTGAATACATTACCTCATATAGCAAAAGGGAATTAAGGCTGCAGATGGAATTAAAGCTGCTATCTGTTGGTTTCAAGGTAGAGAGATGAGCCCAGATTTTCCAGGTGGACCCAACATAATCACAACGATCCTAAAAAGGGAGGCAGGAGAGCCAGAGAGAGAAGATGTGAGAAGAACTCCATCTACCACTGCTGGCTTTAAAGATGGAGGAAGGGCCTGAAGCCAAGGAATGTGAGAAACTTCTAGAAGCAAGGAAAAGGCAAGAAAATAGATTCTCCCCAAGAGCCCACAACAGGAAACACAGCCTACTGAAAGCCTGATTTCTGCCCACCGAGTCCTGTGTCAGACCTCCAACCTACAGCACTATACAATAGTAAATGTGTGTTGTTTACGCCACTAACTCTGTGGTAATTTGTTATGGCATCAGTAGAAAATTAACACAGTGTAAGTCCACCTTTAAAAAAAAAAATATGGCCGGGCGCGGTGGCTCACACCTGTAATCCCAGCACTTTGGGAGGCCAAGACGGGAGGATCACGAGGTCAGGAGATCAAGACCATCCTGGCTAACATGGTGAAACCCCGTCTCTACTAAAAA
>NW_012105076.1:1000209-1032981 GCF_000951045.1 Mandrillus leucophaeus | reverse complement strand
ACACACACACTTTAAAGAATCGCCCCCTTCCTAATCTCATACCCCAACTAACTTCATAAGATAGAGGCCCTGACCTGGCCACACTCTTTCCCCTTGAGATTGTCAACTTTCTTTCTTACAGTCTGAGAACGCTTAACTCTTAAATCCTTTTTTCCATCAAATGACAAGCATCCGAGAAGCTGCTTAGTATCACTTAGTGGCAAGTGTTGACAATTCGCCTCTGCCTTCTCTGCATCCTCATTTTAACCATCCAAAATTTCTTCCATGGGCAATTACTTCATTTTCCACCCCCTTTTTTGCCACTATCTTTAACATATTTACCCTACTTTTCAGAGACACATATATTAGAACCTCTAGTATGCTATAAATATAAAATGATCCAGATTTATATTCATAAACATGGACACACCTGACAAACCAAGAAACAGTTCACAAAGACCACAGCTGCATGGCCATTCCATGAAATACTTTTAACTGGCTCAATGAGGAAACCATATCCCACCTGCAACTGCAAAACATCTCCATACAATATCTTGGTTGAAAGTGTCATTCGTCCCTAGTCTCTACAATAAATAAGACATATTTTACAGCACTAAAAATTAATATGTACTCATTTATCACAAAGATGGATGAGAGATAAAACCCCTGTGACTGGCCGTGGAGATCAACAGGGCACTCTGACAAAACATTTATACTGGTTTGTCAAGTTCTCCTAGAGCAAGCTTCTTTTCCTGTTTTCTATGAGGAAGCATCTGTGTTCCTACTGAGAAACTGAAAGGATCAGCTACCCAGAAACAATGTCAAATGCATTAAAAATTAATTTTAAAAAAATTAACCCCATGGTATCATTCCATCTCTGGCTTCATAAACTATATTATATGTACACTTCACACAACTGCTGCACTAAAACTTCTAGGCCTCACCATTTGTTCTACAAAGGAAAGAGTCAAAAAAATAAATCATTCAATATGTCCAGAGTTCTGTGGGCAAAAACAATGCAAAGGGGCTTTAATTGGGAAAACTAATGCTATAAGCTGCACCGCTTGCTATAAATGTTATGAACACCTTATTATGCGTCATTTCCAACCAGTTCCCAGTCTTCAAAATACTGTACAAAATGATACCTCCTTCTATGCAATTAACATGAAAAAAGTTATTTGTATGGGGCACTTTAGAAAACAAGTTAATATAGTTGACCTTTGAACAACTCAGGGGTTAGGAGAAACAACCCCTTCATGGAGTTGAAAATCTGTGTGTAACTTCTGACTCCCCAAAAACTTAACTAATAGCTGACTGTTGACTGCAACCCTTACCTATAACACAGTCGATTAATGTTTTACATATGTATATACCATATTCATACAACAGAGTAAGCTACTGAAAAGAAACTGCTATTAAGAAAAATCATAAGGAAAACAGATTTACTATTCATTAAGTGAAAGTATATCATTATAAAGGTCTTCATCCTAGGCATCCTCAGGTTGAAGGCAGATGAGGAAGAAGAGGAGTTGGTTTTGCTGTCTCCAGGGGAGCAGAGGCGTAAGAAAATCCATGCATAAGTGGACCCAGTTACAAGAAGTATGCCGTTCCTCTTTACTATATATATATATAGACCCATGTTAGAAATACAAAGTAAAGTACACTATCCTTGCCCTCAACATAAATGGGGTGGGAGGTGAGCACACTCCACCACCACTCACCATCCATCTAGGTGCTCAACCCAACACTGCTGGGTGGCAAGGAATCCATTGCTGACAGCTGCAGCATGGTCTACTAAGCACCTACAACGGAGTCAGGCCTAGGTCAAATGCTTTACAGGCTTTGTCTCGTTTATTCTCCTAACAGCTCTAAGAAGTAGGTTTCATTATCCCCACTCTGTAAATCAATTAAGTGAATAAAGAGACAGGATGCAATCACCCAAAACCGCATCAGGAAGAAGCAGGGCCAGGATTCAAACTCAAGTCTTCCTGACTCAGGCTTGTCTTCTGATACTTCATGTAAGTTTTCTTACATTTTATTACATTTAAAATTACCCCTGCATTTTAAAATCCTTTCAGTTTACAATTTAGCAAAGGAAATAAGAGCATGAATAAAAATAACCACAACTGGCCAGGTGTGGTGGCTCACGCCTACAATCCCAGCACTTTGGAAGGCTGAGGCAGGTGGGTAACCTGAGGTCAGGAGTTTGAGACCAGCCTGGCCAACACGGTGAAACCCTGTCTCTACTAAAAATACAAAAATTAGCCAGGTGTGGTGGTAGGCACCTGTAATGCCAGCTACTCGGGAGGCTGAGGCAGGAGAATCACTTGAACCCGGGAGGCAGAGGTTACAGAGAGCTGAGATCGCACCATTGCACTCCAGCCTGGGCAATAAGAGCGAAACTCTGTCTCAAAAAAAAAATTAATAAATGAAAATGACCACAACTGTAAGCAGTAGTTCTCTATGAAATGGGATACACAGTTAACTGACACAGAACAGACACAAAGAAGAAAAGTGGGGCAGGAAGGGCTGATGCCCAGCAAAAGCACAAGCCAGAGTGAGCAAAGGCACGTAATCGGGAAACAATGTAGGGAGTGCTCAGAGAATGACAAGTGGAACAGAGAGTCTAAGAGGGCCAAGAGTGAGAGAAAGGCCAGAGCTGGCTGAGCCACACTTCATGCATGACCTCTGCATACCCTGGAAGGCCCGGGGCTGATCCCAGGGACTCAGAGTGAATCGTCTAAGGCTTGTGAACACAGGACTAAGACCACAGAACACTCACTTTTGGAAGAGTAATCTTTGCAGAAACAATTCAGGCTGGCCCATGCACACTGCTAACACGTGAAACTCCTCTCCTAATCGGCAGAAAAAAATGAAGCCACTTGAATGCAACCACTCCTCCTGCTGTCCCCTCCTCTCCTTCCTGTCAGGGTTAATGGGACCCCTGAAGTACCCCCATCCTTTCCCTCCTTCTCCATAGTGACTCCTTTCATTATTTTGAATCTCTCCTTCTAACCTGGCTTCATCCTCTGAGACTTCAAAGCACATATGCATCTGCCAGTTGGGGGAAAATGTAAATATAAAACCCAGTACCTGACTTTTCACACCCCAGTCTCACACAGGAGTGGTCTGCCCTTGTTGCTGCATCCTTCGTAATCTTGAATGTCAGCAATTCAGCTTCTGTCCCCATTGAAATCTTTCAGAAACACACCAGGCTGCCATCAATCACTCATCAAATGCAATGAAACTTGCTCAGTCTTCATGGACTTGCCTGAGAACTCAGAATTGCTGATCATCATCCTCATCTTGAAGTTCTTTCCTCCTCTGACTTCTGTGGCTGCTTCTTCTGGTTCCTGCACTAGCTCTGACCACCCTTCTTGGTTTTCGCTTCTCCCCATGCCTCACAGACACAAGTGCTACATGGCCCAGGGCCTCCACCCTGTGCCCCAGCTTCCCATGCCATGGGAACAGTTACAGCATCTCTACTGTGTCCCAGTCCTCCTCCCAAGCTGAGGCCTCACGTTAAAACTGTAGGGAGGATGAAAGTACCTGTCACCAACAGCCAGACTTGGTTGGAAAGGTCAGTATGAGAAATTAGAAAGGCAGGTGGAGATGAGATCATGGAGAACCTCACATACAAGGGAAAGTCAGTGAAGGTCACTGAGAAGGAAAGTGACTTGTTCAAAGGAGTGTGGATGGACGACTAGCCTGGAAGGATTGTGAAAGATGGACCTAAAAGCAAAGAGACTAAGGCAAGGAAGACAATTAATCCAGGCTCAGTAAATCAAGGCAGGAACTAGTGTGGCCACAATTGAAACAGAAAGGAAGGGGAGGTCTCTTGAGAGTCCAAGTTAAATAACAAAGAAGCATCAGCTGATACAATGTCCAGGTCACCTCTCATCAGTCAGTCACTACACAGGTATCACATTGCTTCTGTATCCCAGCGCTGGGCTGGGCGGTGGTACTACCAACACGATCCATACAGTCCCTGCTTTGAAGGGACACACAGGCTACATGGAGAAGTCAAGAAAAGAAATCCAGCCCTCTTAAAACCATTTCGAAAAACAGCAAGTAAAATAACCCAACAGACAATCAATAATGAATAGGTTTTAAGAGTTTTATCCTGGCTGGGCACAGTGGCCCACACCTGCAATCCCAGCACTTTGGGAGGCCGAGGCGAGCGGATCACGGGGTCAGGAGATCGAGACCATCCTGGCTAACACGGTGAAACCCTGTCTCTACTAAAACTACAAAAAATTAGCCGGGTGTGGTGGCAGGCGCCTGTAGTCCCAGCTACTCGGGAGGCTGAGGCAGGAGAACGGTGTGAATCCAGGAGGTGGAGCTTGCAGCGAGCCAAGATCGCCCCACTGTACCCCAGCTTGGGCGAAAGTGCGAGACTCCATCTCAAAAAAAAAAAAATTGTTTTATCCAAGATCAGATACTTAACCAAAGGAAGAAAAGTAGTAATTGGGAAAATATGAGGCACTTCACACTACCTGCCCAGTCTCTGGAATAACTGCACAATAAAAACAGAGCCAGAGAAGATTCCTAGTCATTATCATCCAAGGTCTATAGTTAGCTATATTTATAATGACAATGTTCAAATAGGCTTCATACTTAAGTCTGTTTCCAGGCACAGAGCAAGTATACATATAAACACCAAAAGAATATGGATGAGGAACGGCCAGGCATGGTGGCTCACGCCTGTAATCCCAGCACTTTGGGAGGCCGAGGCGGGCGGATCACAAGTTCAGGAGATCAAGACCATCCTGGCTAATAAGGTGAAACCCCGTCTCTACT
The DNA here is from genome assembly GCF_000951045.1 of Mandrillus leucophaeus. Lineage (NCBI taxonomy): Eukaryota > Metazoa > Chordata > Mammalia > Primates > Cercopithecidae > Mandrillus > Mandrillus leucophaeus. Next base: position 1,028,202 of record NW_012105076.1, on the reverse strand, counting down.
AAAAATACAAAAAATTAGCCAGGCGTGGTGGCAGGCACCTGCAGTCCCAGCTACTTGGGAGGCTGAGGCAGGAGAATGGCGTGAACCCAGGAGGCGGAGCTTGCAGTGAGCCGAGATCGAGCCACTGTACTCCCGCCTGGGCGACAGAGTGAGACCTTGTCTCAAAAAAAAAAAAAAAAAAGAATATGGATGAGGGATCCATGGATACGTCTAACAAACAATTTACTGTATATGTATATGTACATGCATATGCATATGCTTGACGGTACTCTAAAGCTCATACCCTCACCGTGAAACTCTGAAGTTACTATGAAGCCTACATGAACTAAAGCAGTCAGTGATTCTCAAACTTTAAGGCTTACTAAAAAATGCGTGTCCTCCCATCTGATCCCTGAAAATTTAAATAGTCATCCAGATAATTAATTCTAATGCAGAGAATAAACAGGTCATCTTTTTAAATGTTCTTAAAAGTAGTTTACAAAATTTGGAGTTACATGAGTCTGCACTCAAATACACTTTATTAAGATATTTGGTCACCTCTAATAAAAATATTGATAAGAAATTAAAATTTATGAAGTCCAATTTACAAAATACATACATTTAGATAATGTGCAGAATAAGAAACATTAAGCAGCATATTAATAGGCTTAATCTCAGAAACTTTTCCATTGCAAATTTGTATGTATCTTCAGCTCACTTAAGTGGTTGCCTCAGCACGCTAATAAAAATCCTATGATAATCTCAGGCAAGATAAATTTAAATAGGAAACAGCCTCAATGCAGTAGTTTTCTCAAAAAGGATATATTAAGCCAAGAATGTATTCTCTTAATTTATATGCTCATGACTCTTACCCATAAAAAGTTGACTGGAATTTCTTCTGTGTCTTCTGAAAGTAAGAATCCAAGTTCTCAGGGATTACAAAAACAGCTGTTTAAGTCTTTCCTGAGACTACAACTTCCCTAAACTGTGTGGAGCTTTGCAAATGTGGTAACAAATCCATCACTGAAACCAAACAATGTTCATGCCCTTAACAGTTTGGCAGATTCCTCTGGCAGGAGGAAATACGGTCCAAGGTCACAGGTGGGACCTCAAGCCTCATCATCCTGCTCTGTTCCTGTCCCGCTGATGCCCACACAGGAGTGGAAATCAGGACAGGCACAGTCATCAGCACCTCACATACTCTTAATGAAAGTTGTCTACAGTCTACTGCAAGGTCATTTCTGCCTGAATATTTATTAGTCCACAATGCTTTTTGTATGTTTAACCCTGGACTACTTCCACAGGGGAAGTAGGACAGATCTCCATGATGTAAATCACCAGCAAGTTCCTCAGAGTAACAGGCAGGTTACTGCTGCTCCTTCCTGTACACCAGAAAAGTGGAGAAACTGAAAAACTTCTGAAGCCAAATAGTGATAAGATCTTAGAAGTGAACAGTGGAAGTACAGAGACCCTGCTCACTAGGCCCAGCCCCACCCTGCCAGCCTCACTTCCTCAGGTACCTCTGAGCACTGGTTAAGGAAAGCCAAGGAAAAGGAACTCTGCAGCCCCTTTGAGGATCTATCTCTGATTTAGGACTCTTCACATCAGAAAGCCGCTACCTTATTCCCAAGTTGGAAGGGCAGTCCTATGCCACACCGCCCACCCCACAGCAGCCTGCCCTGATGCCTGGGGCCGGGCTGTAGAGCAGTCAATGCCCGAGGGAGTCAACCAGGCACGGACACCCCCAGGAGGAGTCACTGTGTCTCTGGAGAGCACACCAAAAACACCACGAAATGTGGATGCGAACAGTCCAACCTGGGAATGGTTTCACTAGGAGAGGTATGCCTGTGACATCTGAACAGTAAAAAATGACAACCGCCATGTACCACATACATGAGAATAACAACATGAGCACTTGGTAGCAGATAAAGAGTAGCAAAAAAGTTTAAGATAATTTTACATTAGAAAAACTAATAAAAGCCTACCAGTTCCACTGAAAATGCTTTTTCCCCCTGCAAATTAGAAAAAGATTATGATTATTCCATTTTAATGCAAAGCAGTTTCTGCAAATGAAAAACACTGGGACACAGTCCACAAATTAATACTAGAGCTGAGGATGGAACCTGAAGTCCAGAAAACTGAACAAGACTCACCGAAGGTCATGCAGCTAAAGACTAAGCACACATTATGTCAGGTCTCCAGATTTCTCGGCAGGTGTTTTTCCACTACAAAGCTGATTTCCCAAATAAGCAGTTCTCGTTGTTCTAATGACCTCCAGGCAGAAAGACTCCACGGCCTCAATTGTAATCAATTCCAGACTCTATCCAATCTTTCAAGAGTTTCCTAGCATAAGAACCTAAATCATTCTTCAGAGAATTTTAACTCATTTCTAACAGCCTTCCAAGTATGAGCCAAACACCTTAAGCCAGCATTTACACTCCAAAGTTTTTAAAGAGGTGTGGGAGAGGGGCAGTATGTATGTGACTACTTCTTGTGCCTCATTACTCAGGAGTATAGGCAAAATTAGAGTCAAAACGGACTCCCACAAGAGTCAGTTTTGTTAAATGAAATATTTCACTTCCGGTAATTCAGACATGCCTTTTTCAGGTTTAGGAAAATTACTTTTGTTTAACTGCAGACCTGCAATAGTCTCTAAGGGGAAGAGGCACTGACATGGGCGCACACTGACAATCCTACCCAGCTCCCAAAGACGCTGCTCCAGGCAGCGGCAGGAAGGTGTGCTCTCACACCGTGACTTCTATGGCGGAGGCCACCCTGGGAAGGCAGCCACGTTCAGATCTGCATTCCAGAGAGGTTTAACCTGTCCCAACTTCTAAAGTGTCTGTTTTAGTCCATAAAATCCATGCGATGTAGGCCCATGTTATCTCATAAGAAATGACCTTTACCTAATATTATTAATAATAACTATTTACTGAGCACATTTACTTTGTACCAAGCACTTTATCTTATTTCATTTTATACCCAAAACAATTCTATGAGGTAGACATTTTTACTGTCCCATTTTACAGAGAAGGAAGATAGGAACCAGGCCCAAGGCTCCCAGCTAGTGCATGGTGGAAAAGGGATTCTAACCCACTCTGGGACTGAAGAGATCCAGCCCTGACCGCTGACTCTTCCTTCCTTTCACTGGTAACTTCCACAAGGGTAACAACAGCCAAAAACACTGGGAAGTGTCCCTGTCTCCAGACAGGAATTCTGGTTTCCCTGCTTTTAGACTCCCTTCCAACAATGTATCCTACTCACTCATACCCAATGAAACACCTTGAAACTCCAACTTTATCACATCACTGCCTTGCTGAGAAATCTTCCTCCCTGCCTCAAGAGTAAAGCTCAAATGCCCCAGCCACCATGTGGCCTTGGCCAATGTCTTCAGTCTTCTCTCTTCATCTGAGGCAAACCTTTCTCAGAATCCTCTCTGTGCCTGAAAGGTGCATCCTCTCCTTTTCATCAAAATTAATGAGGTTCCCAGGCTCAGCCTGAACCCTGTCCCTCCCACCAATTCTCCCCCATGGACGTGGGTCAGGCAGCCTGCACCACTCCAGGACACTCTCTGTGGGTGCCTGGACACATCTCTACAGCCACAATGAACTCAGCAATGGACGAAGAGCACGGCACAGGGCCAGGACTCGACAGGTCCACAATATACGTTAATCCATTTGCCTCTTCCACCTTCTATCATTATAAAGATTTCTTGTTTCATGACTTTTCATTGTATATCTTACTTCTCACATAAACTCTCTATTCCCTGATAAGCAAGCAGTGTTATTCCCATCTTTATATAACCCTACATTCTGCACATGTCCAGTACCTGTTGAAAGAGAAAATCTTTTCACCATCAATTCTAAAGCTTGGGAATTTTGTCTCCTTGCCAGTAGCCAGCCATACCCTGTCCCAGATTAACATGTTAGTACAGCTCCATTCCCACAATTTTAAAATTACTTTTTAAAAAATGCGGGCCACTTTTTCAAGAAACCTCTGAACTTGAAACCTTTCTCAAAACTAAGATAAGACAGCATCCTAACAAAAGTGTGAAAGAACAGAGGCCTCCTTTGGTCCCAAATTTAAAATAAGCTCCTATCTTCAAGACCAGCCTAGAAACACTGACCACAGATACTCAGCTAAATCCAGCAGATTAGCCTGGGCTCACGAAAAATACATCACTGTGCACAGACGGGGCTGTCACTATCAGAGAGGGCAGCAGCACTGCCACGCAGGTAAGGAACACAAGGGCCCCTGTTCTATAGTTGGTGAAGAGAGAGCTGAAAGGCCCCAGACTTGCTGTCCAAGGGAACAAGCCACACAAAAGGCAGCATGAAGCAGAACTGCAGGCAGAGAGGTTGCTGATGGGACCTCCCAGAAGCCCTGCCTGATGAGCCTCAACCCCACCCATGGGGGCCCCTTCTGGACCACCCTCAGGCCATGCCAACCCAAGGAAGCCAAATATCAAACACACCACATTCAAGGACACTTGATTTTTGCCCTGAACAGAAAGAACAGACAGAAGAGTGTGAGATGCTGCCTTAAAGCAGCCTTTGTGTAAACACACAACCCCTAAAGTGTTTCTCACTGATTAACAACCTGTCACAAACACCAATTTAGAGGGTAAATTGGTACAACCCGGTGGGGAGGGTGCTTGGCAGCAGGTGGCACTTTTGGAGTGTGCATTAAACAACCCACCACTACAAAACCCCAAATATATTCCTACCCTTTGACTTGGCTAGGAATTTCGTAAGTCACAAAACAAAGATGTGTCCCCAAAATGTATGCGCATGATCAGTCTTCTTGAATTTGTAGGTAACATAAAAACTTTGAAAAAGGATAAACAGAAGTAAATGACTGCACATCAATAAAATAGAATACTACACAGTTATTAAAAACAATGAGACAGAAGTGTGTTTACTGACATGAAAAAATTTACGTGAAAAAAGCAGGTTTTAAAGTGGTACCCAAAGAGCACCTCTCACAAAAGGCAACCCAAAAGCAAGGAATCAGCATGGTAACATCATTTCCACATCAAGTCAATTAAAATGCTTATAAAGGGAACTTTATATGAGAACAACAGACAATTCAGTTATATGATAAATGTCTGTGTCCACTCCCTCCTTTTACACTTAAATTGGCATTCCAGGTAGACCATTTAAGGAATTAGCAATGGTAGCCCTCAGTCTGTGCTGCCTAATATAGAAGCCTCTAGTCACATGTGGCTATCTAAATTTATTCTATAAAATTAGGTAAGATTTAAAATTCAGTTCTTCAGTCACACTAGCTATGTTTCCAGTGTTTGACTGCCACATGTGGCTAGTGACTGCCACATTGGACAGTGCAGATATATAACATTTCCATCATCACAGAAAGCTCTAATAACAGTGCTGCCCTAGAACAAAAAGAGTGAGTTCCAAGAGGGTAAATGGGGTGGAACTAGTGAAGACCGGAAATGCAGCCCAAATGTCCAGGTGAATGTCCACACTCAGCTACAGCATGGGCCTAGGGAAAGCAGTTGCTGAAAAACCTTGGAGTCTTCCATCTCTGTTAATACAGATAGCACTAATAACTTATAATAAACATAAATCAAGTACACAAATAATATCCTTTAAAGTTGAAATCCACAAATATCAGACTTAGTCCAATGATGCAGGAACCACACAAAGATCTGTACTATTCTTTGGAAATAAATTCAGAGCCAGTTCACTTATTTAAAAAAAAACAAACAAAAAAAAAACTCATTTCTTAAATTTAGATTCAACTCAGTATTAAAAAGTCTGATCACTCAATTTATATATGAAGCCCCAAATCACATGCTGGTGTTTCCAAAATAAAAGAATCTAATTTATTCTCAAAAGGCAAATGATTGCCACTATCTCATCAAGAAAACAAATGTGTAACAAGCCAAAATGAAATTCTGTGATATTTTTAGAAAGCCAATCACCTCATTTGGAAGCATATTGCATGTATGTATGCAAATTGGTATCTGTCGTGTATTTTTGCATATATTCATAACACAGAAAAAGAGGTCTGCATTTACTAAACATACTCTAACAGCATCTTCATCCTCATGAGATACAGCATCAACTCTCAATTTTTCAGGTCAATGAAAATGAACAAGGATTTCAACCATCCAAAGAGAAGAGAATCTCTGTCCAATCCCTACAACACACAAATCACTTATCTCTGGTTTTGCAATACACTAATAACTTTGTAGCTGTTGAGTTAGTCTAATCACTTTTTAGCTTCTTATTTTGAAACAATTTTCAGATAACAGAAGAACTGTGAAAATAGTTCAGTTCCCATATACGCTTTACCCAGCTTCCTCTAAGGTTAATACCTTATATAGCTATAGTACAAGTTTCTAAACTAAAAAATTAACATTGGTACAATACTATCAACTAAAGATTTTATTTATATTTCTAACCCTTTTCACCTAATATGCTAAACTGGCAGTTTCTAACCATACAAAGATTAAATAGAGGTAAAAGAGAAGTAACAATCTCAAAACCCATCAAAGTTATCCAAAAACATCCTAATTTGCAGTAGGTAATCCAGGAGCAGGTAACATGCCAATAAACAAGAACTTTAGCTCTTGCTGTTTATTCTTCCGCAATTTTTTATTTTTGATATTCAACAGTTTTTCAAGTAGTAGTAGGAAGCACAGAAATAAATGTCACCTCATTTTGAATTTGGAGAACAAAGAAGAAATGAATCTATGTATTGGCTTTAAGATATTAATACTGTAGTAAAAACAGCAACCACTTTTTTAAAGACACAAAGCAAGTCTTTATATCATGAGGACAAGTTAAATATAAATACATCTTCTCTAGCTAAGTATCAATTTATGTTACTCTTGTTTTCTTTCAATTTCAAAAGACCTCCAGTGAAGATAACCAATGTCCCACAGAAAGATAGCCTATCTCATTTATACTCCATAAACGTTACCAGCTCAATAAACATTACCAGATAAAGTTTGAGACAGGACTGACTGTTAAGTACGGAGCCCAGTGATAGAAATCTTTCACTTACATATGGAATTTTCCACCTTCAAATTCCGACTAAGTTCAAATTCCGACACGATGCAAATACATTTGTTTAAGCCTACTGATGGTTAAACATGCCCTAATTGGCTCGTTTCAAAAGCATATACATGGTGAGCTTGGACTTAACCCAGCACTAGTAAAATGCACAACAGAAAATTTCCACACTTCGAGAAGGGCTCAGTTCTCACTCAGAACCATTTCCCAATCAGATTTATACAGCCTTTGGTGAAGACCTCGGTTTATAATAGATGGTTTTTAAAACTGCAGTAATTGTAAGAATGAGCTACTAGGCTAACCATAAATAAACTTCTGAAAAAATACTAAAGGAGTAGCTGGAAAAAAATGAAGTATTAAAAAAACACAATTCACAGAAGTGAACTGCCTAATACATTAATGCAGGTAATGTTCCCTATTGAAGCTGACTTTCACAGAAGGCTTCAAAACTCTTCAGAATAAGTATGTCATCTCTTAATATTTTACACTGCTATGAACATGCTCAAAGAGCACCCTACAGGCATTTGTGCCCCCACCACAACACTATTTTTAAATTAAATACATAACATTATTTTAAACTAATTTAAAAACATACATCTGATGGTCAGCAGTCAATCCTTCAATATATCTAATGACAGGTGGGACAAACAGCATGTAAAATTCAGTTAACTTTCTGTTATTGGTGTTCATGTAGACCAATGCTATCTTGAAAAAGGTAAGAATAACCAAAAAGAAGCGTTTGTTAAATCTACACATTTGAATTCCACTCCTGCTTGCTCCTTCCATTGTTTAGATGGATGGTGAATTACGAGTGAAAGGGCTAAATGACCAGAAGTCACATGAGAAATGAGATCTAAGGATCCCAAACCACCAAGAACTGCTGTAAATACACATTGTCATCAAGTCAGTTGACCATAAATCCAGATCCTTCCATCATCTCTCTGACACCACTTTAGAAATCAGAACACTCAGATCTTTTAATTCCAGTAATGTTTCCAGTAATAATGGAAACATTACTGGAATTAAAAAATTATATTCTCAACAGTAACATATTAAAATAAAATTTGTAAACACCAATATCCCTTAACATTGAGCAAGACTGTATAAACCTGCTCAAATTCAAAATTCTTACCCTATCCCTCTTAAGAGCCAATCTTCCTCCTCTCTTCTCCAATATCCATACACTAAAAGTATGTTCATTCAGTTACCCTGCCTCCAAAGACTCAGGGTCAATTCTGAATCCTCCCTCTCCCTGCACCTTCAGGTACAAAATTATATTGCTGGTTCACTCATTCTTTCAACAGTGATTTCATACCTACTCGGTGCCAGGTAGGCGGGGAATACGAAAACCTTTAAAAGCTTTCTTCTGACTGACAGTATCAGCATGTTCAAAACCGTCTCCCGCAGGTCGTGGGGCGGGGTGACAGCACCAGACTTGCTTCTACAACTCCCTTTCCAATCCAATACCCCACTACACAGAACCAACACAGCTGATCTCACTGACTCAGTCTTTTCCCACTCCCATCCAGTTTCCACATTTCCAGCATATTAATCTTCCAGGGTCACTTTGATCAAGTAAGCCTACTACCCCAAAATCTGGTATCCCCACCTCTGCCCAGCCGCCCCACCGTCTGGGAAGAGAGGGGCACCTCTGACGGGCCGCCCCACCATCTGGGAAGAGAGGAGCGCCTCTGCCCGGCCCCCCAACTGTCTGGGAAGTGAGGAGCGCCTCTGCCTGGCTGGCACCCTGTCTGGGAACTGAGGAGCGGCTCTGCCCGGTCCCCCTACTGTCTGGGAAGAGAGGAGCACCTCTGGCCGGCCCCCACACCGTCTGGAACGTGAGGAGCGCCTCTGCCTGGCCGCAGCCCCTTCCGGGAAGTGAGGAGTGCCTCTGCCTGGCTGCTGTGCAACCCTCCAAGTGTGAAGTGACAGCCTTGTGTGTGATCCTTCTGCCCTCTCAAAGTCTGCATTTTCAACATTCAAGTTTACTTTTTAACTAAAAGTTTTAAATTGGAGAATAAAAAAAAAAATCTGGTACCCTCTAGCTGGGCATTCAGGTCCCTACACAACATAGACCCCTTAGGCTGCAAGTCACCCAAGCCTTGTCTGGACTATCCTCCCTGTCTTTGAGTAAATTCATTTGCCAAGACCCAAATAAATCCTGTACTTTTTCACCTGGAGGCCTTTCCTATTGCCTTCCCCACTGCCAGAAATGTTCTACTTGCAAGAACCACCCAAACAAAAGACCCAGTCCCCAATCTCTCTCCCCATGAAACTGTCCCAGATCACCCAGGCCAGAAGTCGCCTCTTCCACCTTAAACATCTTACTGCACACTCTTTTTTATTTGATTTTAGCAGCTACTGCTGTACAACTAACATAGTATGTATCACATGCTGCCTTAAATGATAATGTATATATACAGGCTGAGTCTCCCTTATCCAAAATGCTTGGTACCAGAGGTGTTTTGGATTTCAAATTTTTTTGGATTTTGGAAGATCTGCTCACACACTTGGGGATGGGGCCCCAGTTTAAACACAAAATTCATTTGTTTCACATTCACCTTATACACATAACGTGAAGATAATTTTATACAATAGTTTTAATTATTTTGTGCATGAAATAGATGTGTGTACAGTGAACCATCAAAAAGCAAAAGTGTCAGGTGTGGAATTTTCCACTTGTGGCATCATGTTGGCATTCAAAAGATTTCAGATTTTAGGTGCAGGGGTGTGTGTGTTGAGGGGGGCAAACATTTTTTAAAAGTTTCAGACTTTGGAGCATTTCTGATTTCAGATTTTCAGATCAGGGATGCTCAACCCATACTTCTCATTTTCACAATTACAATTTAGTGATCCACAAATCAGAGGCCATGTCTTGTATATCTGTGTAACATCTACCTAATATAATAAGGTTCTCAGTAGATGCTTAATATTTTCTTAGAGAATTAGTGAAGACAGTGAGTAGAATGCTGATTCTTCAGACTCATATTAAAAGTTACTCACATACACCTGAAAAATAACATTCAGTAGTTTTTAAATTCCTGCCTACTCAGTAAGTATCAAAAGTTTCATTCCTTTGTCTCATAAAGGTGACTTTTAAAAATAAGGAAATGCCCCCACAGATATGCAAACAAAATATTATATATGAGTTTTTAAAAAGATTAAAAGAAAAAACCTAAAGAACCAAAATCTAAATCTGAGCACTCAGTTAATGCTAGTATAAATAGTACTGTCATGATTAAATAAATCATGGAATTGATGTACCTTGTATTACCTGTGGTAACTAATAATTATGTTTCAGAAGACTGTTTAGAGGCCATACTTTTATAATAAGACAAAAAAATTATAAAGTCATATTTACAGCATGGTCTCAATTATGAAAGAAATATATATCCACAAGCATATATGTAAATACAGATAACATACCTGAGAGAAAATGAAACAATAAGTAAATGGGTGAATAAATACCTGCATTATGGGCCAGGTGCGGTGGCTCACACCTGTAATCCCAGCACTTTGTGAGGCCGAGGCAGGGGGATCACGAGGTCAGGAGTTCGAGACCAGCCTGGCCAACATGGTGAAACTCTGTCTCTACTAAAAATACAAAAATTAGCTGGGGCGTGGTGGCAGGCATCTGTAATCCCAGTTACTCAGGAGGCTGAGGCAGGAGAATCATTTGAACCCGGGAGGTGAAGGTTGCAGCGAGCTGAGATCGCGCCATTGCACTCCAGCCTGGGCGACAGGGCAAGACTCCATCTCAAAACAAAACACAACAAAAAAACAAACAAAAAAACCCTGTATTTTGGTAAATCCCCACCACAGAAGCTTGATTAATGTGTCTGACCCAGAGACATATTAATATATTATCTAATTTTCTTTAAGTTATACATTGTGTAAAATCATATACAGATATACCATAGAGTATTATTTATGTTCATATTAATATTAAAATACTAATGTAAAATTTTAAAAACAAGCATTGCTCTGTGTGGTAGGAGATTACAGATAATTTTTTCTATATACTTTTCAAAATTTTCTACAATCAAGGAGGGAAATAATAAATACTACTTTTAAAAAAATAAAATTTAGGCAGAGCACAGTGACTCACACCTGTAATCCCAGCACTTTGGGAGGCCAAGGCAGAAGGATTGCTGGAGTCCAGGAGCTCAAGACCAGCCTGAGCAGCATGGCAAGACCCCATAGCTACAAAAAAAATTAGCTGGGCATGGTAGTGCATGCCTGTGGTCCCAGCTACTCAGGAGGCTGAGACAGGAGGATTGCTTGAGCCCAGGAGATTGAGGCTGCAGTGAGCCATAATCACACCACTACACTCCAGCTTGGGTGACAAAGTGAGACCCTATCTCAAAAAAAAGAAAAGAAAGAAAAAAAAGAAATTTAATTTTAAAATTCCAGTCATCCATTTGGCCTCATAAGACCCATATAATATGGTGATACAGCCATTAACATTAAGTAACAATACAAATTAACCAAAAACTAAGCTTTCAGTCCTTCCAGCAATTCCACTTCTGAGTACATATCCAAAAGAATTGAAAGCAAGCACTCAAACAAATGTTTCAACACTGTTGTTCCTAGCAGCATTATTGACAATCATCAAAAGGCAGAAGCAACCCACAACAGATGAATGGGTAAATAAATGTGATATATCCATACAATAAAACATTATTCAGCCTGAAAAAGGAAGGAAATTTTTATACATGCAACAACATGGATAAACCTTGAGGACATTACGTTAAGTGAAATAAGCCTGCCACAAGGCAAATATTGTATGGATCCACTTATATGAGTTACAAATTTAGGCACCAAAAGAATGGTGGTCACCAGCATCTGGGGGGACGACGAAACGAGGACTTGGGGTTTTTTAACAACTCAGCACAGAGTTTCAGTTTGGGAAGAAGAAGTTCTGGAGATGGATAGTGGTGATGGTTGCACAGCAATGTGAATGCGCCTAATGCCACTGAGCTGCACACTTACAAATGGCTAAAATGGGTGTGGTGAATCACGCCTGTAACCCCAGCGCCTTGGGAGGCCAAGGCGGGCAGATTGCTTCAGCTCAAAAGTTTAAGATCAGCCTGGGCAGCATACCAAAACCCCGTCTCTACAAAAAAATAAATAATAATAATAAATAAAAAAGAAAGAGCTAAAATAGTAAATTTGATGTGTACATTATACCACAAATTTGTTTTTTAAACAAATAAACAAAAAACACAGCCATCTACAAACAATTAGGCAGTATCTGTTGCAGTCCAGTGGCTCTGAATATGTACAGGGAGAGCCTGAACCAGGATTCTCAAACCAATGCCAGCCATGCTTATATGTCAGATATGAAGAGGAGGCAGACAGAAAATAGGCCCCAAGAACAGACTGATTCACACAACAGCATCTGTCAAAAGACGGGAGAGGACGGGGAGGCAAAAAAGCTGGGGAGTAACATTGAGAGGCGATGTGATTATCTGTTATGTGGAGACATCAGTCACACTACAAGTCCAAAGAAGTACAGGAGAACAGCTCTGCCACAAATCCCTGGCAGCCCGCACTTACCTAATAAGCCATGTAGGCAAGGCCGGAAGAACAGATGCTTTGTCTTGGAAGAATACCTCATGACCCTCCAGGAACGCAAGAGAGGGCGATACTATGTCAACACCCACTCACCTCCCTACTTCCCTCGTAGCTGACGGGAGACAGGTCCTCACTGCCTCCTGGGTTCTGGTGAAGCATGGGACTTTCTGGGCGTCCCTCCACCTGGCCTCAATTAAGGGTCCAGAAGATAAACCCACTTAGCTGCCATCTGGATCTAGTTCCTCAGCAGCCAGAATCCTGTGACTCACGGTCATCAGCCGTGAGTTTCAGTGTCACCCTTCTTGGTGTGCTAGACAAGGACTACAGGAAGCTGGTATCTTTGCCTTCTTCTTCTTTTCTCTGTCTGTATAAGTAATTAACCACCTAAATCTACAAGCGGCTTGTTTCAACTACAGGTCAGGCTTTCTTGGCCCTTGACTTGCCTCATGTGTGAGCTTGACAAGAAGTGGTAATAAATGGCACCCAGTTTTCAAGACTCACTACTGCTACAAATTAAATGGTAATCTTTATCCATGAACAGAATAAAGAAGACTGTTAGCTGTGAAAATTAATCTTTTCAACTTCATTTGTTCCTACGTGCAGTACAGTCTTCTCTTTCTCCACTGAATCCTGCCACCCTTGAGAGCAGAGACATGCTCTCTTCTACTCTCTTTTGTGATTCTCTCCAGCTCCAGGTAGTACGCTTTATGCACTGGCAGTATTCAGTAAATACTGTGGACCATCTCACACAACGCTATTCTGTCCCTGAACTACAAACAGACAAGCTGCTCCTCTTAGATTTCACAGAAACAGCAAGAAAAATCATGAGAGTTTAAAAAAAATAATAAGACTTGCTTAAGGTCACATTTTTAGGTATCATGACTGACTACAGATGTTACGGTGATGTTCTGTAAAGGGAAGTATTACATCCATACTTCTTGCAGTGGGGGGAAAAAGCAAAAAAGTGCTTTTTCCAAACGAGGAGAAAAATGACTTCTAAAAAGCAGATGTCCTGACAGAAACTAAGGAAGCACTGAAGGAATGATGAGGACATAGCAAAAGAACACAACTTGAAAAGAAACCAGTTTGAAGAGGCTCCCACCAGTCAAATCTTGGACAACTTAAGCAACAAAAAAATAATAATAGATTAAAACTCAATGAAATTAACAATCTGTCCATACTGATCAATATATAAATGATGAAAAGGGAGAGCTTTTCCTTACAAGAGAAAGGCTGCTAATAGATACAGAAGGACCTAAAAAACCATCAATGGATACTAAAACTTGTGAGTGAAAGTTTGATAAGAAATTGAATATTTTACAAAGTCTCAATCTCCCCACAAGTTACTTATTAATTACAAAGGGAAAAGCAGCAACAGTACACTGAAGAAACCTAGAATACGCCACAGCTTCACAAAGTGATCAAAGTTAGCATCCCCAATGCTGGGATAAACAGACATGTGCCTTCTGACACGAGGCACTGCTTCTGCCAAAAATGCATAATCTGAGTCTTATCCAGAGGAAACACCAGACAAAGTCAAATTGAGGGATATTTTACAAACTGACCAGTGCTCTTTAAAAACGCCAAGGTCTAAAAACAGAGACAAAAAAAATGTTTGCTATGTGTTAAACGAATGCAGCACTTCCATTCATTCGAGTATTTCCTGAGAACTACTGTATGCTAAGTACTGTGTTAGGTGATGGAGGCATCGTGGTGGGCAAGACATGTCCCTATCTTCATGGTGTTTCTATTCTGGGAGTGGAGGAAACACAAGCAACAGGTAAATAAGATAATTTCAGACTGTGGTAAACATTACCTCATAAAGGTAAAGAGACTGAGTGTGATGGGGCTGAGGCTGGGGCTGGGGCTGGGGCAGGGGCAGCGGTAGGGGCAGAGGCTGCTCTCTCTGGATTGTATTCTTAGGAAAAAACCCTGAAGAGGTGATACGGGACGCCCAGAAGCCAGCCAGGTGACAAGCTGTGGGAAGAGCATGAAGGGCAGAAGGAAGAACATCTGTACACACCCTGAGACAGACAAAGTTGGAAGCTTGAAAAACACCGGGAGGCCCTTGTGGCTGGAGTCACCACGAGAAAGGAGGTTTACCTGGCAGGCAGGGGACAGACACCAATGACTGTGAGCCACAGGGAGGAGTATGTATTTACTCTAACCAGAACAGAAGCCACTCAGGGGTTGTGAGCAGGGCAGTGGCATGATCAACTCCACATCTGTTAAGGAGACAGAGAGAAGATTGTAAGAAAGAATAGTTTTAAGAGAATGCATCACGGTAAACAGTAGGAAGAAGCTAGAAAAAACTTGATGCATCTTCCCAGCAACCGCTGCAACTACAAAGTCCATTCTTTTTCCCCTCTTAGGTTCTCACTGTAAACAGCAGCATTATTGCCAAACCTAAACCCACAATAGCAGAGTATGAGTAAAACATGAAGAGGTTAAGGAGTGGGCGCAGATTTTTCTGAAGGAGCACCACCCAGCCAACCGTGCTAGGCTCTGTGGACCCACCCCACCTGAAGCACACTTCCCATTGCCACATCTACCTTCTCAAACATGCGCTACACCACCAGCTTCCCCTACGCAGAGTCATGGAGAGTTGGGGGCTGGGAACAGAGCTGTTTACCATGTGGTAATTCCCAAAACCACTGCCCCAGTCTCAACTTTTAAAACCAGATTTTGACCAACAAAGCAACACCTTAAGATGTACAAGCATCAGTGTTTACCATACACTAACATGCTTTAATTGCTGCTACTGCTGAACTGCTCAAATCCAACTCCAAGAACAAAAATGAAAACTACCCAACTATGCAACTGGTAGACTGTCTTTAGGTTTTACAGGATTCTTCTGACTTATCTACAAAGCAAAAAGAAAAACACCTCCAGAAAAGGCTTTTGGTTTCTACCTTTGTAATACAAGCTTTCTTGCAGCTAAGCCGGAGTGTGCATCATTTTAAAGTGCCATGGAAGTGAACAAGCATGCAAAAATGAAAATAAAAACCTTTTCTGCATCTTTGTCATCTATTGAAATTGACTGAAGCCAAAGCGAAACCCTATCAACACACTAAACAGGCAGTTTCAGAACAAAAAATGGTAATTTTATTTCAAGTTATATAAGCTGCTAAAAAAAAAATCTAATATAGGAAAGCTGACAGATGTTCACAGCACAAGAACATTTTAAAAAGTGGATAAACCTGGAATTTATAAGGGGCAACTAAAGAGAGAGAGAGAGAGAGAAACAGTACTTATGATAATCAGTAAGTTTTCCAGGTTAATACTAGCCTCAGAGACTTTTTTTAAATAATTAATATAGAAAAGCTTACTTTTCCATTAAGGTTTTTCTTTTTTTTTGTTTTTGTTTTTTTTTTAGACAGTGTCTTGCTGTGTTGCCCAGGCTGGAGTGCAATGGCGCAATATTAGCTCACTGCAACCTCTGCCTACTAGGTTCAAGCGATTCTCCTGCCTCAGCCTCCCGAGTAGCTGGGACTACAGGCATGCGCTACCACACCCAGCTAATTTTGGAATTTTTGGTAGAGATGGGGTTTCACAATGTTGGCCAGGCTTGTCTTGAATTCCTGACCTCAGGTGATCCGCCCACCTCTGCCTCCCAAAGTGCTGGGATTACAGGCATGAGCCCACATCACCCAGCAGGTTCCTTTTTTAAAAAGTGTTTCCTAACTTAGCCTTAACTTTACTTTTACCCAAATTAATTCATTTTAGCTCTACTTTGCTTGGGAATCCCTGAAGAAGAAAAATCAAATATGGATTTTAAAACTATGTATTTGAGAAAATTATTTCCAAATGCTCTTCTCTGAAATTTGCTGTCCCAATGATTCACTAAACTCCTCCAACTTCATCCCGTTTATCCGTCCCCCACAGCTCACAGGAGAGTAAGGCTACTGCAGACATGTCCATATCCCCAACCTAAACCTTGACCCTGCTCACTGGACAACTTCCATAGGGGGAGCCATCCCACTAGTGGGGCAAAGTAAACTCAATCCTCTCTCCTGCGACACGGAGATTCTTCCCATTAGTCTTTTATGGTCCTAGAACCACTGGGGTGGCCATTTTCCACCATGTGTAGACAAAGAAAAATAGCTATTTTATAAAGAATAAAGATTAAAAGAAAAATAAATTTGAGACATGTGAAACATAAGACTGACTTAGAAGGATGAGAGACTTTACTATTAAGATACTGCAGGAGAAAGCTGCCTCAGTTCCTAAGACTGTCCACCTTCCAAGTCCAGTTCCTCATGAGACCCAGTTATGCTCCTCACCCTTGGTCTCCATGAAAAATCTTCATATCCCATATTTATTCTCTCTCCCACTCCCGGTCTGTTTTGCTGAAGTCAGTTTTAGTGGACTTCTGCTAAACATAATCAACAGAATCTTAATCCATGTTTGTCATGGACAGCCCCGAAGACGGGCCCCAATGTATCTCCTGGTATTCACACTCATGTATTAATATAATACTGTCCCCTCGACTTAATGACTTGATTCTATCAAATAGCAGTGACAGAATGTCACTTCTAAGCTCAGGTTATAAAGACTATGGCTTCCAGCCAGGTGCAGCGGCTCATGCCTGTGATCCCAGAATTTTGGGAGGCCAAGGCAGGCAGATCACTTGAGGTCAGGAGTTCAAGACTAGCCTGGCCAACATGTCAAACCCCGTCTCTACCAAAAATACAAAAAATAGCCAGGCGTGGTGGTGGGCGCCTGTAATCCCAGCTACTCAGGAGGCTGAGGCAGGAGAATCTCTTGAACCTAGGAGACAGAGGTTGCAGTGAGCTGAGATCCCACCACTGCACTCCAGCCTGGGTGACAGAGCGAGACATCATCTCAAAAAAAAAAAAAGACTATGTATGGCTTCCATCTTATGGGTCTCTCTTGCTCTCTCTCGGATCACTTGGTCCAGGGGAAGCCAGCTGCCCTATGGAGAGGCCAATGTGGCAGGAAACTGATGTATCCAGCCAACAGCCAGTGAGCACCTGATGCCTGCATTGGCCACATAAGTGAGCCTGGAGGCAGTTCCCCTAGTTGAGCCTTGAGATGACTACAGCCCCAACTGACAGCTCAGCTGTAATCCCATGAGATACCCTGAGCCAGAGGCTCTCAGCTAAGCTGAGAGTCCTGACTCACAAAAACTGAGAGATAATAAATGTTGTTTTAAGTTACTAAATGTTGGGGTAATTTCTTGTACAGCTTTTCAACTAATACAATTCCCTAAAATATAATTCTTACTTAGACTAACATCACATTAAAAAAGAAAAACATTAACATAGGTCAATTTCTTCTTGAGAAAGTTTTACCTTGCTATAAGAACTGGTTTAAAAGCGGTACAGTGTGTTGCAGTGAAAGGATCTGACCCCAATATCAGAAGACTTGCTCTCAGACTAAGAACTGCTGTGAACCAGCTGTGAAGAGTGGAGGAGCAGCTCCTCTTGGCAGCTCAGCTGTCCTATCTGTAACATGAGGATTTCCACAGTATGAGGTCCTTGATGCTCTGAACAGCCTGCGATTCTACGAAGGCTATCTTCTTCTCATAGTCAACAAAAATAGCTTAATCCTTTTACAGTTCTAAAGATGTCTATTCTGTCTTCCACATTAAAACTGAGTGATCATTCTCCAGAATCTAGAGTATATAAAAATATACAAGAAACTCCAGTACACATCCATCATTGTGAAATCTCTTTTCCAACAAATGTCCTCTTAATGAGCACAATGCATTAAATGTTTGGGGACTAAGCCACGAACAAGTTCAACTAAACTACCTACTGACTTCAAAAGGAACATATGACCACCATGTGTGGTGGCTCATGACTGTAATCCCAGCACTTTAGGAGGCTGAGGCAGGAGGATCACTTGAGCCCAGGAGTTCCAGACCAGTCTAAGCAACATGACAAGACCCTGTATGTACAAATAATTTTAAAAATTAGCCAGGCACGGTGGTGCACATTTGTGGTCCCAGCTACTTGGGAGGCTGAAGCAAAAGGACTGGTTGAAACTGGGAGGTTGAGACTTGGGGAGTCATGATCCCAGTCCAGTCCAGGTGACAGAGTGAGACAAAAGGGAGGGGAGGGGAGGGGAGGGGAGGGGGAGGGGGAGGACAGGAAAGGAGAGGAGAGGAGAGGAGAGGAGAGCAAAGGAAAGGAAAGGAAAGCAAAGGAAAGGAAAGCAAAGGAAAGAAGAAAGACGAAGGAGGGGAAGGGGGAAAGAAAGAAAAGGAGAGGGAGGGAGGAAGGAAGATACGCCCAGTCCAGCCTGGATCTTTCAGAAGCAAATTCCCTGTGCCTGCCTTGGCCCGACTGGCCTCTGCTTCGCCACCCCACCCCCTTCACCACTCTTGCCCCTCACTAATCAGGCAGCGCTTACTTGCTAACTTTCCCTGACCACATCCTCCGCCATCCAGGGGACTCTGGTCTCCCTTCTTCTCCTACACAATGTATTGTAATCCCTTATTTGCATCTGTCTCACCCAATAGATCAGTATGTCCTTAAGCGCAAGGTCCAAATAATGTTGATCTTTGTATTCCCAGCATCCAGCAGGGAGGTTGGAACGCAGAACTTGGACTGACCAATGGTTGTTGACCTACTGAAGAACTGAACCTCGAACTCCCACAGGGGACATCCAATTCTCACATTTCTAGAAAATGGCCCGCTGTTCAGGCTACCATATTTGTGGACCACCTACAATGGCTGTGGCTCTAAGCCTAGTCGCCACAGGCACTGGTAATTCTCTCAGCCAACTACTTGCCCAGTGAATTCTGTTTTCTCTCCAACATCTTCTCTGTGGATGAAGAGAACCCATTCTACACTCTGAGGGGATGCATACTTGCTACAAATGTTAGCTTAACAGGAAAGGAAAGGAACTCCACTACTCACTTGTTTCGTTCCTCCGAGTATTAGCACTGTGTTTACATAACCTCTATCTATAGCAAGAATGTCAAACTGAAGAACTGACAACACTCTCGAACTCTGAAAAAATTTTTAAATATACCTTTGCAATCAGTTTTTCAGCCACTGTCACCCCATACAGTGACCCCACCATCAGCGTTAACACTTCAATGGAATAAAACAAGTGAACTGAAGGCGAAAACATCATTCGCCAAACATCTTAAAATACTTGAAAACTAGGTAGATCACTTACACACTCAGAAGCAAACAAAACAATGTGGCTAACTGAACTTGGAGCTCAGTGACTGCTCCCACCACAAGATGGCTAAATCCAACCACCAAACTGTATAATAAATGGCTCTTTAGATTATCAGGCTGAAGACATTCAGGAGGAGCACTGGTCTTTGAGAAGAGAATATGATTTCAGGCTATTATAAATACTCTCCCTACATATACACTACCCTAATAATTAGCTAGTTACCCTTTTACCAAAAGAGGTCCTGTACGAGTATCTCATAAGAAGTAGTGCTGTTCATCTTGTTCCAATGGTATTATATACTTAAAATAAAAATTCTTAAAATATTCTGAAGCATAATTTTCCTTGCTTCAGAAATATATTTGTTTCCCACAAACTAAGCACCCACTATGTAAGCAATATAAAATACATTTTGCCATATTTTTATTTTGTGCAAACAAACTTTCTAGATTAGTTGCATCTGAAAAACAGTTGATAAAACTAAAGCACGTATTTAACTTGGGTTAGGCTGGACGTTCCCTGAGAGACCTCCTATTTCAGGAAATGAGGCATATACTGAGCTTGTTTAAACTTCAGAATCACTCTAAAAACAGTACTTACAGTCACTCTGAAGGACCACAGAATACCAAAAGGAATACAGAGAAAGTAATCAAGGTTTGGCAGCTTCGCCTAAACTGACCTGAAGAGTTCATCTTCCACGTCACTTCCAGATGTGTCACACAAACAGAAGAGGTTCATTCTCACAACTCCAAATTATCTTCCTGACTGATTGTGTACACACTGACAGAAGTCCCAACAATCATGTGCAGGGGCCTTTTTAATCCTGCAGTAATGGCCCAGGCAGTCCCCCTTGAGCTCTGCAACAGCAGTGTTGAAAACCACCTCTTTAATGAATAGCTATTCTCTTATAATGATAACTTTCCTAATAAAAGTTGTGCGCTATATGGACAGAGCAAGAGTTGACTAAATGCTTTCAAACCTCAGACTTTTGGAAGACACTTTCAATTTCAAGAATCACTTCCATTTGTATATTTATAAACACACTTTCTTCTAAGGAACTGACACTTTTGGTTCAAATATCCTTAGAGACAATGTTAGTCAGGAATACTGTGTCACCACATTCTTTGGAGCTTCCTTCACCTAGGCAAGCTGAAAACCAAGACTCGAATTTCTAAACCTCTGTTTCAAGAAACCCACACTGCCATTTCCTCAATCCAGCAGCAGCGCACTTGACTAATGGAAGTGACTCTTGAGATCAAACAATTCAAATGATCTCATCACTATTTTTCTTCAACAGCTCAATAGAGATGCAACAAAACAAGGGTTTTTCTCCCCTTCAAAGTTTTCCACTAAGGATGTCCTTGAATGCCAGACCCCTGAATCAAACGCCTGTTCGGTTCACCACCTGCCTCAGGGGACCAGGTCTTCATGCTGCCGCTGAGATTTCAAACAGTTCACAAAGATACAAAACCAATTCAGCACCTGAACCAAGCCAAAGCTACACATTGTCAGAAAATGTAGTCAGATTAGAACTTTACAGACTCTTAACTGTCATTCCATTTACATATTCCTCATCAGAACAGACTCTCAAAAAAAATTCCACTGTGAGTAGTCATAAAATATGAAACACACACATACGGAAACACACACACACATTAGTAGCTAATGTGAAAAATGAATAAGAAACAAAACTGCTGGATAAAGGAAGAAAAATTTACTACCCTTTCAGTATGACATACTACTCCAAAAAGGAAGGGGAAAAAAAAGCAAAAGAAATAAGGGCAAAAAAAAAGTGAATTATGAATCTGAGTTGAAGAAATTACACAACTTCCAAGCACACACAGAAAGCTACCCCACCACCCATTGTCAGAACGGTGGCCAATGTCTTTTCTGTCAACAATACCATTAGTAACACCATCTTAAAACCTAATGTTAGTTCTAAGGAGTTACAAGGAACAACGCAGCCCTTTGCAAAGCTGGTGGAGGAGTCATAGGGCTCATGCACATCAAAGTCTGATGCTAATGGCAATCCTGGAGCTGTGCAATCCCTGCAGTCTGTGAAGTCCTCTCTGAGGCCAGGATATGTGCAAGTGACAGACACAAAGAAAACAGAACCACTGCAAGTTGCTCTACTAAATTTCTCTTTTACCTGGAATCCTAGAGCCTGTAAGGCACTGATTTTCAGGCAGAGTAGAAGAGTTGCCCTCTCAGGGGAGATTTCATTTGGCCACATCTGGAAACATTTTTTTTTTGTTATGGAGGGTGCTGTTGCTGCTGCTGGCATGGCATCTGGTGGACAGAGGTGGGAGGCCGATAAACATTCTGCAATGGACAGGGCAGCGCCCACCTAACGTCAACAGTGCTGGGAGGGAGAAACCCTGCTATAGTTTCCTTATCAATTCCTGCTTTAAAGTGTCCTTGAATTTCACACCAAGAATCGAGATTCAGCAAATACACATTCACATGTGAATATGACTAATCAAGAAAGAAACTCATTTATGAAAATGAGCTTAGGAAACAGAACACTAAGAAGTGTATCGTCAACTTGCACACTGTCCTTCTCTGGTTGGCATCAATATTACAGTTTACATGTTTCAAACCATGTTAAAGCCAGACACAGAGGGCAGGGAAATGCACTCGTTTGAGGCCTTGACTGTCAACTCGCCACTTCCAAAGTGAAGACACAGACGTAGTCGGAGGTTGTGGGAGAGTGGGTAGCAAGGAGAGGCTCTGCTGTGTCCATAAGGCAGCTGGCTGTCTCCTAGTAGACTGCTCACGCATCTACACCATCCCCTTTGTGACTCACCTGCTGAGCTCTCCTTCCAGAGGCACCCTTCATTCTCAACTCTAAAGCCATCCCTCAGTGTCCGAGAGGAATTGGTTTCAGGACCCCTGCAGATACCAAATCCCAAGCATGCTCAAGTCCCACAGTCCACCCTGTGGAACCTGCTGATACACAAAAAGGCGGCCCTCTATCTTACATCCCAAGAACACTGCATTTTCAACCTGGTTTGGTTGGAAAAAATTCACATGGAAGTGTACCCGCA
Organism: Mandrillus leucophaeus; assembly: GCF_000951045.1. NCBI lineage: Eukaryota > Metazoa > Chordata > Mammalia > Primates > Cercopithecidae > Mandrillus > Mandrillus leucophaeus. The sequence goes on along the minus strand of NW_012105076.1, from coordinate 1,005,401 downwards.
CAGTTCAAGTTTGTGTCGTTCCAAGGGTCACTGGATTCCTGTCACAATGCCGCCTTACAAAATATCCTGGATACAAGAGTAAGGTTCATTTTCAAAAAACCCAACTTAGATTTCAACAAATGTTTCTCTCAGACTGTTAGTTCCATGGAAGAAGGAAATTGTGTCCAGATTTAGCCCATCCCTAACTGAGAATCACTGCCATGCTAGCTGTCCAGCCCGAGCCATTCTCCAGGGCACAGCACAGAGGCACCCAAACATCGCCAAGAATAAAAGCATCCGAGTTACTTCTGGCTGTCTGCTGCTGACTTCTCAGGGCCCTGCCGGGCTTTCACAGCCCTGCTATCTTGCAGTGGGGTCCTTCCTGACTCATCTCACCCTGGACGGGGACTCCTGCTCATACCCTCTGCTCACATCTTACACTTCCAACACCCAGAGGCCGCAGGCAGCTTCCTACTGTGAGTGACGAAGTTGTATCCTCCTGCTTCAGAAAAGAACTCAACCAACAGCCAAGTGTGCCCGCAGAGCACACACAGTGCTTAAGATATGTGCCATAACAGAACCAACAATCCTCCTCAGAAGTCAATGGTTCGCAAAGCAAGAGCATGTTCCAGCCCTCGGATGGACCCCTCCGTGGTTATGCCTAGCATCATCCTTTCTGAACAGCAAGCTTACTAGGCTTCCTCCAGACTCCCTACCACCAAATAGGAGAAATGGCAAATCAGACATCAGATTTATCTTACAGAAAAGTGGGAGTCGAGCATTTGCTAACATCAGAGTGAATAAACAACTTGTAACTCTTCAATAACATCAGCTTTGGCTTTCAGAAGATAGAAGACAATCTCTAATGCTATATAAACTGCTTATCATCACTTTGCAAGCAAAAGAGCAACAAGCACTACATGGTAAAATAACGGTTCACAGCTTGAGGGAAAAAAGGCTGTGGAAAAATAAGATTATCCCTAAACTGACAAAAGTAACACTCACTGTAAATGAAAGGAATCCTTGATAAATGTGTGCATCAAGGAAACACAGCCATGGGAAACACAATACCATGACTTCTTTCTCCTCCGGGACGTTGGCAGGATACACAGACGAGGAGCTGTAAAATCTGGACTTTTAAACAACTACACAAATTCTACAAACCTATTGTAAGAACCAGAAATAATTTAAAGGATTATTATTATTGCACTAACTAGAAAAAATGTATCCAATAAAATCCTGAAAGTCAATTAAAATCCTAAGACCATGTAATCATGAATAGATAGAATTCTAAATTTGGAGTGAAATCTTTTCTCGAGAAGTGAAAAACAGACCTCATCCTACCCACCATGCACTAATTCCTCTGATTCATGTTAAATCTGTAGTGTGAGGCAAGCAGTTTACCAAATATAAACAAAATATCCTTAATAACTTCTCTTTTTCCTTATTGCCCACCAAGAAAGAAGCATCCACCCAAAATAAAGAACTTGCTTATAAAATGTTGTAAGCACTGCACTCACAGTTTTGAAACATATAGCTATATTACATAGAACTCCCATGCAGAGAATTTCCTAGTCAGCCTTCACAGTCAGAAGGTCTATAATCAGAGGCATCCAAAATAGAAGTGACTTGCATTTCACCACCCAACTGGGATTTCTGCAAAGCTCACAAAGCAAACTGGCACGGATGTGATTGTAGTTGCTAACAATTCTCTTTACTGTGCCCAGCTGTATTTCTCTCAGTACCAGGAGCCAGCTGACATGTCTAAGCTGCTCATACATTTCTGCTGAGCAAGCCACTCACATACACCATACCCAATGAAGCCCCGCTATACATCCCCAGTAGGGAATAACGTGTCTGAACTCCCACTATACATCCCCAATAGAGGATAATGTGTCTGCACTGAAGTAATTTTTAATGCAAGTAGTATAACCATGGGAGACTAGACCCCAGAGTTGTTACCATGGCCCAAAACATTTTAGAATTTCTATTATGAAATTGCCTCTCAGATCGGTTTTTAAACCATACTAAAACAAAAACACAAAATAATAACAAAAAAGTTTTTTTACAAACTAATGGGGCCAGGCACTGTGGCTCACACCTATAATCCCAGCACTTTGGAAGGCTGAGGCGGGCAGATGGTTTGTGCCCAGGAGTTCGAGACCAGCCCGGGCAACATGGCGAAACCCTGTCTCCACAAAAAATACAAAAATTAGCTGGGCATGGTGGCACACACCTTTAGTCCCAGCTACTTGGGAGGCTGAGGTGGGAGGATCACTTAAGCCCAGGAGGCAGAGGTTTGCAGTAAGCTCACGCCACTGCACTCCAGCCTGGGCAACAGAGCAAAACCCGTCTCAAAAAAAAAAAAAAAAAAAAAAAAACCTAACGTATAGAACATCCATCTTCTGACAAAGATGAAAAACAGAGATTTACAGGTTTTCCACTTACCTATTTGAAAAGCAACCTTCCTGGCAAGGCAACAAAGTAGCAGTCTGGAGTTGGCCAATCCCTGAAATGAACTCTCCTGCCAGAGTCACCAAGAGACTATATAGGCAAAAAGCTTGCTGACTTGTGGGATCCACCAATCTGAGTTGCCAGGCTGACATGCTCAATTTTAGCTTTAGCACACCCTTCTCTCCAAGCTGGCAGATAGCAAAGGAAGACCCCAGAAAAAGGAAAGGGAGACAGAGAGCCTAGCAACAGCTACCAGCAGCACACAGAGCCAACAGCAGAAAAGAAAAGGTGGGCGGGGTATCTCCTGAGCTCCCTGTAACTCTGGGTCTAGCCAGTTAAGACTCCTTTCCTAAAAGAAACGGGAACAACAGTCCCTAATAACCTGCTGAGGAATGCCTGACCTTATTATTTCAGGTCACCAAGTACCCTTTATTAAAAGCAGTATTTTAATATAATAAAGCATATTTATGCAAGCCTCAAAACCCTATTCTTTGAATAAATAAGTAAGCAAGCAAGCCCTGGCTCCAGCTTATACCTAAGGGTGCATGCTGACATTCCTAGGAATGTGGTTCCGAGGACACAGTTACAAGACAGCCTGGGTGGGCTCCACTACCCCAGGAGTCAGGGAAAGCTTCTTCAAATATTCATCCCACTGGGCATCACACTGACTTCAGAAAGATGCAACTCAGAAGAGTAATGAATCTGAGAAATAGTATTTCTATTCCAAATTCTACAGCCAGCAAGCATCCCACTCAAAGGTCAGACAGCTCTATATAACCTCACCCTACCCAGCTCTAAAATTACAGTTATGTTCTGGGACTGCCTTGAAACCTGCTTTGATGTCTTTGTTAGGATAAGCCCTTTAGGCTTCCAGCTTCTCTGGCTATGGACAGTCCAAACATAATTAGGTGTAGATCTTGGAGCATACTTCGCATATAATACAAAAAAATCAATGTGAGTGCCACATTCATAATGACATAAGTTCACCTAGTACTATGTGGCTTATTAAGCATTTTAGCCTCATTTGGATCCTTACAGTACTACCTCAATGTGTAAGGCGAGACAGTTTTTTTTGTTTTTTTGTTTTTTTTTGAGACGGAGTCTCTGTCGCCCAGGCTGGAGTGCAGTGGCGCAATCTCGGCTCACTGCAAGTTCCGCCTCCTGGGTTCACACCATTCTCCTGCCTCAGCCTCCTGAGTAGCTGGGACTACAGGTGCCCGCCACCGCACCAGGCTAATTTTTTGTATTTTTAGTAGAGACCAGGTTTCACTGTGCTGGCAAGGACGGTCTTGATCTCCTGACCTCATGATCCGCCCACCTCATCCTCCCAAAGTGCTGGGATAACAGGTGTGAGCCACGGCGCCCAGCTCAAGGCAAGGCAGTATTTTTAAGCACTTTTTTTAAGCAGAAGAGGAAGGTGAGGTTCAGCAGGACGGAGGCCCCTCAGTAAAAGTGGAGCCACATCTGGAATGCGTGTCTTTCCATTACGAGGCTTCCTCTCTTTGCCCTCCACCACCCTTCACAGAGCTGAGAGCACACCCTATAAATCCCCTGAGAAGAGCCCTCTCTGACTTTACCTTCCTTGAGCCTCTCCTTTCTTCAGGAAAGACAGGCTAGAATAATGCTGAGAATCACAGAAGAAACGGTCTCATGACCAAGGCTCCAAGCAACAAACTACTCAACATCTTAAGAGGATGAGAAATGCTGCAGGGAAAGTGAACTCTCACCCTTCTTCCAGCTACAAACTGAAAACAATACTGAAAGGATGAGGGGCTTACATCAACTGTCACTGCTGGGGACCTACCCTCATGGCCCAATGCTGAATGATGAAAGGATTCGTACTGTGAAGTATGACAAGTATGATACTGTCAATAGCCCTCTTGGGAAAAATAGCACTGTTTCCTTAAAGTCAATCCAATGTGACACACTTGGAGCTAAATATCTGACCTTATGTGATTAAAACAGAATTTCAAAGCCACTCACATATCCTGTTTCTTGGTATTTTTTGGTTCTGCCCCTTCTTCCTGGACAGAAATAAATTTAATCTTCGCATTAGTTTCATCTAGCCATAAATGTAAAAGCAAGACCATCAGGCTGGGGACTGTGGCTCACACCTGTAATCCCAGCACTTTGGGAGGCAGAGGCGGGCAGATCACCTGAGGTCAGGAGTTTGAGACCAGCCTGGCCAACACGGCAAAACCCCATCTCTACCAAAAGTACAAAAATTAGCTGGGTGTGGTGGTGCGTGCCTGTAGCCCCAGTTACTTAGGAGGCTGAGGCAGGGGAATCACTTGAACCCAGGAGGCAGAGAGTGCAGTGAGCTGAGATGCCACCACTGCACTCCAGCCTGGGCAATAAGAGCAAAACTGCATCTCAAAAAAAAAAAAAAAAACCATCAGCTCCGTAGAGGAGGGTGAGAAGGTGAGAAAAGCTACCACTCCACAGAATTATTTAATTTTCATTACTCTCAAAAAGCAGGCAGCAGGCTGGGCGTGGTGGCTCACACCTATAATCCCAGCATTTTGGGAGGCCAAGGTAGGTGGATCATATGGACCAGTCTGGCCAACACGGTGAAACCCCATCGCCACTAGAAATACAAAAATTAGCTGGGCAGTAGTGGCATTCACCTGTAATCTCAGCTACTCGGGAGGCTGAGGCAGGAGAATTACCTGAACCTGGGAGGCAGAGGTTGCAGTGAGCCAAGATCGCACCACTGCACTCCAGCCAGCGCAAGAGAGTGAAACCCTGTCTCAGTTAAA
>NW_012105076.1:994334-997878 GCF_000951045.1 Mandrillus leucophaeus | reverse complement strand
AAAAAAAAAAAAAAAAAAATGAAGTTGCCATTAACCATTTTGAGGTAAAACCCTACAAAGACTCTATGGTACAGCTGTTACAAGTATCCTGATTTATTTGGTCTCCTCACATTTTAAATTTTCTTTAGTCCCTCCCTCCCTTTTTCCTCCCACAGAAATAATCTAGTCCTGGAAGTCTGGACTGAATAACTGTTGCAGACAGAAGCTGTTTATCTTTGAGAAAGTATGGATATGACTGCAATGACAAGACACCCTACCCCAGAAGGCAACCCCAGACTAGCTAACGTTTGATGGCTACGTCAAGCAACAATGGAAAGTTTCCACTTGCCACATATTGGCTGTGTGACTTTGGACAAGTCATTTCTCCTCTCAATGACTCATTTCTTTGTCCTAAAGTAAGGATAATATTACCCATAGGGTTACTGTGAGTTCTAAGTAAATGAATGGAATCCAAGTACTTAGAGCAGCAGCTGGTACAGACAAAGTAATATATAGGTTGCAATTATTACTATCATTTTTTTTCTTTTCCTAAAGAATTGTTCTGAAGATTACTATCGTTGTTATGTGTTGTTGTTTTTTCTCAATCTCTGAATGATTTTATAAAAAATAATACCTGGGGAGCATGAGTCTAATACCAATTTCAAAAACATGAATCACCTAACACTAAGATACACTGAGTACAAAGACACATTAAGTTGCTATAAAGCACCATAGACATCTAAGTACCCGGACTCTAAAATTGTTACTGAAATTCTACAGGACAAATACTATCCCTTCATGTGTTTGGTGACAGAGGGAAGAAAACATGGATACATATATCATATCTCTGTGATTTAAAGACGCTAACCTGTCATAGAAGACCCATGAACTTCAAACCTTTCTAAACCAGCTGGGTGGGATGTTTTTCAGGACATAAAAAAAAATGGTACTTGAGTACTTCAGCTTTTGATATATACTAGAATCAATAATTCTTAAAATCTAGTTTTAAAATGTTTACTAATAACCTAACAATCAATATAACTCAGTTCAAATACATACAGATACAGATTAGCAAATAGACATATAGATGTTGTGTGCATATATACATACTATCTAATTAAAACTGTTCTCTTCTCTCAGCCTCTAATAATGAATTTCTACCAAAAATGTCCCTGAACAGCAGGTAACACTTCCAAGATTCGTCCAGCCAACAATTCTCAGGCCTACCTGCATCTCAGAACCACCTTGGAGAGATTTAATCAAACATATTAATGGCAATGTACAGTACTAGATTTCTAGTTTAACTGAAACCAATGTTGAGAACTGCTGGCTGGGTCAACGCTGGAAGTACTATTTATGGAATCTGAGAGACAGAAGATGAATTAGTATTTTGGGGTTTAAACTAGCATAATCATAAGAACTGGGATCTGGGATGAGAGGACACCCCACAGCCTAGATTGGAAACCTGCCCTATACTCTCTTAAACTACGCTGAATCTGCAAAACAGTCTTCCAAACGTTCTCTCAAAAATTCCTAATGACTGAAACTTAAGATTTCTTTGAAATGAAAGAACACAAAATATCATTTCACTGTACTCTGGCAAAACTGTACTAAGCCTTAGTGCCAAATACCTGGTTACACTTATTTTTTCCACCTTATTTCCTTACAATAGTCTATAATAACTATGCAGCCTGGCTCTAAGAAATGTAAATCTTTAGTTTTTTTCTCTTTTTTTTTTTTTTGATCCATCATTCAAAACATAAAGCCTCCGCTAGATATTGCACAACATAAAGAAATTTACTGTACAGCATAAAGAAGAAATTATTTCCAAATGTTTTCGCCTGTCAACATAGTATAGGACTGGGTAATGGCTTTCTGTAATAAATTCATTCATTTATTCCTCCCTTTAAAGTGCAATACTTACTGAATGTTTGTTATATGCTAGACTTTTCTTTCAGATGCTAGAGGCTGTGAAAGTGATCAAGACTGATGTGGCCTTCATCCTTCTTTAAATGCCTTTAATGCACAGATTTAAGAAGAAAATATGGCTGTAGTTCAAACATCTAAGAGTATGTTTAAAATAATGGAAATCTAAAATAACAACACTAGAAACATCATATGGAACGATAGTTTACTAAGCGCGTACTAGAAACCAGACGTTGTGTTAGTCTCTTTATACATGGCACTCATTTAATAAAGATGCCCTCCTAAAAAAGATGAAATTACCACTTGGAAGAAATTACTCAAAGACAAACGAGAAAAATCTTTCCTTTAGCAGAGTTTAAACGTGGCCTTTCCACAGTAGAGAGAATATTCCATCCTAAAGTCGACAGGAATGAATATGGAGTTGTGTTCATTCATTCACACAAAAATTTTTTCATATTAGTTCAAGCAGATAATGAGAAGATGTTTGGGTTAAAAAAAATCACGTTGTCATAAAAAGATATTTCCAATTTCAAATCTTTTCAGTTGAAAACTCTATAAACTATATTTTAAGCATGATACATAAATATCCCTCTGTCGATATCATTGCGCAACAGTGCTAATAAATATGTTGCCAAACCAATAAAATAAAACATTACTGGGTGCAGTAATTAGTCTTAGCTTTTTTTCTTTTTGCAAACTCCAGTCCAACCAAAAGTCACCTGAATAAATCATAAATTCATAGGACTGCATTTCGGGCTCATGCAAAAAGTGGGTGACTTAACCCAAAGGTGTCTTGACAATCTTTTAAAGAGCATTCTCGGGAGAAGCTATTTGACTCTAATCCTGGAACCGCCACTCAAAAATATCTTTTTTAAAAAAACGGGAGAATGGGAACGGGGGTCAGCCAAGTTAAGTCCATTTGTAAGCTTCCGAGGAACTGACTCAAGGCAACATGTTTCTCCAACTCCAGGTTGGAGACACCGGGATTCCAAAATGGGAATGCACTCACTTGGCTTTTACAGGACAAACACGTGCACAACTTGGCTTCGGGCTGCATTCAGGTAATGCCTGGAACCCCGAGCTCCCGGGCCGCCCCCGCCCAGCGCTGGCCGCTCCATTAAGGACGAGGACCGGCTCCTGTCACCTCGCGACCCACGCGTACACACCCGCCCCCGGCCCGCCGTGCTGGTTGCCGCGGGCCTGCAAAGTTCCCGCGGCCGCTCACTTGGGGGTAACTAGCCAGGGGTACGCCCGGAGGCTGCGGGGCCCTGGGCGCCTCGGCTGCGCGGGCGAAGCCCCCGTTATGCAAGAGTCGCCGAGACCGGCTGAGCAAGTGCAGCCGGGCCGCCCCGACGCTGGGTGTGCGGTTGAAGCCGCGGGGAAGGGCAGGGGGCTCGGCGGGCCGCACTCACCGTCTATGTTCTCCCGGTCGCTGATGTGCTGCAGGTTGCAGCCCGTGTCCTCGCGGCTCAGGTCCGTGTCCGGCCGGTAGGACTCCAGCCGGGAATGGGCATTCCTCCGGAGCTTGGGGCTGGACGACACGCAGCACGAGGTAGTGTTCCCCATCTTCGGCGGCCCCCCGACTCCTGCTGCGGTCCTGTTCTCCCCGACCCGGGTCGGGCAGACGCGGGGCGCGGGC
>NW_012105076.1:972998-993164 GCF_000951045.1 Mandrillus leucophaeus | reverse complement strand
AGGCCACCGCCACTACATCAGGCTAAGGTAGGGTGTGTGTGTGTGTGTTAACTTTTTGTAGAGATGGGATCTCGCTTCGTAACACGGGCTCCTGACCCTAAGCCAGGCTAAGGTGGTGGATGTGAGTGTGTGTCTGTGTTAACTTTTTGTAGAGATGGGATATCACTTCGTAACCCGCTTCGTAACCCGCGCTGGTATCGAACTCCTGGCTTCAAGCAATCCTCCCGTCTCGGCCTCCCGTGGGATTATGGGCATGAGCCACGGCACCCGGGTTTTGTTTTTGTTTTAGCATTTAAAAGAAGCTGGGCCTTGATTTGGGAGTTCTCTCTTCTATTATATTTTGAGCTTTGCCGAGAACTTGATGGTGACCTTGTTTTAAGCTGTGAAATAAATCTTGAGGTCCCAGAGCTATTTTAATGTTGAATTCGCTGTGGAGTTTTTTTTTAGTTCCTTGGAGGTTAACGTGACGTAGAGAACTAAATTAACAAAATTCATCCACTGCCCTTGCTTTGCTTTGCTTTTAGAATGCCTGCGGGTTTTGTCGTGATGGGGACAAGTTCACTTAGGCCAGTTGACTAAGATCAAGGTATGTGAACGTTCCTGGCTGTGAGAGAAGTACAGTAAATGTTGGTTCGCATTCCCTCCCGACGCCCATCCCTGACTTTTCTTGCCTTTATTGGGAAGAATATAAGGTGGAGAAACAAACTTCCCACCCTTTTTCCAAATATTTACTGAGGAGAGTCATGAGTCTGGTCGGGGGGTGGGGGGGCTGGGAATTTTTTGAACTAGTTCTTGAAAAAAAGACTAGTATGATAGTACAGCTCTCTTAATTTTTTATATGAGGAAACTGAGGCCGAGAAATGAAATCATGCCTTGATTTATTCAGACCTCAGTACCTGTTAGTGACAAATCCAGGTACTAAAAGGGAAGAGAAGGAATAAGGGACTTGGTATTTGTCTAGCATCAGCAATGTGTGGACATCTTGTGAAAGGCTTTATGAACATTTCATTTAATTCTCTACATCTAGCCATGTTTTAACCTGTGCTTTCTCTCCCTTTCCAAGTACTGTTTATACATTTATTAGTCCATATTTTAAAAGCTCCATGCTCTCGTCTGTATTAATGCTATTTGTTAGGATAAGTGGCAGATGTCCATGGAAAATAAGTGGCTGCAAAGTGGTAATGCTGACCAGATGAGAAAAGAAGTGTGAAAGGGGAATTCTAAAGAATTACAGCCCTGGAGAGGGTGGGTAGACAGCAACAGTCCAAAATAGTGCTCTTCATTGAGGCTGTGTAGACCTTCCTGCTTCCTGGGAAAGCTGATTGGGGCATATTTACACTTGCATGTGTGTATTCAGATTGTCTGGGCTATGCAGTTTGGGTCAGATTGCTGAACCCTTGGGAGAGGAGTTCCCTTGTTGTCTGTTCTGATTGCTGCTTTGTAATTTGGGCCATATATGAAAGTCAGCATTCAGTCATTGAACCATAGGTATGTGGCATATCTACTTAGGCGCATTACGCAATTTTTATTTCATTATAAAATGTATAACATTTACATTCAATTGTGGTTTGAGGGCTTAAGAGGAGAAAGAGACAGTGGCACTAAGGTGACTTGCTTCCTGTCCAGGCAGGTCACTGGGCAGTGTTAACTGGGAAGAGCATCTGGAAGACCAGAGATCAATGTAGTCACATACCCTTAACAAAGGGTGGTACAGCCTGTGGTCTGCCGGGATTTTTCTGCCCCCACACCATGCCTATCTCCTCTTTGACATTTCCACCATATTCCCCTTAGGTATGTACCTGTTTGGACTTTAGAGTGTAACTTTTGGTCAAGAATCCTGGAGAGAAAAGATTAGGTACTAAAGCCTCGCTAGTGATTTGCCTGGTTGCCGACCCCCGCAACTCACCCACCCTACGTGCACACTTCAGACTCCTCCAGGCAGATGCTCCCTGCCTGACACACAGTGACACTTTGGGAAAAATTGCAGAACAGTAACCAACTCTAAGCAGAGAAATGTGATGTCAAAATGATAGTAATGAGAGATGTCATTTGTTGAAACCCTGCTAGCTGCCATGCACTATACTATTTCTTACATCTAAATCTGATAAGTTGTACCCCATTTTATAAATAGACACTTTAACTCTGATAAGTAAACCTATGCAAGATCAAAATACTGAGAAATGTCCTAACTGGGGATTTGAACCTGGTTCTAAATTCCGAAGTCCAAGCTACATCCACGCCAACCTCCTACCTCCCATCTCTGGGACTTTATGAGTAGAAAAACAAGTGTTGCTTCTCTCCTCTTTTTTCTGTCCTAAAGGAAGCTGGGAGCTGACCACTTAGGACTAGTACTAACCTTTAAGGGAGAGAAAGGGATGAGAGTAGCCTTGTTATTTCTGTGGGGTTCAGCCCTCAGACCAGAGTAAGAAGACAGGCAACAAGGTTGAGGAATAGCCATATGCAGAAATAACGTGTATCTAGCCACAGCATCTCCAGCACTGTGTCACTCGGGAATCAAAATACAGGGACAGTTCCTCAGTAGAGTGTGGATCTAGCCCAGAATGTGGACAAGGGGAGTGGGGAAGGGGAGAGGTACACACTGAGCACTGTAACAAGGCCTGTCCTCAAGCTTGAGGAGGATTAGGAGGATGGCTTGAGTCTGGGAGTTGGAGGCTGCAGTGAGCTATGATTGCACCACTGCACTCCAGCCTAGGTGACAGAGTGAGACCCTGTCTCTTAAAAAAAAAAAAAGAAATTGGCCTGGATCTACTCATACCCACCCTGCTGTTTGAGCAGAAAGAATCTTTTGGGAATTATTTTGTTTTATCTTTCTCCATGATCACTGTTGAATAATTTGATCACTGTAACCAGGTAAATATAAAACTTAGGTGGGCCGGGCATGGTGGCTCACACCTGTAATCCGAGCAATTTGGGAGGCCAAGACGGGTGGATCACAAGGTCAGGAGATCAAGACCATGCTGGCTAACACGGTGAAACCCTGTCTCTTTTAAAAATACAAAAAATTAGCCAGGCGTGGTGGCAGGCGCCTGTAGTCCCAGCTGCTCGGGAGGCTGAGGCAGAAGAATGGCCTGAACCCGCGAGGCGGAGGTTGCAGTGAGCCGAGATCGCGCCACCGCACTCCAGCCTGGGCGACAGAGTGAGACTCTGTCTCAAAAAAAAAAAAAAAAAAAAAAAAAAAAAACTCAGATGAACTATAGCTAAGTCAGTGCTCTCGATGCTGTTTTAGCAATAGTAGCTTTGTTTTTCACAGAAAAAAACAAAATTTTCTCTGGAACCACACTATTTAAAACGTAAGCGATATTAGTATCAACTTGTATAATTTATAGATCTACTTATAAAAACAATCAAGAATAGGCTACCTTAATTGAATCAAGAGGAGATAATTGCAGTCTTACATCAGCCATACTCATATCCATGAAATATGAGTCAGTCATTTGCACAACTGCCTGAGTCACCTCCTGGAACACAGAAAACACTGAGCTGAGTTAGCCCAGGACCTGAACCTTTCGTGAAAAGGAAAATGTGTAGCGTCTCCTCGGGGTATGGCTGCCCTTTCACCTGCTAGTCAGTTTCTCATGACAGTTACTCAAGCATTTCTAAGGCAGTTGTGGAATAACCAAGACCTTCTGTGTGTTGTGCTACTGATGCTCCTCCTGTCACCGACCTCCTCTCCAAATGAGGCCTGCCTTTTGTCCTTGGTGGTAGGCAGTCCACAGTGTAACCAGCTACAGGGGAAGTATTTACTTTGATAACCACTTGACCTTGATCAAGGCAGGTGACTCATTTATGGATAACATTTTTGAGAGTATACTGAGCCAGGAACCATGAGGATACAAAAGTGGATTATAGTTTCCATTCTGGAGAAATTCACAGTCCAGTAAGTTAAACAATCACAAGAACAAGTTTCCAGCAATGAGAGTGATTGCAGCCACTGAGTGGTGAAATCTAAGGAATGCCACGCCTGCCGCCTGTAAATATCTACGTTTATCGCCTGGGCATATACTTCAAATTGCACCATGAGAAATTTATTTCCATGAAATTAGGAACTACCCAGAAATTCTCTATCCAAATAAAAATTCCCGCAAGAAAATAAGGATGGCTAATAGTTTTAAGTAGTAGTGCCAAGTCTTTTGGACCAGAGTAACTGCCAGGGATGTTGTGTTGAGGAGGATTCTGAGGTCATGTTCCAGCTTAGCAGAGAAGCGAGCCACCATGAGGGAAGGAGTGAGGGAGAGGGTAGCACTTGTGCCACATATTTTTCTTAAGTAAAACCTTTGTTAATAGAATGCATGATGAAACAGGAACAGCCATGGTCTCTGGCATCTGGGAGAAAGCCCACTTGGAAACTGATTTATCTGCCTCACCACTGCAAGTTCACTATCTGTCCCCACACTAAATGGCCTTAGGAAGCCCAGACTATCTCTTGCCAAACTCTACCTTCTTTATCCTTCCATACTCTTCAAGAAGAGAAATGGTATATATATGTGGGATCCTTGAGAACTAGGATGTACCTGTGATCAGGCAAAATGTAGCATCTAGCAGGGTCAGGTATAGGTTGAAGTGAGAGAGGTGGCTACTGTGCTCCCCAGTGGCTGTTCTCCCATCTCCCATAGTTTCAAGGCCTGTTTCGTGAAGAACAGCAATATGCCCAGCTCAAAGATGACAGCTGGCCACAGGACTAAGCCTGGCCACTAAGATGTGAGTGGATGCTTCCAGAAAAGGTCTCCAAAGAGGCTACCTCTAGCCAGGCACGGTGGCTCACGCCTGTAGTCCTAGCACTTTGGGAGGCCAAGGCAGTGGATCACCAGAGGTCAGGAGTTTGAGACCAGCCTGGCCAACATGGCAAAACCCTGTCTCTACTAAACATACAAAAATTAACTGGGCATGGTGCCGCACGCCTGTAATCCCAGCTACTCAGGAGGCTGAGGAGGGAGAATTGCTTGAACCCAGGAGGTGGAGGTTTGCAGTGAGCTGAGATGGTGCCATTGCACTCCAGCCTGCATGACAAGAGCAAGACTCCATCTCAAAAAAAAAAGCTACCTCTTCTCTGCTTCTTGGAGTATGGTCATGATAGGTGGAGTTCTAGCATCCAGTGGTAGTTTTCCTTGATTGGCCCCCAGACGATAGGTACTATGACCAAGACCTGTGGGGCCATCATGTGTACTTGGCTCCCCATAGGAGAATCCAGGATGGAATGGAATGATACAGTAGGCAGGTTCCAGAGCCAAGATACGGTATAAGTGGTAAAAATAAATGATTCACCCAAGAGGCAGATTAGGCCCATGAAAATTAGAAGGATTGTCTGATGTATTACTTTAATACAGCACTTCTTCAGTATTCCCATAACTGTAGCTAACGGTTCCTGTGAACAGGAAGCTCCTTGAATATACCCTGGCAAGAAATCTTTCTATCCAAGGTGACTGACTTTGGGAGGGGATTTATTGAGTGTCTCCCCCGAGCCAGGCACTTTCAGATACCTTAATCTTAGTTAACTGGCTTCACTTCAGACCCTGTTCCTAACAGGACAAAACCCGACAGCATTTTAAAAGCCAAAAAGGGATAGTTGATGAGTTGTACTTGTCTCTGTCTCACGTTAGTAACCTCCAAGGAACTCAAAAGGCACTGCAGCTATAATTCAACATTAAAATAGCCCTGGGCCCCCCAGGAGCAGCTCAATAGACCCTACTGAGGTGGGTGGTCCTGTCCCTCCCCTGCTTAAAATCCGTCAATAGCTTCTCATTGTTTTTAGACTAAAAACCCAGCCCACCTGACAGTCAAGTTGGCCTGCTCCCCAGGCTTTCTCCCCAGCCTCTCAAACCTGCTCACAACTCCCTCGGTGTTTGCCACTGTGGCCTCTCACTTTGCTCCTGTGACCTCGTCCCTCTGAGCGCTATTCCTCCCCACCTCTGCATCTGACTTAACCTTCAAGGCCTGGCACAAACAATGCTTTTCCTTTGTCCTTCATACTGGAGACTGGAGATGATAAACTCACATAGATTCTCTCTGAATAAATATTTCCCATGCCAGTTAGCATTTTTTTAAAACTATAATGACTGCAAAATATATTAGGTGTACTCTAACTTATTTAACCTCTGCCCAGTGAATGGACATTTCATTTGTTTCTTTTTCAGGATAGTAAAAACAGTTCCGAGATGAAAAAAAAAATTTTTTTTTTGTATTTTTAGTAGAGACGGGGTTTCACCATGTTAGCCAGGATGGTCTCTCTCTTCTGACCTCGTGATCCGCCCATCTCGGCCTCCCAAAGTGCTGGGATTACAGGCGTGAGCCACTACACCCGGCCAGGGATGAACATTTTTGTATGCTAATCTTTGTCTGTATCTGCTCATTTCTATAAAAGGAATCATTAGAATTGGAATATCTAGGTCATTTTGACCAAAAAGGAACATTTTTAAATCTCTTAATATTGCCATATGACATCTTAGAAAGTTTACATCATTTTACACAAATAATTGTTTCCTTATTGATGGTCCAAACCTAGAGAATTTTTGGTCATTCCATGATGTGTAATTGGACAAATTTCCATTGCTCCTAGCAGCATTTTATACATACTTATCAAGATGTATTATGATTTATACACACTTATCAAGATGTATTATGTTTTGCTTGCATTTCTCCAAGTAAGCTCTGAAGTGCAAAACAGAACTTGTTTTACTCTTTGTAGCACGATACTGAGAACAGTAACACCTAACAGGCATCAAGGCCCTTTCTAGATAAATCTGCAGAAAGAGTAATTGTCTCAATCTCAGTTTCCCTGTGATAGATCAAAATAAAGCTTTCCATACCTAACCTAGGGAAGCTGCATACAGTTGAAGAGCTATATTCATCTTAACCTGGCCCTGACAGCTCCTCAACATGTTTTTCTTTTCCAAGTTCCACATTGCTTCACCATGTCCTTTTAACAGTCCCATTTTTTATTTTATCCATCACACGAACTTGTAGTTGGTTCTGCCTGCAGCGTTTCTCCATGATATAACCTCATCATGTACACTCAGGAACCTGAGAAATGAGTATCACAAACCACAGAGTCTTCTTGTTGCTTAGTTACTGTCCTGCATTTCCTGGGGACTTTACCTTGGCAAAGTATATGATGCTACGTTTTAATGAATGTTGATCAGTCACTATATGATAAATGCCAGGAAAAACAGTGAGAGATAAAAAGAAAGAAGTGTGAATCCCGCTCTTCTGCCTATATCCCAGCTCCATTTTCATGTCTTTTTGTATCAGCCCCCAGAATCTGGGGTCTTCTGTTTGAAAATGAGATGGATTCCATAACATCTGTATAGCTCTGCTTGCTATGGTACTGGGCTGGAAAGAGGCAGGTCAAAGCAGGTGCCCCCCTCACCAGTGTGCCCTGAGGATGCAAAGGCCCTCTTTGCCTGGTGATAACACCTTCAGTGCCCATTAGGGGGCCCAAAATTGCCAATTGACTATCCCTTTGGGACTGACGCCTTAAAATCTCATTTTGTCTTTGAGAAGTGGTATTTGGAATGTTCACACATCAAAATGAAAATTATCGTTTTCTGCTATCACAGTACCAGCTAGTGTATCTTAGCCAGCTGGCTCACCTCTCAAGGCACTAAAGGAACAGAAAAACACAGGGCAATCTCTGTAAGCCTCATTCCTTCACTGGGTAACCTGTGAGAAGCTAGAGAGAAAGGACCAGTGAGAGCACAGGATCAGCTCTTGCCGGGGATCCAGCCAGGAGCCACCATGGAGGGCCTGGAGCACTCAGAGGAAAACATGGGGACATCAAGTATGCAGGAGATCAGGCGAAAAACAGTGAAGTCAGCTCCAGAAAGACTCATACCTCTCACCCGCACTGCCTCAACCTCCTCTCAAGGTGTAGAGTTCACAACTTTTCCTTGGGAAGCTTCTGTGTCTACAGTGCTCAACAGAAGAGACGAACAGGGTTTAGGTTACTATCTTCCATACCCTAAACGTGAACATTGTAATATTGGAAATACAGTAGCAAAAGGAAAGCACTTCTCAGGAAGGAAAAATAAATCTACTCCTGCTAACAGTTTTCTCCATTCACAAAATATTACTCATTTTTTTAAACTTTGGAAAGAATATTAATATTCATAGATGTCAGATTAGTTGGGCAAAATATGCTAAAAATTGCCATTTAATTTATAATAGTGAAAAACTGAATGCAACCTAAATGCCCATGAATGATAGCTAGTTACATACAGTGGACTACAATGGAATTCTATGAAGTCATAAAAATAAGGATGTACAACTGTATTTATTGTTATAGAAAGAAAGCTACAAAATATTGTCGAGAGAGAAAGCCGACTGCAAAACTGAATATATATGCAAAGAGATGTCTTTAGGGATATTTACTGTTAAACAGTGATTAACTTAGTTGTCTTTTTTTTCCTCTGTTCTTTCTTTTCTTTTTTCTTTTTTGCTTTAAATCTGTACCTTTTTAAAAAGCAGTAATACACTTTCTCCCTCCAAAAAAGAATAGCCTAGCGAAATCTTTTACTTCAAATTCTTTTCCCCTTATTAATCTTTGTATCAACCATTGTGGTTTGCTAAAACCAGGAAGGATTGTAGAGTAGAATCCATGCCCACGATAGAACAAAATCCAAGCAGGAAGACACTTTATATGTGGTTATAAGACCAGGAGGACCAGGAGACAAAGGGAAGCCATGGTGTGTGTGTGTGTGTGTTTTGTTTTGAGAGAGTGTCGCTCTGTCACCCAGGCTGGAGTACAGTGGTACCATCATAGCTCACTGCAGCCTCCAACCCCTGGGCTCCAGCAATCCTCCCACCTAAGCCTCTCTAGTATCAGGGACTACAGGTGTGCATCACCACATCCAGCTAATTTTTAGTTTAGTTTTTTGTTTTTGTTTTTGTTTTTTTTTTTGGAGACAGGGTCTTGCTATGTTGCCCAGGCTGGTCTCAAACTCGTAGGCTCAAGTAAACCTCCCAAAGCACTGGGATTACAGGTGCGAGCCACCACACCCAGCCTAGAAGCAATGGTTCTGATCCAGGAAAAGTGCAGCCTGGAAACTCAGCATTATGTACAGAATCCTAGCTCTTAGACTAAAAGGCATCAACTGGTACAATTTCTTGCCTTTGGGCACCAAACGTGTTAGCTTCCATTTTATTTAACTTAGTGTAAAATTATATTAGCTATGCTGCCACTTAAGCCAAAATGCTTTCTGTCTAGTCACTTAGGTTCCATCCTTTTGAGGGCCCTGCCGTTTCATTGCCTCTCCTTTCCCATTCCCCTCCCCAAGGCTGTACTTTGAGTAACTGTATGTGCATTTTCCTGTGCCTTTTCATTATTAAAACACTGTAAAAGGTAATGTCTCCAAAATGCAAACCATAGTCTTCTCCATTGAAAAATATTTTCCAGGCTAGGTCCTCCACCTGGATGACAGAGTGAGAGACTGTCTCACAAAAACAAAAAAACTCATTAAACTATATAACTAAAATGCATTATTATTTTATGTAAACCATATCTCAGTAAAGTGTATTTATTGATTTATTTATTTATTTATTTATTTATTTATTTATTTATTTTGAAACAAGGTCTTGCCCCGTTGCCCAGGTTAAAGTGCAGTGGCATAATCATGGTTCACTGTAGCCTTGAACTCCTGGGCTCAAGTGATCCTCCTACCACAGCCTCCTCCCAAGTAGTTGGGACCATGGGCATGTGCCACCATGCCCAGCTAATTTTTTTTTTAAGAGATGAGGGTCTCGCTATGTTGCCCAGGCTGGTCTCGAACTTCTGACCACAAGAGATCCTCCTGTCTTGGCTTCCCAAAGTTCTGGGATTACAGGTGTGAACCACCATTCCTGACCAAAGTTGATTTGAAAAAATGAAAGGGGAACCGAGCACAGTGGCTCATGCTTATAATCAATTCTAGCACTTTGGGAGGCTGAGGTGGGTGGATCACCTGAGGTAGGGAGTTCAAGACCAGGCTGACCAACATGGATAAACTCTTGTCTCTACTAAAAATACAAAATTAGCTGGGCGTGGTGGCACATGCCTGTAATCCCAGCTACTCGGGAAGCCTCAGCTTGAACCCAGTAGGTGGAGGCTGCAGTGAGCCAAGATCATGCCATTGCACTCCAGCCTAAGAAACGAGAGCGAAACTCTGTCTCAAAAAAAAAAAAAGAAAGAAAGAGTTCTGGGCTTGGTGGCTCACACCTGTAATCCCAGTACTTTGGGAGGCCAAGGTGGGTGGATCACCTGAGGTCAGGAGTTCAAGACCAGCCTGGCCAACATGGCCACAAACCCCTCTCTACTAAAAATACAAAAAAGTAGCCGAGTGTGGTGGCACATGCCTGTAATCCCAGCTATTCAGGCAGCTGACACACAAGAATCGCTTGAACCTAGGAGGCAGAGGTTGCAGTGAGCCAAGATCATGCCACTGCATTCCAGTCTGGGTGACAGAGTGAGACTCCATGTCAAAAAATGAAACAAAACAAAAATGAAAGGGAAATAAGAGTCATTACGAATATAATTAGGTTTAAATTTTTAGTTAAAATCAAATTTTGATTGAACTGGGATTGCCAAAAATGTCCTTAACTTCGTATATCCAAATAAAACTCTTGCAGTTAATTTATGTTGTTTATACAGCTAGCTAATTCTCTATATTTTTATAGTATGTTGACACTTAAAATTTCAATCTCTTCTAGTAGTTCCATGAGTGGGACTGAGGGGGTGATGGGTGTTCTCATTATAGCCTTCAGAAAGCTGCCTATATATAAGTGTGCACGAATAACTATTATTCAGAGAATTAGAATCATCACAAAATATCCTTTATGAAGGATAAATATAGGCTAATGTATCCTTTATGACTGTTAAATATAGCCTAATGTTTCTTTTATTCTTCAGACCCAGTTCAACTGTATAGAAAAAAAATGTATGCACAAAAGCAGCACTCCATAATTTAAAAAATATTCCTTATTGGTCTTTTGGATTTTGGTTCTGCATAAGTATGAGTTTCTCATCAGGCCTCTCTAGACTACTAAAGCCTAAAGCAATGCTTCCCCTATCTCAGCTCTTAGAGGAATTACTGGGTGTCTTGTTTATTTGGCAATTCCGTGCTTACAAACTCTCTTTTCAATGGGATCTTCAGCTCCTTGAGACCACAGTAAATACCTAAGTATTTGTCAGTGTAATTTTTTGTATTGATTTACTGAATTCAAAGGGTTTATACAAATATTTTGTTTACAGGGTTTCATTACAATCCAAATAAGCTTGTATGCTTAGTAATTCCAAAAATGTTGTAGGTATTCAGATTAGCGTTGCTCATTCATGCCATTTAATTTACAGAGCTCAGCTGCAGTAATTTCCTCCAGTGGATGATGTAAGGGAGTCATTGGCAGAGAAGCAAGAGACTTGGCTTCAGAGTGGGCAGTAACAGGGCTGAATCTGGTTTTACAAAGCAGGTACCGTAAAGCTCTCATTGCCTCTCTGAGGACAAGGCTTTGAGCCATGAGTCCCAGGGTCCTCTAAGTGGAGGTTTCTTAAAGAAATTGAGCCTCGTTTCCTGGATTTGAGGTTTATTCTTTTTCACATTCCCTTTGTACACCAAATATATTTAGTATTTATTATATTTTAAGTTTAGACCTTTGGAATTTTTTTTTTTAGACAGAGTCTCACTCTCGCCCAGGCTGGAGTGCAGTGGCGTGACCTCAGCTCACTGCAACCTCCGCCTCCCAGGTTCAAGCAATTCTCCTACCTCAGCCTCCTGAGTAGCTGCGACTACAGGCATGTGCCCACCACGCCCTGCTAATTTTTGTATTTTTAGTAGAGACAGGGTTTCATCATGTTTGCCAGGCTGGTCTCAAACTCCTTACCTCAGGTGATCTGCCTGCCTTGGCCCCCGGACATGTCGGGATTACAGGCATGAGCCACCGCACCAGGCCGCGGTTTGATGAGTTTTGAGAAAGTAATATACGCATGTAACCACCATCACCACAATGAAGATCTAGAACATTTCCATCATCCCCAAATTCCCTGGTACTCATCCCTGGTCCCAAGCAAGCCCTCATCTGTTTTCTGTCACTGCGGATCAGATTTGTCTTTTCTAGAGTCTCATAAAAATGTGATCTTATGAAATGTGTAGACTCTTGTGCGTAAGGTTTCTGTTCCTCAGCATAATGTTTTTAGACTTGTCTATGTTGCATGAATGAGTGGTTCATTTCTGTTTATCACTGAGTATTTTTCCAATGTATGTATATACCACAATTTGTTTATATACCACAAATGTTGATGGACATTTAGGCTTTGTCCAGTTTTGTCTATTATAAATAAAGCCATTATGAACATCTGTGTACAATTTTTGTGTGTACATGTTTTCTCTTGGGTAAATATCTAGGAGTAAGACACTGGGTTGTATGCTAAGTGTATGTTTAATTTTAAAAGAAATGGCAGCCGGGTGCAGTGGCTCACACCTATAATCCCAGCACTTTGGGAGGCCAAAGTGGACAGATCACCTGAGGTCAGGAGTTCAAGACCAGCCTAGCCAACATGGCGAAACCCCATGTCTACTAAAACTACAAAAAAATTAGCCGGGCATGGTGGCACATGCCTGTAATCCCAGCTACTTGGGAGGCTGAGGCAGGAGAATTGCTTGAACCCGGGAGGTGGAGGTTGCAGTGAGCTGAGCTCACACCACTGCTCTCCAGCCTGAGCGACAGTGCGAGACTCCATCTCAAAAAAAAAAAAAATGGCCAAACTGTTTTCCAAAGTCCTGGTACCATCTTACATCCCACCAGTAAAGTTATGAGAGTTGTAGTTGCCGTATGTTCTCACTGATAATAACTTGCTATTATCAGTCTTTTTAATTTTCACCATTCTAATGGATATGTAGTGCTATCTAACTGTGGTTTTACTTTGCATTTCCGTGATGACTAATTATGTTGACATATTTTTGTGTGCATGTTGGATATTCATGTATCTTTGTAAAGTGCCTATTCAGTGTGTTTTCCAATTTAGTTGGGTTGGTTGTCTTCTTATTCAGTTGTAATAATTATTCATATTCTAGATACAATACCTTTGGCAGATATGTAGATATGTGTTGTGTGACTATTTTCTCCCAGTCTGTGACGTGTCTTCATTTTGTTAGCATTGTCTTTTGAAGAGAAGTCTTTAACTTTGTAAAAGTCTAATTTTTAGCTATCTTCTTTTATAGCTCTTATCTTTTTTTGTTTGTTTTTGTGTGTGTGTGTGTCTTCAATTATCTAAGAACTCTTTGACTCCCTCCAGATCATGTAAATGTTCTCCTATGTTTTATTTTAGACATTTTAAGTTTTACCTTTTTTGGGGGGGGGAGGGACAGAATCTCTCTCTGTCACACAGGATGGAGTGTAGCGGCACGATCTCAGCTCACCGCAGCCTCCGCCTCTCAGGTTCAAGCAATTCTGCCTCAGCCTCCCAAGTAGCTGGGACTACAGGAGGTAGTCCCACTGCCACAGCCGCTAATTTTTGTATTTTTAGTAGAGATGGGGTTTCACCATGTTGGCCAGTGTGGTCTTGATCTCCTGACCTGGTGATCCACCCGCCTTGTTCTCCCATAGTGCTGGGATTACAGGCGTGAGCCACCGCACCCATCCAAGTTTTACCTTTTAAGCTTAGGTACACTGTCCAATTTGAGGTGAATTTTGTGTATGAGTAAGTTAATAATCAATGTTCATTTTTTCCCATATGGTTATCCAGCTTTTCCTGCACCATTTGTTGAAAAGACTTTCTCCTATTGACTTGCTATGGCCACTTTGTCAAAAATTACTTGCCCATAGACATGTGGGTTCATTTATTTTGTTCCATTAATCCAAATGTTGATCCCATAATAATAATGTAGCTTTAGACTGAAGTGCAGTGGCATGATCACAGGTCATTTCATCCTCAACCACCCAGACTCAAGCAATCCTCCTGTCTCAGCCTTCCAAGTAACTGAGACCACAGGTGTGCACCACCACACCTGGCTGCTGTTCGTTTTTGTAGAGATGGGGTTTCACCACATTGCCCAGGCTGATCTTGAATTCCTGGGCTCAAGCAGTCTTCTCACCTCAGCCTCCAAAAGTGCTGGGATTATAGGTGTGAGCCACCGTGCCCCACCCCTGCTGGGATTTCAGTTAAGATTATGTTGTATCTATGGAACAATTTGGGAAAAATGGTCATTATCATATTTAGTCTTGTAGTTCATAGACATAGTATATTTCCATTTATTTGCATCTTTAATTTTCAACATAACATTCAGCAATGTTTTTATAGTTTTAATTGTATAGGTGCCTTGCATGTATTACGTTAAATTTATCCCTAACTAGTCCATGTTTTTGATACTATAGTAAATGGTGTGTGTGTGTGTGTGTGTGTGTGTGTGTGTATATATCTATATTTTTTAGACAGAGCCTCACTCTGTCACCCAGGCTGGAGTGCAGTTGTGTAATCATAGCTCACTACAGCCTTGACCTCCTGAACTCAAGCAGTCCTCCTGCCTCAGCCTCCCAAGTAGCTGGGATGACAGTGTGCACTACCACGCCCAGATAATTTTTTTTTTTTTAATTGAGACAAGGTCTTGCTGTGTTGCCCAGGCTGGTCTCAACCTCCTGGACTCAAGTGATCTTCCCTTCTCAGCCTCTCAAAGTGCTGGAATTACAGGTGTGAGCCACCATGCCCAGCCAGAGGCATTGTTTTTGATACTATAGTAAATATTTTATTTAAATTTCCAGGTGGTCATTGCTAGTATGCAGAAAATATTGTTTTGTATTAACCTATGCTAAAGTCACATTATTTTGATTTGCTTTTCATAAAGATTCCTTAAATGTTTCTACGTAAACAATCATGTCATCTGCAGACAGACAGTTTTATTTCTTCTTTTCAGTCTGTATGGTTTTCTTTGCCTTTTTCTTGCCTATTGTACTGGCTAGGACTTCCAGAGTAATGTTTAATAGAAATCCTGAGACTGGACATCCTTGCCTTGTTCTCAATCTGAGGAGAAAGTATTCGGTTGTTCATCATTAACAGATGATGTTAGCTGAAGGTTTTTCAGAGATTGTGTACTCTACCAGGATGAAGAAGGTCCCCTCTATTTCCAGTTTGCTAAGAGTTTTAAAATTGTGAATGGGTGGCGAATTTTGTTAAATATTTTTCTGCATCTAATAAGAGAATTGTATATGATTTTTCTCCTTTATTCTGTAATATGGTAGTTATGTTGATTTTTTTAGTGTTAAACCAAGCTTGCATTCTTGGGATAAACCCCACTTAGTCATGATGCATTATCCTTGCTGTATATTGCTGAATTCAGTTTGCCAAAAATTTAATTAAGGATTTTTGCATCTGTATTCAGTGAGGTATACTGGTCTCTAGTGTTCTTTCCTTTCAATGTCATTGTCTAGGCTCAAAAAAATGACTAGAGAAGTGATCTTTCTTTATTTTTAGAATGAGTTTGTGTGTGTTTGTTAACAAATTGTTTTTTTCCTTAAATATTTGATAGAATTTACTCCTAAAGCCACCTCAGTCTGAAATTTCTTTGCGAGAAGTTTTAATTCATAATTAAATTTCCTTCGTATATGTAGGGCTAGTTTCTTTTTTGTTTCTTTTTTTTTTTCTTTTTTTTTGAGACAGTGTCACAGTGTCGCCTGGGCTGGAGTGCAATGGCACGATCTTGGCTCACTGCAACCTTTACCTCCCGGGTTCAAGTGATTATCCTGCCTCAACCTCCCGAGTAGCTGGGATTACAGGCATCTGCCACCATGCCCGGCTAATTTTTTGTATTTTTAGTAGAGACGGGGTTTCACTATGTTGGCCATGCTGGTCTAAAACTCCTGAGATGAGGATAATTTTTTGTATTTTTAGTAGAGACGGAGTTTCATTATGTTGGCCAGGCTGGTCTCAAACTCCTAACCTCATGATTCGCCCACCTCAGCCTCCCAAAGCACTGGGATTACAGCGTGAGCCACTGCGCCTGGCCTTCTTTCTATAGTTTCTTGAATCACTGTGGTTAATCGACATTCAACCAATTTGTCCATTTTATCTATGCCATTGAATTTATTTACATAATTATAATATTCTTTTTCTGTTTTAATGTCTGCAATATCTGTGGTGATATCATCTCTTTCATTCCTAATGTTGGTAATTTTTTCTTTTCCTCCTTGCTCTTATTGTTTGTTTGTTTTGAGACAGGTTCTCATTCTGTCACCCAGACGGTCTGGAACACAGTAGCAATCGTAACTCAGTCAGCCTCAAACTCCTGGTCTCAGGCAGTCCTCCTGCCTCAGCCTCTCAAATTGTTGGAATTACAGGTGTGAGCCAGCCACTGTGTTCAGCCTCTTTTAATTCCTATATGTATTAGCCAGTTGAGGTGGCTTACTTGAACCCAAGAGTTCTGGGCAACACAGCAAGACCTCATCTCTACAAATAATTTTAAAAATTAGCTGGGGCATGGTGGCACACACCTGTGGTCTCAGCTACTCGAGAGGCTGAGACAGGAGGATCTCTTGAGCTCGGGCAGTCAAGGCTTCAGTAAGCCGTGATCGCGCCACTGCACTCCGGCCCAGGTGACACTGTAAGACTCTGTCTCAAAAAATAAATAAATAAATAGATATAGAAAATCTGAGTAGCCCTATATATACTAAGGAAATTTAATTATCAATTAAATTGTCACCTGGGTAACAGAGTGAGACCGTGTCTCAAGGGAAGCGGGGGGAGGGGAGAGTCTTGTATTTATTATTTCCTTTCTTTTACTTTGTTTTACTTTGGTTTAATTTGTTCTTCTTTTACTATCTTTTTTGTTTTTACTGAGTCATCATCATTGTTCTACCACTCGAATCACTGCATTGCTGCTGCTAAATGGCCAACAGACCAACAGATCCTTGCATAGAAACAAAAAAAGCCCTTGCTTTTCAGTATTACCAAAGGGAAATGTATAGTCAGAACTGCAAGAAAATTGCCGTGTGATCCGGCTTCTGTCACATTTTAGTTTACAATACAGGAGCATAAAGTAGCTATTCAACTACCTCAAAAATAAGACAATCATTTACCTTTCTGTGTATAACCTAATTAAAACCATGTCAGATCCAGCAAACCTGATTTTCATCTCTCTCCAGTAGATATAGGAGTATATATTAATATTTCTACTTCATGACTAGATAGGGGACTAACTTAAAATTGGCTACTCAGTTATCACTTGTAAGGCCCACAGTTGCACCTGGGTAGGTGGGTAGTTGCACATGCACACAGTTGGTGGTCACAATTCTGCTTTCTTGCCCTTCTCCTTAACATGGAGCTATTTAATCTTATTTATTTATTTATTTAGAAATAGAGTCTGGCTGTGTCACCTTGGCTGGAGTGCAGTGGCACAATCATGGGTAGAGACAAGGTCTTGCTGTGTTGCCCAGGCTGGCCTCAAACTCCTGGTCTCAAGTGATCTTCCCACCTCAGCCTCCCGAGTAGCTGGAACTATAGACATACACAACCACGCTCTGCCAATTTTGAAATTTTTTGTAGAAATGAGGTCTCCCTATGTTGCCCAGGCTGATCTTGAACTCCTGGCCTCAAGCAGTCCTCCCACCTCAGCCTCCCAAGCGCTAGGATTACAAGCAAGAGCCACCGTGCCAGGCTGGAACTATGTAAGGTAGCACTTAGCCCTGTATGTCTGTATGTACATGTTACTAACAGTGGTTGTGTAGATCACTCCTCCAAAGGGAAAGTCTCTCTAGATGGGTCTTTGACCCAGTTAAGCAGTAGCTTCCTCCAAATGGTGCCCACCTGTCCATTGACTGGGACATTTGAAGACAAAGTGAGTCTTCACTCACCATCACCATTCCCCACATCTCCTTTCCCTGGGAGCGCACACACTTAGGAGGGCAGTGCTGCTTCATCCACAAGCAGTGACAGCCAGCCAGGATTTGTGAAATGTCTCTCAAGGAAATGTGCTCTCTTCCATGCTGAGAGATGCCACATGGTCACAGTGCAGTCTTCATGCAGTTGTAGCTTAGACTTCCAGATTCAAAGGTCAGAAACCAGCTTGGAATTTTCCTGGTCCTAACTCAAACCTGGCATAAGTCAAAGTTTAAATCCAGCAGGCTCCACAGGAAATCAGATTGAACACATGTGCTGCTTGGTCAAGCAAGGACCCTGGAGTAGAGAAATAGGTCATCTTGGTCATGAAAGCCACAACATCACCTGCAAGAGGACAGGCACTTGGTTCTGTTCACTGCTGTGCCCTCAACTCCTAGAGTAGGACCTGGTGCAGAGTGTGATCAGAAAATATTTATTGAGTCCCAGGTACAGTGGCTCATGCCTGTAAACCTAACACATTGGAAGACTAAGGTGGAGGATCACTTGAGTCCAAGAGTTTGAGACCAGCCTGGGTGACACAGGGAGACCCTATCTCTATAAAAATAAACTTAAAAAAAAAAAATTAGGCCGGGCGCGATGGCTCACACCTGTAATTCCAGCACTTTGGAAAATTGAAGCGGATGGATAGTCTGAGGTCACGAGTTCAAGACCAGCCTGGCCAACTTGGTGAAACCCCATCTCTACTAAAAATACAAAAATTAGCCGGGCATGGTGGTGGGCGCCTATAATCCCAGCTACTCAGGAGGCTGAGGCAGGAGAATCGCTTGAACCTGAGAGGTGGAGGTTGCAGTGAGGTGAGATTGTACCACTGCACTCCAGTCTGGACAACAGAGCGAGACTTGGTCTACACACTTTGTAATCTAAAACATTCTCTACCAATACTGCAATCAGTGAATTCTTGCTTTATTGATACATTCTAGTGTTCAGTGGTGATTTTAATACACTGTTTTGGTACTTTCTGCTTTCAGTTTTCATTGCTGTGGCCATTGCCTTAAACAGAAATAAAAAACTAAAACAATTTTGCAACCATCCAAAAGAGGCTTGGAAACTTTTTTTTGGCTAGATGTCCATAGCACAATTTAATTCAGTAAACATAAACAGTTAAAATTATTCCAGTACAAAACCATGTTTTAAAAAAGAGATTACACCCAATTTTGGCAACCACACCCAGGAAATAAGCATTCTTTTACATTTGGTTCAAACTTTCTGAATGGCAGTTGTGCAACACTTGTTGTGAAAAGCTTTAGAATATTATAAACATGTTAATCCCATATTTTCATTTCTATGAATTCATCCAAAAGAGATAACAATGGATGTGGGTAGAGACAGCCGTATGGAATGCACACCGCAGTGATGAACATGTGGTCCAGCTCTGCCATCAAGGAGGTGAGAACATGGGGGAAGATTTTTATCGAAGTTTCTTTTCTGGAGCATGTGCTCAGGTTAAACACCTGCTCTGTATCTCTAGCTTCTGACCCCTACCCCTGGCCAGCTCTGTTACTCCAGTACACTGCTAAGCAGGCAGAGTATGGCCAGAGTATTCACAACAGTGCATCACTAAATCAAGTGGGATTCACACAATGGAATATATTAACGCATCATTAAAAATCACATTGTAAAAGAAGATTTAATAACAGAAAAAATGCACTGTATATGACATATTTTTAAAATATTACATCAGTCACAATAAAAGACAAATATTGTCTGATTCCACTTATATGGGATAGAGTAGTCAAAATTATAGAGGCAGAAGGTAGAAATATGTCTGGGTGGAAACTGGAATGAGATGTTCTTAGCGTTTCAGTTTTACAAGATGAAAAGAGTAATGGAGACAGATGGCGGTGGTGGTTGCACAACATTATGAATGTATTTAGTACTATTGAACTGCACACTTAATGGGTAAGATGGCACAGTGAGATACTATCTCACACCAGTCAAAATGGCTGTTACTAAAAAGTCAAAAAAAACAGATGCTGGGGAGCTTGTAGAGAAAAGGGAACGCTTATACACTGCTAGTGGCAGTGTAAGTTAGTCCAGCCACTATGGCAATTCCTCAAAGAACTTAGAAGTATCATTTGACCCAGCAATCCCATTACTGGGTATATACCCAAAGGAATATAAATCGTACTGCCTTAAAGACACATGCATGTAATTGTTCATTGAAGCACTCTTTTTAATAACAAAGACGTGGAATCAACCTAAACGCCCGTCAGCGGTAGACTGGATAAAAAAAATGTGGTTCATATACATCATGGAATACTGTGCAGCCATAAAAAAGAACGAGATTATGTCCTCTG
>NW_012105076.1:967808-969578 GCF_000951045.1 Mandrillus leucophaeus | reverse complement strand
CAGTCCTCCCACCTTAACCTCCCAAAGTGTTGGGATTACAGGCATGAGCCACAACACCCAGCCAAAAAAAAATTTTTTTGTGGGGGGGATGGAGTCTCCCTCTGTTGCCCAGGCTGGAGTGCAGTGGCACAATCTTGGATCACTGCAGCCTCGACCTCCCTGGGCTCAAGTGATCCTCCCAAGTAGCTGGGACTGAAGGCACATGCCACCATGCCTAGCTAATTTCTCTATTTTTTGTAGAGATGGTCTGGCCATGTTGCCCACACTGGTCTTGAACTCCTGGGCTCAGGTGATCCACCTGCCTCAGCCTCCCAAAGTGCTGGGATTATAGGCAGGGGCCACTGCACTCAACCAAAAATAAGTTTTTAATTATCAAGAACATTTGAAATATAAAATTATATCCTCTGTTTTTTGTTTTGTTAATCGAGACGGTCTTAATCTGTGGCCCAGGCTAGAGTGCAGTGGTGCAGTCATAGCTCACTGCAGCCTCGAACTCCTGGGCTCAAAGGATCCTCCTCCCTCAGCCTCTCAAGTAGCTGGGACTACAGGCACGCACCACGATGTCTAGCTAACTTTAGTTATTTTGCTTTTGTAGAGACAGGATCTGGCTATGTTGACCAGCCTGGTTTCCAACTCCTGGCCTCAAGCAATCCTCCTGCCTCAGCCTCCCAAAGTGTTGAGATGATAGACATGAGCCACTGTGACTTCCAGTCCTCTGTTTTGTTTTGTTTTGTTGAGACAGGGTCTCACCATGTTGCCCAGGCTGGTCTCGAACTCCTGGACTCAAGCAATCCTCCTGCCTTGGTCTCCCAAAGTACTAGGATTACAGGCATGAGCCACCATTCCTAGCCAATCATCTGTTTTTAATAGTGAACTCACCCTGGTGAATAATATACCTTGAGGTATTAGCTAATCATAGTAGTGTGTATGTATAATTTAAAACTATACATACATTAAGACAGTGCTCAAAAAGCAATCACACTACAAAGGCTAAGCAATCAAAAAAGCTTGGAGAAGACACACAAATGACCAACATTTGTATGAAAAATGCTCAGCATCACTCATCATCAGGGAAATGCAAAGCAAAACCACACCTCAGTTACAATGACTATTGACAAAAAGACAAAAAATAACAAATCCTGTTGAGGATAAAGGGAAAGGGGATATATACTGTTGGTGAGAATGTGAATTAATACAGCCGTGGAAAACTATATGAAGTTTCCTCAAAAAATTACAAATCAGAACTACCTTTGATCTAGCAAGCACACTGCTAGGTATATATCCAAAAGAAATAAGCATATCAAAGAGGTACCTGCACTCGTATGTTTATTGGAGCACGATTCACAACAGCCAAAATATCAACCCCAGTGCCTTATCAGCCAATGAATGGATAAAGAAAATGTGGTACATATACATGGTGGACTACTATTCAGCCATAAAAAAGGATGAAATCTTGTCGTTTGCAGCAACATGGATGGACCTGGAGGACATTATGTGAATTGAAATAAGCCAGGTACAGAAAGACAAATACCACAAGATCTCTCTAATATGTGGGAAACTTAACAGTTCATCTCATGGAGGTAGAGAAAAGAATGGTGGTTCCTGGCCGGGCACGGTGGCTCACACTTGTAATCCCAGCACTTTGGGAGGCCGAGGCAGGCGGATCACAAGGTCAGGAGATCCAGACCATCCTAGCTAACATGGTGAAACCCCATCTCTACTAAAAAATAGAAAAAATTAGCCAGGCGTGGTGGCGGGTGCCTGTAGTCC
>NW_012105076.1:962771-965613 GCF_000951045.1 Mandrillus leucophaeus | reverse complement strand
TCATGGGGGTGGTTTCCCCCATACTGTTCTCTTGGTAGTGAATAAGTCTCATGAGATCTGATGGTTTGATAAGGGGTTTCCCCTTTTGCTTGGCTCTCATTCTTTCTTGACTGCCACCCTGTAAGATGTGCCTTTTGCCTTCCACCATGATTGTGAGGCCTCCCAGCCACATGGAACTGTGAGTCCATTAAACCTTTTTGTTTATAAATTACCCAGTCTCGAGTATGTCTACCAGCAGCGAGAGAACAGACTACTATGAGTGTGATCTAATTACCATAAAGGGAGAATGAGGACTATTGACACCAAAATACGAGATTAGGATTACAGCTCATTTTTTTGTTCTTCTTCTGTTTGTCTTTCCAGTTTGCTATGATGAATGTTTCATAATTAGAAAACAAAATTAAATGTTTCCAGCCCCACAAAAAATAACCAGTTTTTTACTTTTATTTTTTTTTCCCCGAGATGACGTCTCTCTTTATCACCCAGGCTAGAGTGCAGTGGTGCAATCACGACTTTCTGCAACCTCCCCCTCCCAGGCTGAAGTGATCCTCCCACCTCAGCCTCCTGAGTAGCTGGTATTGCAGGAAAGCATCATCACACCAGGCTAGTTTTTTTTTTTTTATCTTTTTTGGTAGAGACGGTGTTTCGACATGTTGCCCAGGCTGGTCTCAAACTCCTGGACTCAAGCGGTTCACCTGCCTCAGCCTCCCAAAGTGGTAGGATTACAGGCATGAGCCACCGTGTCTGGCCATTTACTTTTAATCTTAGTAATTTATGCAGAGCCAGTTGTGTGGTGTTGTGGTCTCTCCCCACTTTGAGTTGACTGGATGGTTGTGTAGATTGGACTTGGGCACACTGAGTAGAGCCTAGAGCAAGGTAAACCACCTGGAGGCTCCTGTGCCTCAGTCCAGCAGCAGGGATAGGCAAGGGACTTCGTTGACAATGAAAAAGTGCTGTTGCCGAGAACCTGAAACAGACGCAAACTCAGGGAAGTGACAGTTACATGTGCAAAGAGACCCAAAGGAATCTGTAAGTATCACCAGCTAACAAGCAACACAGCTCTACCTGCACATCCTACTTCAGTGCCTTAATATAAATAAAACAAATACTTCACAATCAAATAATTTGCTGCAATGTAAAGAACTTTGTGAAAATGGTATACTATGTGGAATCTATATGTCCCCAGAGATGAGACTGAAAAGACAGTTATCATGAAACCAGTCTTGGCCTTTGACGGTTTCCAGTTTTTGCCACACTTTCAAACACGAGTCCACGTGAGCTAGCCGCAGCCGTTTCAGGATCATGTGAAACGGATTATCATCCCTGGACTATACGAAATTGAGGTGTGGGAAAGGTAAAGGAACTGGCCCTAGATGGTTGTATGCAAGTTGGAAGCAAAGAGACAGCTAAGACCACATCTCCTGATTCCCAGTCCAAGGCACTTTTAATGACCTACAATGCCTAGAAGGAAAGGTGGTAAGGAATCATAGGAAAAAGCCTAAGAGCTAAGCTAAAGGAAAGAGGCTGGCAGCACTGACTCATACCTGTAATCCTGGCATTTTGGGAGGCAAGGCAGGAGGATGGCTTGAGCGTAGGAGTTTGAGGCTACAGAGAGCCATAATCACACCACTGAATTCCAGCAAGGGCAACAGAACAAGACCCCAACTCTTAAAAAAAAAAATAAAAAGTAAAAAGGAATACTCTATTGGGATGATAAGTGTAATTCTCCCATTTCCTCAACATAGTGCTCTCTAAAGATGTGTTCTACCAGATGGGGGGCAGATGCACATACCCCAGGATAAGATGGTCTACTAGGACGTAAAATCTATGCTTTATTTTGTCACAAAAGAGGGAAAATGGCCTGGTACCCTCACATCGTACTACATTAGACAGCCATGGGTCAGGAATGATGCATGTGGTGCCCTGAATTGGGTGTGAGGGCACCATAGTGAGAAGGATGTGGTGTCCACATGCATTAGTTTGCACAGACAGGGGTTTACAAGTACCTAATTCATATGAATTATTATTATTTTTTTTTTTCTGAGACGGAATCTTGCTCTGTCACCCAGGCTGGAGTGCAGTGGCGCGATCTCAGCTCACTGCAAGCTCCGCCTCTCGGGTTCACGCCATTCTCCTGCCTCAGCCTCCTGAGTAGCTGGGACTACAGGCACCGGCTACCACACCCAGCTAATTTTGTTTTTGTATTTTTAGTAGAGATGGAGTTTCACCGTGTTAGCCAGGATTGTCTTGATCTCCTGACCTTGTGTTCCGCCCACCTCCACCTCCCAAAGTGCTGGGATTACAGGCATGAGCCACCATGCCCGGCCAATATGAATTATCTTACATAGCTTTACTAAACAAACCCTTAGTCAAGTGCAAGGTAAACATAATGGCAATATAATTGATTCTAACAAGAAGGAATCAAACAAAAAAATTTTTTTAGATAGTCTTGCTCTGTTGCCCAGGCTGGAGTGCAGTGGCACAATCACAGCTCACTGTGGCCACAAACTCCTGAACTCAAAGCCATCCTCCCACTTCAACCTCTCAAGTAGCTGGGACCACAGGCACGCACCACCACGCTTGGCTAATTTTTAAACTTTTTGTAGAGAGGGGGTGTCCCAGGCTGGTCTTGAACTCCTGTGCTTAAGCAGTCCTCCCACCTTAACCTCCCAAAGTGTTGGGATTACAGGCATGAGCCACAACACCCAGCCAAAAAAAAATTTTTTTGTGGGGGGGATGGAGTCTCCCTCTGTTGCCCAGGCTGGAGTGCAGTGGCACAATCTTGGATCACTGCAGCCTCGACCTCCCTGGGCTCAAGTGATCCTCCCAAGTAGCTGGGACT
>NW_012105076.1:959440-960496 GCF_000951045.1 Mandrillus leucophaeus | reverse complement strand
TATACCCAAAGGAATATAAATCGTACTGCCTTAAAGACACATGCATGTAATTGTTCATTGAAGCACTCTTTTTAATAACAAAGACGTGGAATCAACCTAAACGCCCGTCAGCGGTAGACTGGATAAAAAAAATGTGGTTCATATACATCATGGAATACTGTGCAGCCATAAAAAAGAACGAGATTATGTCCTCTGGAGAACATGAATGGAGCTGGAGGCCATCATACTTAGTAAACTAACACAGGAGCAGAAAACCAAATACCACATGTTCTCACTTATAAGTGGGAGCTAAATGATGAGAACACATGGGCACAGAGGGGAACAACACACACTGAGGCACCCCTTGAGGGAGGAGGGTAAGAGGAAGGAGAAGATCAGAAAAGATAAGTACCAGGTACTATGGTAGCTTAGTACCTGGGTGATGAAATAATCTGTACACCCAACCACCCTGACACAAGTTTACCTATGTAACAAACCTGCACATGTATCCCTGAAACTAAAATAAAAGTTTTTTTAAAAGTTATTTAATATTAATGGGACAATACTCATTGCAAGAATCAGACTTCAATTGCTAGCATAAGTAAATGACAGGCAGGAGATACTGAAAATGCAATCTTACAGACGTTCAAGGAGAGGACGCAGGACATTTCTGTGTCATGAATGTACTATGGAAAATAAAAATGAGAAAAATGGAAATACAAAAAAAGGTTATGATGATAAATTTCATATTATTTTACCACAATTAAAAAATTTTTAATAAATTATAAATGGTGTGATATGATTTGGCTGTGTTCCACCCCAATCTCATCTTGAATTGTAGCTCCCACAGTTCCCATGTGTTGTGGGAGGGACCTGGTGGGAGATAATTGAATCATGGGGGTGGTTTCCCCCATACTGTTCTCTTGGTAGTGAATAAGTCTCATGAGATCTGATGGTTTGATAAGGGGTTTCCCCTTTTGCTTGGCTCTCATTCTTTCTTGACTGCCACCCTGTAAGATGTGCCTTTTGCCTTCCACCATGATTGTGAGGCCTCCCAGCCACATGGAACTGTGAGTC
>NW_012105076.1:951896-956180 GCF_000951045.1 Mandrillus leucophaeus | reverse complement strand
AAAAAAAAAAAAAAAAAAAAAAAGTGTTTCCCAGAAGCTGGGAAGGGTAGAGGAAAGGGGAGATGAGGAGAGGTTAATAGGTATAAAAATACAGTTAGAATAAGTTCTAGCGTTTGCTAGTACAGTAGGATGACTGTAGTTAATAGTAGTTTATTGTATATTTCAAAATAGCTAGAAGATTTGAAATGTGCCTAGCACAAAGAAATGGTAAGTGTTTGAGGGGATGGATATCCTAATATTCTGATTTAATCGTTACACATTATATGCATCTATGTAAATATCACGTGTGGCCTGTTAGCTCGGTTGGTTAGAGCATGGTGCTAACAACACTAAGGTCACGATTTCAATCACCATACAGGCCATGGGATGAGACGTTTGAGGCTTCATTTACCCGAATAAAGAGCTTTTAATTCAAGTGGTCTGAATCACCCCTGCACTGAATCCAAAATTCAGACACTCTCTTATTGGCCAGGCACTGTGGTTCATGCCTGTAATTTCAGCACTTTGGGAGGCCGAGGCAGGCAGATCACCTGACGTCAGGAGTTTGAGACCAGCCTGGGCAACATGGTGAAACCTTGTCTCTACTAAAAATACAAAAATTAGCTGGTAGAGATCACACCATTACACTCCAGCCTGGGCGACAGAGTGAAACTCTGTCTCTAAATAAATAAACAAACACATGTACTCCAGAAATATGTATAACTGTCATGTATCAATAAAAAATCAGTTTTTAACAAAGACTTGGAGGTTGGGCACAGTGACTCATGCCTGCAATCTCATCACTTTGGGAGGCTAAGACAGGAGAATCGCTTGAGCCGAGGAGTTCGAGACCAGCCTAAGCAACATAGTGAGACCTCATCTCTACAGAAAATTCAAAAATTAACTGGGCATGGTGGTGTGTCCCTGCAGTCCCAGCTACTTGGGAGAGTGAGGCAGAAGTATCTTGAGAGCAGGAGTTTGAGGCTGCAGAAAGCTTTGATGGTGCCATTGCACTTCAGCCTGGGTGACACCAAGATTCTGTCTCTCTGAAAAAAAACAAAAACCCACTGCTCTTCCCCTCCATCTGTCATCCCCAAGCCTCCCAGGTAGATTCTCCATCACCCAGAGGCAGGTGGGGAATTCCTCCACCCTCACAGTCCACTGAGTCCGAGTCTGCTTCCTCATAGGACCTGAGTGGTTGCTGACCTATCTCTTGTGGAGGGCTATATTCTTCCTTGAGACACTGTTTCTGTTTTCCTGATTTTCCTGTAACCATCCAAACCAATCGCTCTTTTTCCCTTTGTGGCCACTTTTCCTTTGGCCGTGAACCACTGCCTTGGAGATGTAGCCTTTCCCTCTGTATGGCTGATTCTCAAATCTTTGTCTCCAGGTTTGGCCTCCCCCATATACCCCAGTCTTTGTCTGTCCAAATGTTTACAGGATTCCCACACGTTCCCCTAAGTTTAATGTGTGTAAAACAGCACCTCCTTTCCCACCCACCTTCCCTGTTTTCCTGGCCTGGTTGAAGATCACTATTTTCAGGACTGCTGGGGCAAGGACTCTGAGATCACTCTCACCCTCCCTCTCTCACTGACCATCATCAGCCAAGCTGTCACAGACACCTGTCAATATTGCCTTCAAGGGGTCCCCTAGACTTCACAGTTTCCTTTTTGTTCTTTTTGCCCCGACTCTGAGCCCTCACCAGGTCACATCTGCATGACTGCTACTTCCTTTTGCCTGGCTGCCTTTTCTCAAGCTGAAATGAGCTCTCATCTGCCAGTAGCCCATTAGTCTCACATTATGTATGTCACTCAGGTTCCCCCACAGATGCCCTGTTCCCACTAGAATATTGACTTCATTGGGTCGCTACCCTCCACACCTCTTCTGGTCTCCCTCTCTGTCCAGACTCTCACACCTCACACACTCCTTTTCCTTCCTCCCCATGGGCTCACTCCGTCACACAGGCTAGAGTGCAGTGACACGATCATAGCTCACTGCAGCCTCAAACTGTCAGGTTCAAATGATCCTCCCGCCTCAGCCTCCCAAGTAGCCAGGACTACAGGTGCATGTCACCATGCCCAGCTATTTTTTACTTTTCAGTTGAGATGGAGTCTCACTGTGGTGCTCAAGCTGGTCTTGAACTCCTGGGCTCAGGCGATCCTCCCACCTTGACCTCCCAAAGTGCTGGGATCACTGGCATGCATAAGCCACTGTGCCCAGCCTCCCACCTTCTCCTCTTTTGCGTGCTCTGCCATCAGGCAATCTTTGACCCTGCTCCATTCTAAGCTCTGCCATGTGTTAGTGCTTTGATCTTAGACAAGCTAACAGCTCCAAAACCTCAATTTATTTGTCCATAAAATTATTACTACCTCGACCGGGCACAATGGCTCATGCCTGTAATTCCAGCACTTTGGGAGGCCAAGGCAGGTGGATCACTTGAGGTCAGGAGTTCCAGACCAGCCTGCCCAACATAGTGAAACCCCATCTCTACTAAAATACAAAAATTAGCTGGACGTGGTGGTGGCCGCCTGTAATCCCAGCTAGTCAGGAGGCTGAGGCAGGAGAATCACTTGAACCCGGGAGGCGGAGGTTGCAGTGAGCCAAGATCACACCATTGCACTCCAGCCTGGGCAGCAGAGCAAGACTCCATCTCAAAAAAAAAAAAAAAAATTACCTTGTTCCAGCTTCGTTGAAAGGATGAAATGGCATCATGCATGGAAGGTTATTTAGCCCAGAACCTAGCACAAAGATCTTAATTGTGCCTCGTTTTAGGATTAGCAAAACGTGATTGGCAAAATCAATGTCATATGACAAACACTCAGTTGGGTGAGTGAGTCACAGGAATAGGTGCTTAATGTTTGTTGGCTTAACAACTTGCAAGCTCTAACATAATCTCCGTCCTCTGCTAACACTATCTGACCACTCCGATGCTGAAACATTTCATTCTTCTTTAAACTCCATGTCGTTTATGCGCGTGAGCCGCCACACCCAGGCTGACTCTTTTTTTGTAATTCTTTCACATGTGTTGTTCCCTCTGTCTAACTAGTTTTCAAGTTCCTTGAGGACAAGGATCATGATATTATTATAGCTGACATTTCTTGAATGTGGACTGTGAGCCAGCATTTTAAATTTATAAACTCGCTTAACCTGCACCACAGCCTGATGAGGGAGCTTGCCGTCGTCATCCCTGAGTTATGAATGAGGAAGCAGAGGCCCAGGTTGCCAGCGTGTTACCTGAGGGCACAAGGCTAGTGAGCAGCAGCACTGAGGCACTGCAGCCCAGCCCAGCAGCGAGGTGTGTTGCCGTGTACTGCTTCCTAGGGTGCAGGACTACACACTCAGGTGAGTAGTAGAAAACTTACTCACTGATTCCCTGACTGATGGAAATGCTTATCTTTTGCAGCTACACATGCTTTTCTAGCAGATGCCTGGGCTCCTGGACATGCTGCTCTAAGGCTATTTAAGACAGCACTCCTGCCATCCTCCTGGCCCCCTAAGATAAAACTTTCTTTAAAGAGCATCCTAAATAGAACCAGATTTACACACAAAAGTCAGGATGACTCCTAGCAGATGTTTTGCTACCTGAAGGTTGTTATGTCATGTAGAAAATGAAGGAGGAAAGAAAGAAAAGGAAAAGAAGGGGAAGTGGGGGGAGACGGCATGTGGGAGAAGGGGTGAGAACAGTGAAGAGACTGGGGAGTACCAGAGAGACCACCTCTTCCCAAACAGCTTCTGCCATGATGCTTGCTTCACGCTAAATAACCCACAACCTTCATTCATGTGTGTGTTTGCCCTTGTGCCTTCTTGGTCCCCCAAGCATGGACAGAGTTCTGCTCAGAGAAGCTGGAATGGACCAAAAGCCAGGGAAGGGGCTGGTGGAAACCCAGGCAGGCCTCCCTCACGTGGCATGATCCTAGGAGATGGAAATATTGTACAAAGAAGCAGGATGCCTGGCACCAACTTCCATGCTGTGCTGAATGACAAATCCAAGATGGTTGGCCAGGCACGGTGGCTCACACCTATAATCCCAGCACTTTGGGAGGCCAAGGCAGGTGGATCACTTGAGGTCAGGAGTTTGAGACCAACTTGGCCAACATGGTGAAACCCCGTCTCTACTAAATATACAAAAATTAGCCAAGTGTGGTGGCGTGTGCCTGTAATCCCAGCTACTCGGGAGGCTGAGGCAGGAGAATCACTTGAACCTGAGAGGTGGAGGCTGCAGTGAGCCGAGATTGCACCATTGCACTCCAGGCTGGGCGACAGAGTGAGACTCCGTCTCAAAAAAAAAAAAAAAGGAATATGAAA
>NW_012105076.1:947512-951771 GCF_000951045.1 Mandrillus leucophaeus | reverse complement strand
GAGTAGATTTCCTGCACCTTTTATCAACTCCTTCTATGATAGAAACGAAACCCACTCTAATGATCCCAAGCCTATCTGTGAAGTCTTACAAGGGGCCAGACTGGCAGCACCATCCACAGGGACATTACCTCTAAGAATCATATATCAAGAGCCAAATCCCAATCAGGAAATTTCTTCCACCATTGTCAGTACAAAGGGCACTCAGCAAGCATCTTTTCCAAATGGACATCTACCCAGAAGTAGCCACATATCCCAATCATCAATACTCAGAAACAAGAAGATATTAGAACTGTTCTTTCTTTCTTGCAGGGGCAAAAATAGGGAGGATTAGGAAGATGAAGCCATGGCATTGAATCATAAGTAGCACAAATCTTACCTAATCTTTGTCTCATTTAACTGGGTAAACAGCAGCTCTGACACGATTATATGCCCCCAGATGCTGCTGTGACATTGCTAGGTTACAGTGAACACAGTATCAGCTGATGCCATTGGAATAAACATGTGCAGATTTCCAAAACCAAAGTGTTTGCATGTAATATATATTTCATGTTCCTGTCCCCTCAAGCCTGTGTTGAAGCTGATTTCATGTAACATCCTCTAGACTTTAAGGAACATCACTCCACATTTCAAAGAGTAACAGCATGTATTTTTACAATTTACTCCTTAGCAGGGGGGAGCTACAGCATTAACTGTAGGAAATTTTTCTCTTGCACAATAAACCAAAAGCTTTGTAAACATAAAATGACAATTTTCATTAGAAAGCACATTTACTTTTGGTATTGCCAGTTACATAAAGGATAAATGTCTTCGGGCAAAAGGACACCTGGCCATAACATTTTCCTGACAAGTCTGGCTCCAGTTTTCTCCAAGCAATGTCAGGTTTTATATTTTTCCAAAAGAGACAAACGGGAATGCCTCATGAATTGTTCCTGTAGATTTTTAGTCCAATACTACATGACACTTGTATATTAGGCTCCTAAATACTATGTAACACAGCAACAGTGATGAGAGTCACTACTCTTAGACCACACTTGAATTAGTGTCTCTTCCATCCACCCACTTTTTTTTGGCTCTTCTTCCTCTGATCTCCCCTGTCTTGAGGCTCAGCACTCCCCCTAACACTCTAGTGGTTCTCAACCTGGGCAATTTTGCCCCCAGGAGACATTTTTGGTTGTTGCAACTAGGGGATGCCACTGGCATCTAGTGGGTACAGGTCAGGGATTCTGCTAAACATCCTACAAGGCACAGGACAGCCCCCCAAAACAAAAATGATCTAGCTCCACATGCCAATAGTACTGTGGCTGAGAAAACCTGCAATATGCTAACAAAACCACTTTTAATTAAAAGAATATTGCGGCACTATTCACAATAGCAAAGACTTGGAACCAACCCAAATGTCCATCAATGATAGACTGGATTAAGAAAATGTGGCACATACACACCATGGAGTACTGTGCAGCCATAGAAAAGGATGAGTTCATGTCCTTTGTAGGGACATGGATGAAGCTGGAAACCATCATTCTGAGCAAACTATCGCAAGGACAGAAAACCAAACACTGCATGTTCTCACTCATAGGTGGGAATCGAACAATGAGAACACTTGGACACAGGAAGGGGAACATCACACACCGGGGCATGTCATGGGGTGGGCGGGGGGGAGGGATAGCATTAGGAGATATACCTAATGTAAATGATGAGTTAATGGGTGCAGCACACCAACATGGCACATGTATACATATGTAACAAACCTGCAGGTTGCGCACATGTACCCTAGAACTTAAAGTATAATAATTTAAAAAAAAGAAGAAAAAAGCCTTTTCAAGAATTTACAATGGCTCTTATTAGATTATAAATTGTAACTTCCTCAGCCTTACTTTCAACACCTTTCCCAATCCATTTCTAACCTACCTGTCACCTGAACTGAGCAAACCTGTGCTGAGCCACCCCATGTGCAGGAGCTGTGAAGGTACTAAAAGAAGAAGAGGGGTCGGTGCTTTCCAGAAGCCCGTCCACGGGTGCAGGAGACAAAGAAACTGGAGCATGTGGCTAGCACCCAGTAGGTATCAGGAATGGTCTTTCCTTTCTTCCTAATTGGCTCTAATTCCAGGCTATGATGGGTGGGTAAAGAGTGGTGGAACCTAGTCTCTTCCCCACATCATAATCTGTGCTCTTGTTTGTCTTTTAACCTATTAGGAAAATTTGAAAGACTAGGTTTTTTTCTATTTGACATTTACCTACCTTTCTTTGCTTCCTTGCTTCCTTCCTTCCTTCCTCTTTTCCTTCCTTCCTTCCTTCCTCTTTTCCTTCTTTCCTTCCTTCCTTCCCTCTTTTTTTTTTTTTTTAAGACAGAGTTTCACTGTTGTCGCCCAGGCTGGAGTGCAATGGCGCGATCTTGGCTCACCGCAACCTCCACCTCCGAGGTTCAAGGGATTCTCTTGCCTCAGCCTCCCGAGTAGCTGGGATTACAGGCATGTGCCACCACGTCCAGCTAATTTTGTGTTTTTAGTAGAGATGGGGTTTCTCCATGTTGGTCAGGCTGGTCTCGAACTCCTGACCTCAGGTGATACGCCCACCTCAGCCTCCCAAAGTGCTGGGATTACAGGCACGAGTCACCACTCCTGGCCTTCTTTCCTCTTTCTTTTTAAGAAACAGGGTGTTTTGCCTGTAATCCTAGCACTTTGGTAGGCCAAGGCAGGAGAATCACCTGAAGTCAGGAGTTCGAGACCAACCTGATCAACATGGAGAAACCCCATCTCTACTAAAAATACAAAATTAGCCAGGCATCGTGGCGCATGCCTGTAATCCCAGCTACTCAGAAGGCTGAGGTGGGAG
Organism: Mandrillus leucophaeus; assembly: GCF_000951045.1. NCBI lineage: Eukaryota > Metazoa > Chordata > Mammalia > Primates > Cercopithecidae > Mandrillus > Mandrillus leucophaeus. Next base: position 948,939 of record NW_012105076.1, on the reverse strand, counting down.
AATTGCTTGAATCCGGGATATAGAGGTTGCGGTAAGCTGAGGTTGTGCCATTGCACTCCAACCTGGGTAACAAGAGTGAAACTCAGTCTCAAAAAAAAAAAAGAAGCAGGGTCTTACTCTGTCACCCATGCTGGAGTACGGTGGTGCAGTCATGGATCACTGCAGCCTGAAATCCCTGGGCTCAAGTGATCCTCCTGCCTCAGCTTCCCAAGTAGCTGGGACTACTGGTTTGTGCCACCACACCCAGGTAATTATTTTTATTTTTATTTTTATTTTTGTAGAGATAGGGTCTCACTATGTTTCCCAAGCTAGTCTCGAATCCCTGACCTCAAGCAATCCTCCTGCCTCGGCTTCTCAAAGTTCTGGGATTACATGCATGAGCCACCATGCCCAGCCTCCTTACCTTTATAATTTCTAACAAATATTGTTTTAGTTACACTGAATAAGCATGCCGTACTTACAAGAAGCTTTTATGCTAGCATGTCTCAAAATGTTTTAGCAATTTTCTACTCAGCTTTATCTGTTCATGATCTCTCTGCTCTTGCTACTAATTGAGAAATTAATATTGTTCTCAGTGGCTATGATGTAGATTGAATTGTTCAGCCACAGATTTTTCATCCTGAGATGCCCTTGGGTGCCTGCTAGTTGTTTTTCTTAGGTTAGCTGTTTTGTTCTTCATTTTAAAATATTAACATGTCAGGCCGGGCGCAGTGGCTCATGCCTGTAATCCCGGCACTTTGGGAGGCTGAGGCACGTGGATCACCTGAGGTCAGGAGTTCGAGACCAGCCTGGCCAACATGGAGAAACCCTGTCTCTACTAAAAATACAAAAATTAGCCGGGCATGGTGGTGCGTGCCTGCAATCCTAGCTACTCGGGAGGCTGAGACCAGAGAATCACTTGGACCCAGGAGACGGGAGGTTGCAGTGAGCCGAGATCGCGCCATTGCGCTCCAGCCTGGGTAACAGCAAGTCTCTGTCTCAAAAAAAAAAAGATTAACATGTCAAAGTATTAACCTGCTGTTTTGATAGAAAAATAGCAATGAGCAATGAGGACGGGTGCGGTGGCTCACACCTGTAATCCCAGCACTCTGGGAGGCTGAGGCAGGTGGGTCATGAGGTCAGGAGATCGAGACCATCCTGGCCAAATTGGTGAAACCCCATCTCTACTAAAAACACAAAAATTAGCCAGGTGTGGTGGCGTGTGCCTGTAGTCCCAGCTATTCAGGAGGCTGAGGCAGAGAATCGCTTGAACCTGGGAGGTGGAAGTTGCAGTGAGCCGAGATCACGCCATTGCACTCCAGCCTGGTCAACAAGAGCAAAACTCCGTCTCAAAAAAAATAAAATAAAAATAACAATGAAGGCTGGATGGGGTGGTTCACGCCTGTAATCCTAGCATTTTGGGAAGCCGAGGCAGGCAGATCGCTTGA
>NW_012105076.1:945353-946366 GCF_000951045.1 Mandrillus leucophaeus | reverse complement strand
GATGGAATGAATATTAGAATACTAGCTTGAATAAATAATGGAGCTTACATTAGAAGTCTGAACAAACAGCATATTTGCTTTGAAAATGTTCTAAGCAGTATGTCTGCAAGCACATGTAACCCACTGAGTAAAGCAGTTGTTAAGCAGAAAATAAACATAGATTTTTAATGAACCATATGGCAATGATAAATAAAAAAAATAAATTGTACAAGCGAATGCAAAAATAAAGGTCTAAGAAAAACAAATATGAGAGAAGACTACTGCTTCTGGTCATGAAGCAGTAACTGGTACTGGACTTGCCCTACTGCAATAAACAGCAGGACACTAGATAATATATATGAAACAATTGTTTCAGACACTGAACAACAGACAAAGCAGAACTGTAACCCCCAAGAGAAATGAAACAAGGCAAGACCCACGCTCACCCCAGCTTTCTTTCTGAAGCTGCTTTGCAGATTATGATACAGGAGGGTAACTCAGGCAGGGCGTGGCAGCCTTGCTGCCTTGATGAGACAGAGCAGAAGTAGGGACGGGGGGAGGGCAACTGGAATTTCTAGGGCAGGGTACCACAGATGAGTAAGCTAGACAGAGCAGGAGCTAGAAATCCACATGGGAGCCCTCTTGCATCTTTGGCTCATGCACAACGTAAAACTCTGTGAGGCCAAGCAAAGAGCATCCACTAGGAAACTAAGAGAAGCAGTCCCCAGAGATCTGAGAGGTGTTCAGGTTCTGAACAGACAAAGCCTAAAGACCTTGAAAGTATATGGTTCTGAAAACTTATGTGATTGTAGGAGTGGCATCATATTATTTGAAGGTACACTGATAAACTGAAGATGTATTCCATAAACCTATAGCAACCATTTTTTTTAAAAAAAGGAGTGTTATTCGCCAATGGAGAAGATAAAATGAAATATTGAAAAATAAGGCCGGGCACGGTGGCTCAAGCCTGTAATCCCAGCACTTTGGGAGGCCGAGACGGGCGGATCACGAGGTCAGGAGATCGAGACCATCCT
>NW_012105076.1:944452-945303 GCF_000951045.1 Mandrillus leucophaeus | reverse complement strand
GTTGCAGTGAGCCGAGATCACGCCATTGCACTCCAGCCTGGTCAACAAGAGCAAAACTCCGTCTCAAAAAAAATAAAATAAAAATAACAATGAAGGCTGGATGGGGTGGTTCACGCCTGTAATCCTAGCATTTTGGGAAGCCGAGGCAGGCAGATCGCTTGAGCCCAGGAGTTTGAAACCAGCCTAGGCAACATATTGAGACCCTGCCTACAAAAAAAAACAAAAATTAGCAAGGCATGGTGGCCTGCAGCTGTAGACCTGTTATCCCAGCTACTCAGGAGGCTGAGGCAGGAGGATCACTTGAGCCCAGGGAGATCAAGGCTGCAGTGAGCCATGATCGTGCCACTGCTCTCCAGGCCTGGGTGACAGAGTGAGACCCTGTCTCAAAACAAAATGAAACAAAAGACAGCGATGAAAACAGGCTTCTAATTAAAAAAATAAGAAAAGACTGCTAATTTGTCAGGCTCAAATATCCCATGTGTTTAGGAAGTAAGATAAATACCATGCATAAAAGCTCTGTGCAGCCAAGAACATCTGCAAAATGATTATCACTTTGCCATGGACCACATAGAAGTGAAGTGACTTCATTTTACCTTCACTTTCCTGGGTAGGATATAAGCAATTCTATTATGAAACATTTCCAGGAAAGTCTTCACACTGTCTCTCAGACAACCCTTTCTAGTGTTAATGGAAAGGGTTAGAAACACATTTCAACTCATATTCAAAACTGGGCCTTCCGTCATGTCTACACACATTGGCCATATATCTGTTAAACAATGAATATTATATTCAGGCAAAAATTGCTCTGAAAACTAATATATGTTGTAGTTAAGATCTCGGCCCTGACGCCA
>NW_012105076.1:916101-942697 GCF_000951045.1 Mandrillus leucophaeus | reverse complement strand
AAAAAAAAAAAAAAAAAAAAGAAAAATACTCAACTAATCCAAAAAGGCAGGAAAAGAAGAAAAAAATAAAAACATATGGTATAAATAGAAAACAAATAGCAAGACAGTACAGTTAAACCTAACCATATCAGTAATTATACTAAATGAATATGAATTAAACATTCCAAGTATAAATCGAAGATTACCCAATTGGGTAGTAAAGTAAGATCTGACTCTCTGGTGTCTACAAGAAATCCACTTTATACAGACACAAGAATGTTAAAAGTAAAAGGATGGAAAAAGGTAAACATGAGACATAAGAAAGGTGGATTGACTGTATTCATTTCTGGCAAAACACACTTTAGGACAAGAAATATTACCAGACATAAGGAGGGACATTTCACAATGATAAACTATCAAGTCACTAAGAAAAAATAACATTCCTAAATGTGAATGCACCCAGTTGTAGAACTTCAAAAGACCTGAAGCAAAAACTGACAGAATTTGAAAGGGAAAAAAGACAAATCCATAATTTAAGTCGCATATTTCACCACCTTCTCTTCATGATTGGTAGAAATAGCAGACAGAAAATTGGTATGAATACAGAACACTTGAACAGCGCTATCAACTAACTGGATCCAATTAACTTTTACAGAACACTCCACCCTGCAATGGCAGACTAAACAGTGTTTTCATTGCAGATTCATTCATCATATGCTGGGCCATGAAAACTAGTCTCAATAAATCGAGCAGGATTGAAATCACATACTGGGCTTCTCCAACAAAATGCAATTTAATTAGAAATCAGTAACTGAAACTAGAACTCTTCTACATTGCTGGTAAGAATGTGAAATGTTACAATCACTTTGAAAACAGTTGTCATTTTTTTTAAAACATGAAGTCAAACATATAAACAATTGTACTTCTTGGTGTTTACCCAAGAAGAATGAAAACATATGTTCATTACAAAACATATACATAAATGATTTTAATCATCTTTATAATTTTCATAAACTGGAAACAACCAATCCAAATATTCATCAATAGATAACTAGATAAACTAACTACAGTTAAAACAAACAAAAAAACCAATGAGACCAGGTACAATGGCTCATGCCTGTAGTCTCAGCACTTTGAGAGACTGAAGTGGAGGACCTCATGAAGCCAGGAGTTTGAGACCAACCTGAACAACATAGTGAAACCCTGTCTCCGCAAAAAATTTAAGAAAAAAAATTAGCCAGACGTGGTGGCACTCACCTGTAGTCCTAGCTACTCAGGTGGCTGAGGCAAGGAAGATTGCCTGAGCCCAGGAGTTTGAGGCTGCAGTAAGCCATGATAGCACCACTGTACTCCAGCCTGAGCAACAGAGCAAGACCCTGTCTCTGTTTTTTAAAAAAGAATGGAATAATACTCAACAATAAAAATGAGCAAACTACTAACATGTACAAACATTGACAAATCCCTGAAACATGCTGAGATACCAGACATAAAGAGTATATTGTTATGATTACATTTATAGAAAATTCTAGAAAATGTAAAACTAATCAATAGTGATACAAAGCAAATCAGTCATTCCCTGGTGCCAAGAGTTGGGTTGGGATTGTTGCAAGGGGACATGAAGGAACTTTGGGGGTTGATGGAAATGTTCTGTATCTTGAATATGGTAAGATTATATTTGTGAAAACTCATTGAAAGGTGCACCTAAAATGGGTGTGCTTATTTTATGTTAATTACACTTCAACAGATTTCTGTTCCATTGGTCTATGTGTCTGTTTTTGTACCAGTGCCATGCTGTTTTGGTTACTGTAGCCCTGTAGTATAGTTTGAAGTTGAGTAATATGATGCCTCCAGCTTTGTTCTTTTTGCTTAGAAGTCCCCTAGAAGAGGGCTATTCAGGCCCTCTTTTTTTTTTTTTTTTTTTAAATAAGAATTTGTTTTTGTTGTTGTTGTTGAGACAGGGTCTCACTCTATCGCGCAGGCTGGAGCTGCAAGCTTCACCTCCTGGGTTCAGGCCATTCTGCCTCAGCCTCTCGAGTAGCTGGGACTACAGGTGCCTGCCACCATGCCCAGCTGATTTTTTTGTATTTTTTTTAGTAGAGACAGGGTTTCACTGTGTTAGCCAGGATGGTCTCGATCTCCTGACCTCGGGATCCACCCATCTTGGCCTCCCAAAGTGCTGGGACTACAGGCGTGAGCCACCGCGCCCAGCCCATAAGAATTTTTAAATAGTTTTTTCTAGTTCCATGAAGACTGTCATTGGTAGTTTGATAGGAGTAGTGTTAAATATGTAAGTTGCTTTGGGCAGTATGGTCATTTTAATGATACTGATTCTCCCTATCCACAAGCATGGAATATTTTTTCCATTTGTTTGAGTCATCGCTGATTTCCTTAAGCAGTGGTTTGTAATTCTTCTTGTAGGATCTTTTACCTTGCTGGTTAGCTTCTTAGGTATTGTATTCTTTTTGTGGCAGTTGTGAATGGGATTGCATTCCTGATTTGGCACTCAGCTTAGATGTTGTTGGTGTTTAGGAATGCTATTGATTTTTGTATGTTAATTTTGTATCCTGAACTTTGCTGAAGTTCTCAGATCAAGCAGTTTTAGGGCAGAGACTATGGGATTTTCTAGATATAGAATCATATCGTCTGCAAACAGGGATAGTTTGACTTCTTCTCTTCCTATTTGGATACCTTTTATTTCTTCCTTCTGCCTCATTGCTCTGGCCAGGACTTCCAGTACTATATTGAATAGGAGTGGTTCCTTGTCTTGTGCCGGTTTTCAAGGGGAATGCTTCCAGCTTTTATCCATTCAGTATGATGTTGGCTATGGGTTTGTCATAGATAGCTCTTATTATTTTGAAGTATATTCCTTCAATGCCTTGTTTCTTATTGAGAGTTTTTAACATGAAGGGATGTTGAATTTTATCAAAAGGCTTTCTCCATCTCTTGAGATAATTATGCTTTATGTTTTTTTATGTGTTTGTGTGATGAATCACATTTATTGATTTGCATGTGTTGAACCAATCTTTTTTTTTTTTTAATTTGTATATATTTTTTCTTTTTTTTTTTTACTTTTGTGTTGAACCACCCTTGCATCCCAGGGGTAAAGTCTGCTTGATCATGGTGGATTCGCTTTTTGATGTACTACTGGATTCAATTTGCCAGTATTTTGTTAAGGATTTTTGCATCCATGTTCATCAAGGATATTGATCTGAAGATTTTTTTGTTGTTGTGTCTTTGCCAGGTTTTGGTATCTGGATGACTCTGGCCTCACAAAATGAGTTGGAGAGGAGACTGTCCACAATTTTTGGAATAGTTTCAGTAGGAACGCTACCAGCTCTTCTTTATACATCTGGTAGAATTCAGCTGTGAATCCATCTGGTCCTGGGCTTTTCTTGGTTGGTAGGCTTTTTATTACTGCTTCAATTTCAGAACTCATTATTAGTCTATTCAGGGATGCAATTTCTTCCTAGTTCTATCTTGGGAGGTGGTATGTGTCCAGGAGTTTATCCATTTCTTCTAGATTTTCTAGTTTGTGTGCATAGGGTTTTTGTATTTCTCTGTAGATGGTGGTAATTTCAAATTTCTCATTTCTAATTGTGTATATTTGGTTCTTCTCTCTTTTTTCTTTTTTTCTTTTTTTTTTCTGACAGAGTCTCACCCTGTGGCCCAGGCTGAAGTGCTGTGATGCGATCTCGGCTCACTGCAACCCCACCTCCCAGATTCAAGCAATTCTCCTGCTTCAGCCTCCCAAGTAACTGGGATTACAGGTATGTGCCACCACACCCCACTAATTTTTGTATTTTTTAGTCAACATGGGGTTTCTCCATTTTGGCCAGGCTGGTCTCAAACTCCTGGCCACAAGTGATCCACTTGCCTCAGCCTCCCAAAGTCCTGAAATTACAGGCATGAGCCACCCATCCCAGACTCTTTTTTCTTTATTAGTCTAGCTAGTGGTTGATCTTACTAACTTTTCCAAAGAAACAATTCCTGGGTTCATTGATCTTTTGTATGGTTTTTTGCTTCTCAATTTCCTTCAGTTCAGCTCTGATTTGGGTTATTTCTGGTCTTCTGCTAGATTTGGGTTTGGCTTGCTGTTGCTTGTCCAGTTCCTCTAGTTGTGATATTAGGTTGTTAATTTGAGATCTAACTTTTTGATGTGGACGTTTAGTGCTATTAAGATAAACTTCCCTCAACACTGCCTTAGCTATGTCCCTGGAGAGTCTGGTATGCTGTATCTTTGTTCTCATTAGTTTCATATAATTTCTTGATGTCTGCCTTAATTTCATTATTTACCCAAAAGTCATTCAGGAGCAGGACAATCAAATATCTATCAACAGAGGAATGGATAAACAAAATGTAGTTTGTATATATAGTGGAATATTATTCAGCCTTAAAAAGAAATGGAGTTTTGACATGTGATATGATATGGATGAACTTTGAAAAGATTAAACTAAGTGAAATAAGCCAGACACAAAAGGACAAATATTGTATGAGTACAATATTTGTACTTTGAAAAGATTAAGAGAACTTTGAAAAGATTAACCTAAGTGAAATAAGCCAGACACAAAAGGACAAGTATTGTATGAATATTCATAGAGACATAAAGTAGAATAGAGGTTATCAGGGGCTGGGAGTAGGGTAAAATGGTGATTTGTTGATTAATGGGTATAGAGTTTCTGTTTGTGATGATGAGGCCAGGGGCGGTGGCTGAAGCCTGTAATCCCAGCACTTTGGGAGGCAGAGGCGGGCAGATCACCTGAGGTCCGGAGTTTGAGACCGGCCTGACCAACATGGAGAAACCCTGTCTCTACTAAAAAGTACAAAATTAGCCAGGCGTGGTGGCACATGCCTATAATCCCAGCTACTCAGGAGGCTGAGGCAGGAGAATCGCTTGAACCCGGAAGACAGAGGTTGCAGTGAGCCAAGATCATATCATTGCACTCCAGCTTGGGCAACAAGAGCGAAACTCCATCTCAAAAAAAAAAAAAAGAGTATTATAAGGGATAACTTGTTTACAAATATCTGTATGCCAACAAATTAGATAACTTTTATTTATTTATTTATTTTGGAGACAGGGTCTCACTCTGTTGTCCAGGCTGGAGTGCAGTGGTGCAGTCTCGGCTCACTGCAGCCTCCGCCTTCAAGGTTCAAGCAATCCATCTGCCTCAGCCTCCTAAGAAAACTGGGACTACAGGTGTGAGCCATCACACCTGGCTAAAAGTTAAATAACTTAGATGAGATAGACAGATGCCTAAAAAGCCACAACTACTGAAACTGGCTCAAGAAGAAAGGGACAATTTAAATAAATCTATAACAAAGAGATTGAATTAATCATCAGAAAACTACCACGATGAAAATTCCAGGCCCAGGTAACCTCACTTGTGAATTCTACCAAACACTTAAATAGTAATTAATACCAGTTCTTCACCAACTCTTCCAAAAAATAAAAGGGTATAAAACACTTTCCAAATTATTCTATTATGCCAGTATTACCCTCATACTAAATCCCAACAATATCACTAGAAAGCATCTGTCGAGTATAGATGTAAACATCCTGAACAAAATATTAGAGAAGTGAAACCAGCAACATATAAAAAGATTTATGCCTCATGACCAAGTGGGATTTATCCCAGATATGCAAAGGTGGTTTAACATCTGAATATCAGTTAATGTAATACATGATACCAATAGAATAAGGACAAAAAACCACAAGATTATCTCAATAGCTGTAGAAAAAAAGCATTTGATGAAATGTAACAATCTTTCATAGTAAAAACATTCAATAAACTAGGAACAGAAGGGAACTTTCTCAACCTGATAAATGACATTTATGAAAAACCCACTGTTAGCATTACACTTAATGGTAAAAGACTAAATATTTTCACTCTCAGATCAGGAATAAGACAAAGATATCTGCTCTCATCACTTCTATTCAGTATTATACTAGAGGTTCTAGCCAGGATAATTATAAGAAGTAAAAACATCCAGATTGGGAAGGAAGAAGTAAAATTATTTCTATTAGCAAATGCAATGATCTTGTATCTAGAAAAATCCTAAGGAGCTTAATAAAAGAAGAAAAAAAAAAAAAGCCTTAAAACTGAGGTATGAGTTCTGAAAAGTTTCAGGATAAAAGATCAACATACAAATATCAATTGTGCCAGATGCAGTGGCTCATGCCTGTAATCCAAACACTTTGGGAGGCTGAGGCGGGCAGATCATTTGAGGTCAGGAGTTCAAGACCAGCCTGACCAACATGGTGAAAGCCTGTCTCTACTAAAATACAAAAAGTAGCTGAGTGTGGTGGTGTGTGCCTGTAATCTCAGCTACTCGGGAGGCTAAGGCAGGAGAATTGCTTGAACCCAGGAGGTTGCAGTGAACTGAGATCGCACCATCACACTCCAGCCTGGGGGACAAGAGCAAGACTTCGTCTCCAAAAAAAACAAAAAAACAAAAAACACTCTTAGAGGATAATATTAGGCAGTGGTTTCTTAGATATGACACTGAAAGCATAGGCAATGAAAGAAAAAAAGATAAACTGGACACCATAAAAATTCAAAACTATTGGCGGGGCATGGTGGCTTACACCTGTAATCCCAACACTTTGGGAGGCCAAGGAGGATGGATCACCTGAGGTCAGGAGTTTGAGACCAGCCTGGCCAACATGGTGAAACCCCGTCTCTACTAATAATACAAAAGTTAGCCAGGCACGGTGGTGAACGCCTGTAATACCAGCTACTCGGGAGGCTGAAGCAGGAGAATTGCTTGAACGCAGGAGGCAGAGGTTGCAGTGAGCCAAGATCATGCCACTGCACTCCAGCCTGGGCGACAAGAGTGAAACTCCATCTTCAAAACATAAAAATAAAAAAAATTAAAAATGAAAAACTATTGTTCTCCAAAAGATACCATCAAAAAAATTTAAAAACAACCCACAAAATGGGGAGAAAAATCATTTCTTGGATGAGGGGCTTGTATATAGAATATATAAAGAACTCTTATAACTCAATAATAAAAAGACAAATCATGGAAGTAAAAATGGGCAAACATTTTGAATTTCTCCAAAAAAGATGCGTAAATGGCCAATAAACCATGAAAAGATGCAACACCATTAGCTATCAGGGAGATGGAAACCAAATCCATGATGAGATGGCACTTCACGCCCACTAGAATTGCTGCAATCCAAAAGATAAGATGGCAAATATGTGAAGAAATTGGAACCCCACTATGCTACTGGTGGGAATGTAACATGTTGCAACCTCTTTGGAAAGCAGTTTGGTAATTTCTCAAAAGGTTAAATATAGGGTTATATGGCCCAGCAATTATATTCCTAGATATATGCCCAAGAGAAATAAAACCTTAGTCCACACAAAAAGTCATACACAAGCCAGGTGCTGTGGCTAACGCCTATAATCCCACCACTTTGGGAGGGCAAGGCCGGTGGATCACGAGGTCAGGAGTTCAAGACCAGCCTGGCCAACATGATGAAACCCCATGTCTACTAAAAATATAGAAATTAGCTGGGCATGATACTCAGGAGGTTGAGGCAGGAGAATTGCTTGAACCGGGACCCAGGAGGCAGAGGTAGCAGTGAGTGAGATCATGCCACTGCACTCCAGCCTGGGTTACAGAACCAGACTCTGTCTCAAAAAAAAAAAAAAAAAAGTCATACACAAATATTGTAGCAGCATTACTCATAAGAGCAAAAATGTGGACACAACACAAACAACTGACAGAGGATTAAGTGAATAAAATGTGTTCTATTGATACAATGGAATATTTTTTGACAATAAAAAGAAATAATGTACAGTAATGCTACAAGATGGATGTACTTTAAAAACATTATGCTAAGTGAAAGAAGCTAGCTTTAAAAGACCTCATATTAGGCCAGGCACGACTCAACGCCTATAATCCCAGCACAATGAGAGGCCAAGGCGGGTGGATCACCTAGGGTCAGGAGTTTGAGACCAGCCTGTCCAACATGGTGAAACCCCATCTCTACTAAAAATACAAAAAATTAGCTGGGCGTGGTGGCGGGTGCTTGTCATCCCAGCTACTCAGGAGGCTGAGGCAGGAGAATCGCTTGAACCCAGGAGACAGAGGTTGCAGTGAGCCGAGATTGCCCCATTGCACTCCAGCCTGGACAATATGAGCAAAACTCCATCTAAAAAAAAAAAAAAAAACACCTCATATTACATGATTCCATTTAAAGGAAATGTGTAGAATTATCAAATCTATAGAGATAGAAAGTAGATTATTGTGTGCCCAGGGCTGGAAAGGTTAGGGGTAAATAGGAGTGACTGGTAATGAGTAGGGAGTTTTCTTTTCAAGTGTTGGATTTGTTTTTTTGCTTTTGTTTTTGTTTTTGTTTTATGTTTTGGTTTCTTTTGTTGTTGTTGTCGTTGTTGTTTCGTAGAGACAGGGTCTTGCTATGTTGCCCATGCTAGTCTCGAACTCCTGACCTCAAGCAATTCTCCCACCTTGGCCTTGGAAAGTACTGGGATTACAGATGTGAGCCACTGCACCTGGCTAAAGTGTGTTAATGTTGTAAAATTGTATGTGATGATGGTGGGACAACTCTGAAAACATACTAAAAACTATTGAATTGTATACTTCAAATGAGTGAATTGTATAGTATGTAATTTTATCTCAATTGTCTTTTTGAAAAAATTATAAAAACCAATAAAAAATCAACGAAATTTAGCACATTAGCAGGTAAAATAGAAAAATATATAGTTCTCTCAATAGATGCAAAAAAAACAAAACTTAACACCCTTTTATGATTTTTTTTTTTTTTAAGACAGTCTCGCTCTGTCGCCCAGGCTAGAGTGCAGTGGCACAATCTCGGCTTACTGCAACCTCTGCCTCCTGGGCTCAAGTGAGTCCATGCCTCAACCTCCCAAGTAGCTGGGATTACAGGCACACACCACCATGCCCAGCTAATTTTTTTTTTTTTTGAAATGGAGTCTTGCTGTGTTGCCCAGGCTAGAGTGCAGTGGCACAATCTCGGCTCACTGCAACCTCTGCCTCCTGGGCTCAAGTGAGTCCATGCCTCAAAACCTGCCAAGTATCTGGGATTACAGGCGCACACCACCATGCCCAGCTAATTTTTTTTTTTTTTTTGAGATGGAGTCTTGCTGTGTTGCCCAGGCTGGAGTGCAGTGGTGCAATCTCTGCTCACTGCAACCTCCGCCTCCCGGGTTCAAGAGATTCTCCTGCCTCAGCCTCCCGAGTAGCTGGGATTACAAGTGCATGCCACCATACCAGGCTAATTTTTTGTATTTTTAGTAGAGAGCAGGGTTTCACCTTGTTAGCCAAGATGGTCTTGATCTCCTGACCTCGTAGTCCGCCTGCCTCGGCCTCCCAAAGTGCTGGGATTACAGGCATGAGCCACCATACCCAGCTGATTTTTTTAAAGCAACATTCATAGTCAACAAATAATTGAAGGAACTTTTTGTTGTTGTTGTTGTTTTGAAACAGAGTCTCACTCTGCCACCCAGACTGGAGTGCAGTGGGGCGATTTCAGCTCACTGCCAAACAACCTCCACCTCCCGGGTTCAAGCAATTATCCTGCCTCAGAGCCCCAAGTAGCTGGAACTACAGGCACCTGCCACCACACCCGGCTAATGTTTGTATTTTTAGTAGAGTCTGGATCTCACCATGTTGGCCAGGCTGGTCTCAAACTCATGACTTCAGGTGATCTGCCTGCCTCAGCCTCCCCAAGTGCAGGAATTACAGGTCTCAGCCACCTCTCCCAGCCAATTTTTTAAAAGCAACATTCATAGTCAACAAATAATTGAAGGGAACTTTTGGGACCTGATAAAAGGTATCTACCAAAAACAAATTTAAATAAAACATACTTAATGGTAAAGCACCAAATGTTTTTACTCTAAGATTGGGAACAAAGCAAGAATGTTCACCTTCCCACTTTTCTTCCTTTTTCTGGAGGGCCTAGATGATGCAATAAAGTAAGAAGAAGAAAAAGAAAGGCTTACTGGTTGGAAAGAAATAACTAAAACAGTCTTTATTTATAGGTCATGACTACATGTGTGGAAAATCCTAAAAAATGTACTTTGTTAATCAATGAGTAATATTAACAGGATCATATGATAGTCAATATACAAAAACCAACTAAATTTTTTATACTAGCAGCAAATAATTAGAAAGTAAATATTAATATCATTTATAATGATATGCAAAATAAAATTTTTAACAAATTTAAATGTATGTGCAAGATCTTTACACTAAAACTCTAAAATACTGAAATTTTTAAAAACCTCACTAAATGGAGAGATATCTATGTTCATGAACTAGAAGACATAATGTCAACATAAAGATTCAGTACAATCACTATTACAGTCTCAGAAGGATTTTTGAAATGGAAAATCTGATTCTAAAATGTATATGTAATACCAAAGGATCTAAAATGACCAAAATAATTCTGAAGAATGAACTTGGAGGTTTTACACTGCCTGATTTTAAGACTTACTATAAAGCTACAGTAGTCAAGGCAGTGAGGAAAAACTCAAAATATGTTCATACATTGATGGATATTGATTTGGCCAATTGATTTCCAATAGAGATTAAAGGTAAAACTGAATGGAGAGAAGATATTCCTTCTAACAAATGATTGTGGCACAACTGGGCATCCTTATGGGGAAAAAAAATGAACCTTGACCCTTAATGTCACTACACACACAAAACTGAATTCAAAATGGATTGTATACCTTAAATGTAAGAGCTGAAAGTAGAAAATACTAGGAGAAAATCTTTACAACCTTAGGATAGGCAAACATTTCTTAGGGCACAAAAGCACAAACCATTAAAAATGATAATAAATTGACTTCACTGGAACTTATAACTTCTCCCCATCTAAAGATAACAAGCCACAGACTGTAGAAAAAAAATACATATATACATATATATGACAAATTATTCATTTCTAGAATAGACAGAAAAAATTTGATAACTCAATAATAAGACAAATAACCCGATCACCCAATAATGCAAGTAAACACAACCCAATAAGACACGTTGACCATTACAGAAAAGATTTGAAGATTTGAAGAAGCATTTCTTCAATTATCTTCAAATAAAATATGTAGAATATATATGTATTAATAAGCACATGAAAGGATGTTCTATGTCTTTAGTCATCAGGGAAATGGAAATTAAAATCATAATAGGATTAACTACTCACTCAGTAAAATAGCTAAAATTTTAAGCCTGCCCATACCAGTAATCAGTTACTATGTGGAGCAAGTGGAACCCTTATACATTACTGGTGGTATGTAAATAATACACCCATTTTGGAAAACAGTTTTGCATTCTCTTATAAAGTTAAACATATGTTTACCATATGGCCTAGGAATCCCTCTCCTAGGTATTTACCCAAGAAAAGTGAAAATACATATCCATTTAAATACTTTTTTTTTTCCACTTTGGGAAGCCGAGGTGGCTGGATCACTTGAGGTTAGGAATTCGAGACCAGCCTGGCCAACATGCTGAAACCCCATCGCTACTTAAAAAATAAAAATTAGCTGGATCTTTTACATGACTGTCTGTATCAGTTTTATTCACAATATTCAAAGCCTGAAGACAAACCAACAGTTCATCAACAAGTGAACAGACAATCAAATTATGGTATATTCATATTAAATACATGAAATAGGAGTCAGCAGTAAAAAGAAATGAACTACTGATAGACCCAACAATGTGGGTAAATCCCAAAAATGTTATGCTGAGTGAAAGAAGCTAGACACAAAAAAGTACACTATATGATTCCAATTGCATGAAATTCTAGAACAGGCAAAATTAATACGTAAGAAAACAGATCAGTATTTGCTTGGGTTCAGGAATGGTGGAAGGATTGACTGAAACAGTACATGAACTTTTAGGGGTGATAGAAATGTTCTGTCTTGATGCAGATGTGTTTATTTGTCAAAATTTATTTTACTGTATGCTTAAAATGGGGCTATATATTATTAGTAAATTAAACTGTTCTAAAAAGTAAATGTGTGTGTATAACATTTAAGGAACCCTAAAATAATTTTAATTATTTAAATAGGGAACACGGTATCTCAAAATAATTTTAGGCTTTGTCTCCTTTTGAAGAAACATTAATGCCTCTATTTGGACAAACTATAGTAGAACACATTTTTATAGTAACAAGTGCTCTAGTCGTTTAAAGAGATTCTAACCTTTGAGTTTGAGTCTCAGCTAGGAATAAATCCTTTTAAGTTCTACATAAAAAACACTCTCTTGAATTCCGTAGAAAGAAAACACTGCCTGCTTACAGAATTTTTCACTGCCAAAAAGATTGTGGCTAAAAGGTAGCTCTTTTTGATGGGGAAAGGACACCTTCAAAAATCTCTCTACTTTCTATGGCTCGCACCTGTAATCCCAGCACTTTGGAAGGCCGAGGCAGGTGGATCACTTAAGGCCAGGAGTTCGAGACCAGCCTGGTCAACATGTCAAAACCCTGTCTCTACTAAAAATACAAAAATTAGCCAGGTGTGGTGGTGCTCACCTGTAATTCCAGCGACTTAGAAGGCTGAGATGAGAAGCTCTCTTGAACCCGCAAGGCAGAGGTTATAGTGAGCTGAGATCACGCCACTGCCCTCCAGCCTGGGCAACAGAGTGAGACCCTCCATCTCAAAAAAAAAAGGCCAGGTACGGTGGCCCAAGCCTGTAATCCCAGCACTTTCAGAGGCTGAGGCAGGGTGATCTCCTGAGGTCAGGAGTTCGAAACCATGGCCAACATGGCAAAACCTCATCTCTACTAAAAATACAAAAATCAGCTGGGCATGGTGGAGGGTGCCTGTAATCTGAGCTACTCGGGAGGCTGAGGCAGGGGAATCACTTGAACCTGGGAGCTGGAGGTTGCAGTGAGCCGAGATCACACCGTTGCACTCCAGCCTGGGCGACAGAGCGACACTCCGTCTCAAAAAAAAAAAAAGGGGGTAAGGTAAAATATTAATTCTTAGTAAACTGCAAAATTAAGTATGTATATCATAATATTTACCACTAAATAAATAAAAAGACAAAAAGCTGTATGGAGAGACATCGTCAAAAAGAAATCATAAATTGGAATAGTAGAAAATATTCACATAATCCCAAAGAAGTCACAAAAGAGGAGACAAACATAAACCAGAGAGAACAAACAGAAAACAAGTAATAAAATGTTAAACCTAAATCCAGGCTGGGCACGGTGGTTCACGCCTATAATTCCAGCACTTTGGGAGACCGAGGTGGACGGATCACCTGAGATTGGGAGTTCAAGACCAGCCTGACCAACATGGAGAAACCCCATCTCTACTAAAAATACAAAATTAGCCATGCGTGGTGCCACATGCCTGTAATCCCAGCTACTCGGGAGACTGAGGCAGGAGAATTTCTTGAACCCGGGAGGCAGAGGTTGCGGTGAGCCGAGATCGTACCATTGTACTCCAGCCTGGGCAACAAGAGCAAAACTCCATCTTAAAAAAAAAAAAAAAAAAAAAAAAATTCCAACCACATCCATAATTTTAAAAAATGCAAATGGTTTAAACGCAGCAATTTGAAATCAGAGATTACTGGGCGTGGTGGCTCATGCCCCTAATCCCACCAGTTTAGGGGCACTGCTTGAGCCCAGGAGTTCAATACCAGCCTGAGTAACATGAGACCCTGTCTCTACAAATAATAACAATAATAATAATGATGATAAAGAAAGAAAATTAGCCAGTTGTGGTGGCTCACATCTGAGTAGTCCCACCTACGCAGGAGTGTGAGGTGGGAAGATAACCTGAGTACAAGAGGTCAAGGCTGCAGTGAGCTGTGATCGCACCACCATACTCCAGTCTGGATGACAGAGCAAGACCCTGTCTCAACATATACAAATAAATAGAGATTATCAAAATGGATGTTAAATGACAGCATATATACATGCTGTCTATGAGAAACTCAGTTCAAACATAATGATATAGGCAGCTTTAAAATAAAAGGATATGTGGCTCATGCCTGTAATCTCAGCACTTTGGGAGGCCAAGGTGGGCGGATCACTTGAGGTCAGGAGTTTCAAGACCAGCCTGGCTAACATAGTGAAACCCCATCTCTACAAAAAATACAAAAAATTACCCAGGCATGGTGCTGGGTAATTACAGGTGGTGCACACCTGTAATCCCCCCAGCTGCTTGGAAGGCTGAGGCAGGAGAATCGCTTGAACCTGGGAGGCGGAGGTTGCTGTGAGCTGAGATCGTGCCACTGCACTCCAGCCTGGGCGACAGAACAAGACTCTGTCTGGAAAACAATAGATAAATAAAACAAACTGTAACAAACTTAGAAGAGTTGAAATCATACAAAGTATGGCCTCTAACATAATGAAACTAACCTGGAACTGAATAAGAGAAAGAAAAATCCCCCAAATGCTTAGAAATTAAACAACACACTTCTAAATTGTTCATGGATCAAAGAGGAAGTTCCAAGGGAAATTACAAGTTATTTCAAATTGAGTGAAAATGAAAATAGAACATATCAAAATTTGTGGGATGCACTTGAAATAGTGATTGGAGGGCAATTTATGCCATCAGATGCTTATATTAGAAAAAGAAAAAGGTCTTAAATCAATAGCCTGAGTGAGCTTCCACTCCAAGAAACTAGAAAAAGAAACTAGCAAACTAAACCTAACCAAGCGGAAGGAAGGAAACAAGGATCAGAGAAGAAATCAACAAAATTGAAAATAAAAAAAGAATAGCGAAAATAAACGTTGGTCCTTTGAAACAGCAATAAAATTAATAAACTTCTGGAAAGACTGACAAAAAAGATAAAACACAAATTACCCATATTAGGGATAAGGGAAGGATATCACTCCAGATCCCACAGACATTAAAGGGTATTATAAGGGAATACTATGAATAACTATATCCACATAACTTCAGGCATGGCAGGAGGAAGTAATTACACAAAGAGGCATGAGGACACTTTGGGACTGAGGGATATGTTCATTTTCATGATTATGGTGATGGTTTTACAGATGTATACCTACATCTGCAAACCTGGGCATCATAACACAGGCAATGAGAATAACTGGAAAAAAAAGTTCAAGGGCTGAGTCCTGGGTACTCCTTCATGTAAAGGGCAGGAAGACAAGGAAGATCCATTTGTCAAACTATACACTTGAAATACGTACAGTTTATGATCTGTAAAGCATACCTCAATTAAGCTATTTTTTATTTTTGTTTTTATTTTATTTTATTTGAGACAGTCTCATTCTGTCGTCCAGGCTGGAGTGCATTGACCCGATCTCGGCTCCCTGCAGCTCCCATCTCCCGGGTTCAAGCGATTCTCCTACCTTAGCCTCCCAAGTAGCTGGGACTACAGGTATGTGCCACCACACCTGGCTAATTTTTGTAGTTTTAGTAAAGACAGGGTTTCACCCTGTTGGCCAGGCTGGTCTCGAACTCCTGACCTCCAGTGATCCGCCCTCCTCAGCCTCCCAATGTGCTAGAAATATAGGCCTGAGTCACCTCGCCAGGCCCAATTAAGCTATTTTTTAGAAAAACCGTTATGAAGCGGTAAACTATTCCTTGGAGGTGGTTAGGGCATCCGTTACCTACCGTCAAAACTGTCCTTACTGGCTAGGCACAGTGGCTCATGCACTTAGGGAGGCCAAGGCGAGTGGGTCACAAGGTCAGGAGATCGAGACCATCCTGGCTAACACAGTGAAACCCCATCTCTACTAAAAGTACCAAAAATTAGCCAAGCTTGGTGGCACGCACCTGTGGTCCCAGCTGCTTGGGTGGCTAAGGCAGGAGAATCGCTCGAACCCGGGAGATGGGGACTGCAGTGAGCCAAGGTCACACCACTGCACTCCAGCCTGGGCAACAAAGAGAGACTCAGTCTCAAAAAAAAAAAAACAAAACTGTCCTTACCCCTGCACAATAAGCTTTTATTATTCTTCCGCTATTGTCTTTCTGAAGTCAGTGTGTCTCTAATATTTCTACTGTGTGCAATGAAATATTGATATTTTTATCCACATATCTCATCCTCTATACACTGAATTATAAAACCAGAAGATTTTAGTGTCTTCTACTGCTCAATTCACTGAAGTAGAGGATAGTTTTTATCATCTAGTGTCGTCAATGATAGTACACTAAATTATTCAGAATTATGTTCACCAGCAGAGTTCCTAAAAACACATGAATCAAAAGCTAGTTTGGGCCTCAGGGAGAATCCACTGCCTTCATTAATGCTACAGACTCAAGAACTGTACCCTCAATGATCCCAGTGGGATGGTGAAACCCAGGTGAAGTTCACTCAATGTGCAGCACATCTCAGTGATCAAAGGAAGACAGCCACGGAACACGTTATAGCATGTAATTACAAGCTGGAACTCTCTCGGGTGCACTAAGCTTGGGCACCGTAAGATGTATCTCTTTGCTGTCATTTGTTGTTAAGCAGCAATATGCAATTTATGTGTCCTAACAGCCTGGCAATAGACTCCTCTTCATTGGGAGTACAGAACAACATGCACCGACCAACTCCACTACAGCCCCATTTTATTTTCTTTTTTTTTGAGACAGTCTCACACTGTTGCCCAGGCTGGAGTGCAGTGGCAAAATCTTGGCTCACTGAAACTTCTGCCTCCCAGGTTCAAGTGATTCTCCTGCCTCAGCCTCCCAAGTAGCTGGGATTACAGGTGCCCGCCACCACACCCAGTTAATTTTTTGTATTTTTAGTAGAGACAGGGTTTCACCATGTTGGCCAGGCTGGTCTCGAATTCCTGACCTCATGATTTGCCTGCCTCAGACTCCCAAAGTACTGGGATTATAGGCATGAGCCACTGTGCCCGGCCTGTTCAGATTTTTAAAACAGGCTGGGCATGGTGGCCCACACCTGTAATCCCAGCACTTTAGGAGGCTAAGGTGAGAGGATCTCATGAGCCGAGGAGTTCAAGACCAACCTGGGCAACATAGTAAGACTCCATCACTATAAAAAACAATTTTTTAAAAAAATAGTCTGGCATGGTGGTACATGCCTGTGGTCCTGGCTAGTTGGCAGCCTGAGGTGGGAGGATTGCTTGAGGCCAGCAGTTTGAGGCTGCAGTGAGCTATGATGGCACCATTGCATTCCCAGCCTGGGTGACAGAGTGAGCAACCCTGTCTCAAAAAAAAAAGAAAAAAAAAAAGGTGAAGGTGAGGAAGATTCAACAAAACAGAATGAGGAGTAGGTAATGAAGTAAGAGAAGAGTGATGTCCTTGAAGCCAAGAAAAGATAGAACTTTATGAAGGAGAAAATGAACAACTTTGTGAGCGACGGCCAAGAGTTCTAGGAAGACAAGAACTGAAAACCATGAGATTAAGAAATATGCAGATCTTGTTTATTCTACCAGCTTTACAGAGATATAACACATACCATAAAATTCACTCATTTACAGAGTAGAATTCAGTGGTTTTAGTATATTTAAAGAGTGTTACCACCATCACCCCCATCCATTTTAGAATATTTTAATAATCTCATCCATGCCATAGCATGTATCAGTAGTTCCTCCCTTTTATGGCTGAATGCTATTCCATGGTATGGTTATATCACATTGGATATATCACATTTCATTCATTTCTCCAGCAGTTGATGGGCCTTTGAATTCTTCTCATTATTTAGCTATTATGAATAATAATATGCTACTATGAACATTCCTGTACAAGGCCAGACGTGGTGGCTCACGCCTGTAATCCCAGCACTTTGGAAGGCCGAGGCAGGTGGATCACGAAGTCAGGAGTTCAAGACCAGCCTGGCCAAGATGGTGAAACCCCGTCTCTACTAAAAATACAAAAATAATAATAATAATAATTAGCCAGGTGCGGTGGCAGGTGCCTGTAATCCCAGCTATTGGGGAGGCTGAGGCAAGATAATCACTTGAACCCAGGGGAAAGAGGTTGCAGTGAGCTGAGATCATGCCACTGCACTCCACCCTGGGTGACAGAGTGAGACTCTGTCTCAACAACAAGAACAAAAAAATTCCTTTACAAGTTTTTATGTAGACATTCCATTTCTCTTGGGTGCATACCTAGGAGTGAAATTGGTGGGTCAAGTGGTAACTATGGAAACTTTTAAAGGAGCTGCCTGTTTTCCACAATGGCATTTTCCATTCCCAGCAGCATATGTGAGTGGTTCCAATTTCTCCACATTCTCCCTAACTCTTTTTACTTGATGTTTTCATTATAGCCATGCCAGTGGGTGTGAAGTGGCATTTGATTGTGGCTTTGATTTGCATTTCCCTGATGACCACTGAGGTACAACATCTTTTCGTGTGCTTTTTGGACACATGTGCATCTTCTTTGAAGAAATACTTCCAGATCCTTTGCCCATTTTTTGTTTAGATTGTATGTCTTTTTAGTATTGAGTTCTAAGAGCTCTTTATATAGTCTAGATACAAGTTGCTTATCAGATATGTGATTTGTGAAAATTTTATTGTATTCCATGGGTTGTCTTGCACTTTCTCAATAGTGTCTTTTGAAGTGCAGTTTTTTTTTTATTTTGCTGATGTCCAGTTTCTCTATTTTTTCTTTGACTTCTCTTGCTTTCAGTGTCATATCTCAGAAGCTGTCACTAAATCCAAGGTCATTATTTCTGTGTTTACTTTTAAAAGGTTTATATTTTGGGTGCCTACGTTTAATATTTCACTCTGTTTTCAGTTAACTTTTGTATATGGTGTGAGGTAAGGGTTCAACTTCATTTTTTTGCATGTGGCTATTCAGTTGTCCCAGTATCATTTGTTGAAAAGATCCTTCCTTCCTTCCTTCCTTCCTTCCTTCCTTCCTTCCTCCTTTCCTTCCTTCTCTTCTCTTCTCTTCTCTTCTCTTCTCTTCTCTTCTCTTCTCTTCTCTTCTCTTCTCTTCTCTTCTCTTCTTTTATCCTCACTCTATCACCCAGGCTGGAATGCAGTGGTGCGATCTCAACTCACTGCAACCTCCACCTCCCAGGTTCAAGCAATTCTTCTGGCTCAGCCTCCTGAGTAGCTGGGACTAAAGGCATGCACCACCATGCTCAGCTAATTTTTGTATTTTTTGTGGAGACAAGGTTTCACCATGTAGCCCGGGCTGGTATTCTTTCCTTACCAAATGGTCTTGGCACCCTTGTCAAAATCAACTGGCCATAGATACAAAGATGAAACATGGAGATCTTTGGTGATCTGAACAATAGCAGTTTTTATGAAATGATAGAGACAAAAAGTTAATGGGAATGGAGTCATGGCAGAATGGGAAGAGAGGAATTGGAAATAATGAGTAGAAACAAGTATATTGAGGAGTTTGCTAGCCATAGCAGCTGGGGGATGGAGCCATAACAGGGGGTGAGGAGTTCAGCTCCTAGCTAAAGACTTCTATGTGATCTTTCAAATTTGACCATAGGTGATTACACGGGCTTGTCCTGGCAGGCCTCGTAGGGAAGGCTGCCCTCTCCACGCCAGATTTGGCACACAGCCAGTGCATGACAGTCGTGAAGGGTGCTGTGGTCAAGGACTCAGGCCCCATGGGCAGGCCTTGCTCTCACACATCTGCATTCCTAGTCCAGGTGCCTCCATTTGAAATCTCTTTAGGGTCTCTGGCTGAGGCCTTCCTCAGACGCCTCTCCTTATCACGAAGAGAAGAAAGAATCTTGCTTTTCTCTACTTGGACTTGATTATTTTCCACACTTAATCCTTCCCCTTATATCTGACCCTCTGCACACTGTTCCATGAGGGAAAACAGAGCAGACAGGAGTGGACATTCCCTGCAGGCGAGCCCCTTGCTTAAGGTATGGCATTAGATGATTAAAGGCTTGGCCGGGCGCAGTGGCTCATGCCTGTAATCCCAGCACTTTGGGAGGCCAAGGAAGGTGGATTGCTTGAGGCCAGGAGTTTAAGACCAGACTGGCCAAAGTGGTGAAACCCCGTCTCTACTAAGAACAAAAACTAGCTGGGCGTGGTGGTGCATGCCTGTAATTCCAGCTACTCAGGAGGCTGAGGCAGAAGAATCACTTGAACCGGGGAGACAGAGGTTGCAGTGAGCCAAAATTGTGCCACTGCACTCCAGCCTGGCTGATAGAGTGAGACCCTGTCTCAAAAAAAAAAAAAAAAAAAATATATATATATATATATATACACACACACACACACACATATATATGGCTTGACTGGTGCTTTCATTTAGGCTTGTTGTTTTAATCACGACTGTAATACTAGCTGGAGAGCTCTGAAGAGCCACACTGAGCCCCGACAGAGGATGTCTTGTTTAGTTGGTTGTTTTTCTATGGGAGGCATTACCAGCAAGATCATGTACTGATGAGAATGGGCCAATAGAGAAGGACTAATGAAATCGAAGAGAGAGAGAGGGCGGCTGGCATGATGGATACTGTGCTTTGCCAGGATCCCCTCTCAGGGCCGGTGCACCCAGCCCCTGGCTCCTGGCAGGGAAGGTTCACAGCTGTGTCCCTTGCTGGGAATGCCCTCAGCCACAAATAACTGCCTTGCCCAGGCGTACTCCCCTCCCAATAGGTGACCCATGGGTCACAAAGGAATGGTCTCCAGCCCAGCTCCAGAGCACCCTATAGAATTGCCTGAAGCTTTAGCTGCACTTGCATTTTGGGTTAGTCTCTTCTTCTGCTCAGTTCTGTCTTCCTCACCTGCCTACGCGTGCCTCTCAACAGCATTTCTGTATGCAACACTCCACCTCTGTTTCCAGGGAATATCTAAGATGATTGGGGTGGTCCTGGGAAGCAGACTCTAAGATGGGACTTTGGAGCTGGATTCCTGCTGGCAGGCTGGCAGTTGGGACCCCATCACTAGTGGTGGGCGGAGTATGGACAGATCTGGGGTACTGCAGCAGTTCAGGGACTGACTTTCACCTGGAGTGGCCCAGACTCCTCTGGCGTATTCTCCAGCTCCTTCAGCGTGTGCTCTCTCCCCTCCCTTGTCAGGCCCATGGCATCCTCGGTTGGGCTTTGCTGGGACCTGACCTGTTACTGGTCTATAATCAGCATTGTATCTTTTGAGCTCTTGACAAGCCCCTGATGATGGGATGAGGATGGGGGACAGGTCAGCAGAGGCTGGAGGACTTGCTGAAGAGCTGGCCTCACACTCTCTTCCCTTCTTCTCCCAACGTCATCCATCTCTCAGGTGACACTCCTGCCAAGGACTTTGAATTCATCCCCTTTTTCCCCTCACCTGGCCACCCAAGCACCTCCAAGCTCGCCCTCCCTAAACTCTGTACTAAAGGCAGGAGGGACCCCATCACTCAGAGATCATTATTGGCTCCCCACTGTCCTCAGGATAAACCGAACTCCTGGGATGGCCTTTTAGGATTTGGACCCTCCCCAGCCTCATCCACTAAAGAGATCAGGAAAAGGCCAGTTGGGGTGCACAGGCCCAAACCCAGGTCTCTGAGGAAATCCCCCTGAATACCACTGCAGATGACCATGGCCCAGCCCACAACATACAAATGTGAGCTCTGTGACAGGAAGGACTCCTTTGGGGGGAAAAAAAAGAGTTTCCACAGGCATAGGATGCACTGGCTGTTGCAGTATCTCTGGTTCTAGAGACTGAGAGAGACAGGAAGCTATTTCTAAGTTTCTGACTTGCTAAGCACCACGGGTTCATAGAGAAGAAACAGCGGCAGGCTCAGGACAGTTGATTATCACCAATTCCGAGGGCCTCCTAGACAGAGTTTGAGGAAGTCTTAACCTGTAGCTGGAGAGTAGGCAGAGAGGAGGACCTGACTCAGAGCTTCACAATAGCAGAGCCTCGGAGAAGGTTGAATTCTCGGCCCCAGCAGGTCTCTGGGCAGGGTCAGGGCCTAACAGGAAAGGAGTGTGACCCTGAGACTTGAGATGGGACTACTGGATGGATGCAATTAAGAACCTTGAATCTACTGGGCTTGCAAAAGTGGGCCGTTTCTTCTTGTTAAAAAAAAATAGTATTCTCTATTTGCTTAAAGATGTTGCAGAAGCTTTAAATGAGGTAGATGTTTTGCAAGATGAAGGCTGCAACTCTCATGATGGCCCCCTCTTCCTCTCCTGGAAACAAGACTAGTAACAGGTCAAGTTCCAGCAAAGTCCAACTGAGGCTGCCCTGGGCCTGACAAGGGAAGAAAGGGAGCACACGCCGAAGGAGCTGCAGAATCTGGCTAAGCCCTGCTGGCAGGAGCTAGAATATGCAAGAGATGGAATCCCAAGGTGCTGGATCCAGAGCAGCCAAATGTAAAGCTGGATAAGTTGGCATTTATCAATCTGAGAGCACTCCCTTGTTATAAGGATTTAACACCCTGGCAGATGTTAAGACACTGTGAAGATGGCTCTTGGGAGCCTGAAGGTAATGGGCCACATTCAAGAAAAGGCCTGTCGCACAAAGGCAGAAAAAGCGGAACACCCACAAGCTGACTGTGTGCCACAGGAGAGCCCAGGAGGCCAAAGTGATGAAGAAAGGACTAGTGAGAGGGGCCCCAGGATCATGGAGAGTTCCGTAGTGACTGTCCCCTGAAGGCCAGGGTTGATGAAAGGTGATACCGTTCACAACTGGGCTCCCTGCCAGGCACGGTGGCTCACACCTATAATCTCATTACTTTGGGAAGCCAAGGCAGGAGGATTGTTTGTGGCCAGGAGTTTGAGACCAGCCTGGGAAACATAGTGAGACCTTGTCTCTGTAAGAAATTTCAAAATTAGCTGGGCATGGTGATGCATGCCTGTAGTCCCAGCTACTACAGAGGCTGAGGTAGGAGGATAGCTTGAGCCCAGGAGGTTGAGGCTGTGGTGAGCTGTGATTATGCCACTGCACTCCAGCCTGGGTGTCAGAGCAAAACCAGGTCTCTAAAAATAAGAATAAATAAATAAAAAGCAACAGCTGGGCTCTCTGACATAGCAATGAGGATTCCAACCTTCCAAAATGATGGAGGCCAAGTGGCAGCACCTAATCATTAGAATCAAGGCAGGTGCAACTATCTCAATGAACACAAGGTTGGAATGGCAACTAGGAGGAGTTTCTCACACAGAGAACAAGGAATGGGGCTTATAGGACATAATTCTTAAAAGTCAAAAATGGTTAGGAGGCTAAAGGTAGTCACTACAGTAAGTCACGATCCCTTGTTTGTTTCTGGACCTGAACCTATTTTCAGGTCCAGAACTTACTGAAGGAGAAGTCTGTGGCTGCAGAAACATTACAAATGTATTTAGTAGTGATCCCCCAGTCCTTCTGTAAAGAACTATGGCGGCTGACATGGGTAACCATGCCTAGGTGAAAGGGGAATACCTAGATTTTTTGAGGATTATTGGATAGAGTCTGGATTGACACTGAAACCTGGGATTCAAAGCATCACCGTGGCTTCCCTCCTAAACCAGGGGTGGCTGGGGCCATGTGGTCCATGGTTCCCAACCTAGGTCCAGCTCGCAGACCTGCCCAGCGGTCATTCCTCTGGTCATGGATGTACAATAAGACTGGACACACTCTTTAGCTGGCAAAATCCCCACCTGCAAAGTGGGAATTATTGCAGCAGGAAGGTCGAGCGGAAACCTCTGAACTCCTTTCTCCCACAGGAACGACAGTGAGTCGACTGGGCGCAGTGGCTCATGTGTGTAATCCTAGCACTTTGGGAGGCCAATGCGGGTGGATTATTTGAGGTCAGGGGTTTGAAACCAGCCTGACCAACATGGAGAAACCCTATCTCTACTAAAAACAAAAAAATTAGCCGAGCGTGGTGGTGGGCGCTTGTAATCCCAACTACTTGGGAGCCTGAGGCAGGAGAATCGCTTGAACCCAGGAGGTGGAGGTTGCAGTGAGCCAAGATGACACCAATGTACTCCAGTCTGGGTGACAGAGCAAGACTCCATCTCAAAAAAAGGAATGACAGTGAATCAAAAACAATACCTAGAAAGCAATGCCACCCTCAGATCCTTAAAGAACGAAGGGCTAGTGGTCTCTGTCATATCCCCATTTCTTCCACCAGTCTGGCCCCTGCAGAAGCCAGGGGGATCACAGCAGGTGATGGGAGACTGCAGCAGACTTAACTAAGGGGCAGCCCCAGCAGCAGCTGCTGTGCCCATATGGCAGCTTTGCTAGAGTGCATTAGCACCACTGCTGGCACAAGGCATATGACTGTCCAGCTGGCAAATGTGTTCTTTCCCATCCCTCCCAAAAGAAGGATTAGAAGCAGTTACCATTCACATGGGACACGAAACAGTATACATTTCAGTTTTCCCTCAGGACTACGTTAGCTCCCTGCCTTCTGTCACATTACACTTGAAAGGGACCCTAGCATCTGGACATTCCACAGAATAAGACATTGGTCCTCTACGTTGATGACCTGGTGCTAATTGGACTTGAGGAGGAAGAAATGGCAAGTTCGTTGGAGGCCTTGATAAAACATATGCCATTTGCAAGGTGAACAGTGAGCCCTGTTCAGGTTTAGGAGCCTGTGACATCAGGGAAAGGCTTAGGGGTCCAGAGGGCTGAAGTATGCAGGGATATCCCCTCCCCATCCCTACTAAGAAGATGCATAGCACTTGGTGATTTTGTTTGACTGTGTCTCCATCCAAATTTCATCTTGAATTGTAGCTCCCATAATTCCCATGTGTTGTGGGAGGGACCTGGTGGGAGATAATTGAATCACGGGGATAGTTTCCCCCATACTGTTCTCGTGGTAATGAACAAGTCTCACAAGATCTGATGGTTTTAAAGGGGTTTCCCCTTTCACTTGGTTCTCATTATCCCTTGTCTGCCACCATGTAAGACGTGCCTTTGCTCCTCCTTCGCCTTCTGCCATGATTGAGAGGCCTCCCCAGCCATGTGAAACTGAATCAATTAAACCTCTTTTTCCTTATAAATTACCCGGTCTCGGGTATGTCTTTATTATAAGCAGCCTGAGAACAGACTAATACACATGGCAAGTCCTTTCAGGTTCTGGAGGTAGCAAATTCCATACTTGGGAATGCTGATCCAGCCCACTGACTGGGTGACATGGAAGGCTGCCAGATGGGACCGAGAGCAGGAAGGGCCCTGTCGCAGGTCCTGGCTTCTGTACAAGCAGTCATACCCTCTACCCTAGCAGACCTTATATACTAGAGGGGACCTGTGGTGGGAAAAGATGCTGTGGGGAGTTTGTGGTAAGCCCAGTAGGAGACTCACAGTGTAGCCCCCTCTGGTTTGGGAACAAGGCTATGCAGCATTTCACATAAAGCAGCTCCCATCGCACAAGTGGTTTGGGAGAGTTGATGTGTCTGACCACAGGACATCAAGTAATGCTGTGGGCAGAGCCGCTGATCATAACCTGCATCGGCTGAATCCACCAGGTCACAGTTTGGGAGTCTATCCTCCTCAAGAGGGTTCCAGCAAGCCTATCCTAGACTGGAACCCATGCCAGGCCAGAGAGTACAAGTAAACTGCATGAGCTGGTAAGAATAAGGAGGATTGCTGGGCAAGGTGGCTCATGCCTCTAATCCCAGCACTTTGGGAGGCTGAGACAGGCAGATCACTTGAGGTCAGGAGTTCAAGACCAGCCTGGCCAACATGACAAAACCCGGTCTCTACTAAAAATACAAAAAAAAATTAGCCGGGCATGGTGGTGCATGCCTGTAATCCCAGCTACTCAAAAGGCTGAGGCCGGAGAATCGCTTGGACCCTGGAGGCAGAGGCTGCAGTGAGTCAGGGTCGTGCTACTGTGCTCCATCTAGGCGACAGAGTGAAACTCCATCAAAAAAAAAAAGTTAATTAAGAATGAGGAGGATGAGGAGGTTTTGGAGACGTGAGCAGACAAGATTAAGGAGAAATAGGCATTTAGGAGAATGGGAAAGAGAATGGATTAGGGAAATATAGGACTTCCAGGCAGCGCCAAGAGCACACTTGAAGTTTATAGCACTTTGTAACAAGCATGTGAAAAAAAAGCTCAACATCACTGATCATTAGAGAAAGGCAAATCAAAACCACAGTGAGATACCATCAGAGTATCACTCTGACCACCAGTCAGAGTGACTATTATTTAAAAAGTCAAAAAATAACAGGTGCTGGCAAAGTTGTGGAGAAAAAGGAACACTTATACAATGTTGGTGGAAGTGTAAATTAGTTCAACCATTGTGGAAAACTCTGGTGATTCCTCAAAGACCTAAAAAACAGAACCACCATTCAACCCAGCAATCCCATTACTGGGTATATACTTAACAAAAAATAAATCATTCTATCATAAAGACACATGCACACATATGTTCATTGCAGCACTATTCACAATAGCAAAGACATGGAATCAACCTAAATGCCCATCAGTGGTAGACTGGATAAAGAAAATGTGGTACATATATACCATGGAATACTATGGAATACTATGCAGCTGTAAAAAAGAACAACATATTTTTCTTTTTTCTTTTTCAACACGGATGGAGCTGAAGGCAATTATCCTTAGCAAACTAACACAGGAACAAAAAACCAAACACTGCATGTTCTCACTTATAAGTGGGAGCTAAACGATGAGAACACATGGACATAAAGGGATGAGGAAGAGGATCAGGAAAAATAACTAATGGCCGCTAGGCTTAATATCTGGGTGATGAAATAATCTGCACAACAAACCCCCATTACAGAGGTTTACCTATGTAACAAACCTGCACATGTACCCCTGAATGTAAAAAGTTT